>NC_136615.1:3118083-3180583 GCF_933228915.1 Telmatherina bonti
ACCCCCCTCCTAACTCCCCCTCCTAACCCCCTCTTAACACCCCTCCTAACACCCCTCCTAACCCCCCCTCCTAACCCCCCTCCTAACACCCCTCTTAACCCCCCTCCTAACTCCCCTCCTAACCCCCCTCCTAACTCCCCCTCCTAACCCCCCTCTTAACACCCCTCCTAACACCCCTCCTAACCCCCCCTCCTAACCCCCCTCCTAACACCCCTCTTAACCCCCCTCCTAACTCCCCTCCTAACCCCCCTCCTAACTCCCCCTCCTAACCCCCCTCTTAACCCCCCCTCCTAACTCCCCTCCTAACTCCCCTTGTAACACCCTCCTAACTCCCCTCCTAACCCCCCTCTTAACCCCCCCTCCTAACACCCCTCCTAACTCCCCTCCTAACACCCCTCTTAACCCCCCCTCCTAACACCCCTCCTAACACCCCTCTTAACCCCCCCTCCTAACACCCCTCCTAACCCCCCTCCTAACCCCCCTCTTAACCCCCCCTCCTAACCCCCCTCGTAACACCCCTCCTAACCCCCCTCCTAACACCCCTCTTAACCCCCCCTCCTAACCCCCCTCCTAACACCCCTCCTGTTTTCCTGGTATCTGTGTGTTTTCCTGGTATCCGTATGTTTTCCTGGTATCCGTATGTTTTCCTGGTATCCGTGTGTTTTCCTGGTATCTGTGTTTTCCTGGTATCTGTGTGTTTTCCTGGTATCTGTGTTTTCCTGGTATCCGTATGTTTTCCTGGTATCCGTGTGTTTTCCTGGTATCTGTGTTTTCCTGGTATCCGTGTGTTTTCCTGGTATCTGTGTTTTCCTGGTATCCGTGTGTTTTCCTGGTATCTTTGTTTTCCTGGTATCCGTATGTTTTCCTGGTATCCGTGTGTTTTCCTGGTATCTGTGTGTTTTCCTGGTATCTGTGTTTTCCTGGTATCCGTGTGTTTTCCTGGTATCTGTGTTTTCCTGGTATCCGTGTGTTTTCCTGGTATCCGTGTGTTTTCCTGGTATCTGTGTGTTTTCCTGGTATCTGTGTGTTTTCCTGGTATCCGTGTGTTTTCCTGGTATCTTTGTTTTCCTGGTATCCGTGTGTTTTCCTGGTATCTTTGTTTTCCTGGTATCCGTATGTTTTCCTGGTATCCGTGTGTTTTCCTGGTATCTGTGTGTTTTCCTGGTATCTGTGTTTTCCTGGTATCCGTGTGTTTTCCTGGTATCTTTGTTTTCCTGGTATCCGTATGTTTTCCTGGTATCTTCGTCTTCCTGGTATCTGTGTTTTCCTGGTATCTGTGTGTTTTCCTGGTATCTGTGTTTTCCTGGTATCCGTGTGTTTTCCTGGTATCCGTGTTTTCCTGGTATCTGTGTGTTTTCCTGGTATCTGTGTGTTTTCCTGGTATCCGTGTGTTTTCCTGGTATCTGTGTTTTCCTGGTATCCGTGTTTTCCTGGTATCCGTGTGTTTTCCTGGTATCTGTGTTTTCCTGGTATCCGTGTGTTTTCCTGGTATCTGTGTTTTCCTGGTATCCGTGTGTTTTCCTGGTATCTGTGTTTTCCTGGTATCCGTGTGTTTTCCTGGTATCTTTGTTTTCCTGGTATCCGTATGTTTTCCTGGTATCCGTGTGTTTTCCTGGTATCCGTGTGTTTTCCTGGTATCCGTGTTTTCCTGGTATCCGTGTGTTTTCCTGGTATCCGTGTTTTCCTGGTATCTGTGTGTTTTCCTGGTATCCGTGTGTTTTCCTGGTATCTGTGTTTTCCTGGTATCCGTGTGTTTTCCTGGTATCCGGGTTTTTTCCTGGTATCCGTGTGTTTTCCTGGTATCTGTGTTTTCCTGGTATCCGTGTTTTCCTGGTATCTGTGTTTTCCTGGTATCCGTGTGTTTTCCTGGTATCTTGTTTTCCTGGTATCCGTGTGTTTTCCTGGTATCTTCGTTTTCCTGGTATCCGTGTGTTTTCCTGGTATCTTCGTCTTCCTGGTATCTGTGTTTTCCTGGTATCTGTGTGTTTTCCTGGTATCTGTGTTTTCCTGGTATCTGTGTTTTCCTGGTATCCGTGTGTTTTCCTGGTATCTTTGTTTTCCTGGTATCCGTATGTTTTCCTGGTATCTGTGTTTTCCTGGTATCTGTGTTTTCCTGGTATCCGTGTGTTTTCCTGGTATCTGTGTTTTCCTGGTATCCGTGTGTTTTCCTGGTATCCGTGTGTTTTCCTGGTATCTGTGTTTTCCTGGTATCTGTGTTTTCCTGGTATCCGTGTTTTCCTGGTATCCGTGTGTTTTCCTGGTATCTGTGTGTTTTCCTGGTATCTGTGTTTTCCTGGTATCCGTGTGTTTTCCTGGTATCTGTGGTTTCCTGGTATCCGTATGTTTTCCTGGTATCTTTGTTTTCCTGGTATCCGTGTGTATTCCTGGTATCTTTGTTTTCCTGGTATCCGTATGTTTTCCTGGTATCCGTGTGTTTCCCTGGTATCTGTGTGTTTTCCTGGTATGTGTTTTCCTGGTATCCGTGTTTTCCTGGTATCCGTGTGTTTTCCTGGTATCTGTGTGTTTTCCTGGTATCTGTGTTTACCTGGTATCCGTGTGTTTTCCTGGTATCTGTGTTTTCCTGGTATCCGTATGTTTTCCTGGTATCTTTGTTTTCCTGGTATCCGTGTGTATTCCTGGTATCTTTGTTTTCCTGGTATCCGTATGTTTTCCTGGTATCCGTGTGTTTCCCTGGTATCTGTGTGTTTTCCTGGTATCTGTGTTTTCCTGGTATCCGTGTGTTTTCCTGGTATCTGTGTTTTCCTGGTATCCGTGTGTTTTCCTGGTATCTTTGTTTTCCTGGTATCCGTATGTTTTCCTGGTATCCGTGTGTTTTCCTGGTATCCGTGTGTTTTCCTGGTATCCGTGTTTTCCTGGTATCCGTGTGTTTCCCTGGTATCCGTGTTTTCCTGGTATCTGTGTGTTTTCCTGGTATCTGTGTGTTTTCCTGGTATCCGTGTGTTTTCCTGGTATCTGTGTTTTCCTGGTATCTGTGTTTTCCTGGTATCCGTGTGTTTTCCTGGTATCCGTGTTTTCCTGGTATCCGTGTGTTTTCCTGGTATCTGTGTGTTTTCCTGGTATCTGTGTTTTCCTGGTATCCGTGTGTTTTCCTGGTATCTGTGTTTTCCTGGTATCTGTGTTTTCCTGGTATCCGTGTGTTTTCCTGGTATCTGTGTTTTCCTGGTATCCGTATGTTTTCCTGGTATCCGTGTGTTTTCCTGGTATCTGTGTTTTCCTGGTATCCGTGTGTTTTCCTGGTATCTGTGTTTTCCTGGTATCCATGTGTTTTCCTGGTATCTTTGTTTTCCTGGTATCCGTGTTTTCCTGGTATCCGTGTGTTTTCCTGGTATCCGTGTTTTCCTGGTATCTGTGTGTTTTCCTGGTATCTGTGTTTTCCTGGTATCCGTGTGTTTTCCTGGTATCTTCGTCTTCCTGGTATCTGTGTTTTCCTGGTATCTGTGTGTTTTCCTGGTATCTGTGTTTTCCTGGTATCCGTGTGTTTTCCTGGTATCTTTGTTTTCCTGGTATCCGTATGTTTTCCTGGTATCCGTGTGTTTTCCTGGTATCTGTGTTTTCCTGGTATCCGTGTGTTTTCCTGGTATCTGTGTTTTCCTGGTATCCGTGTGTTTTCCTGGTATCTGTGTTTTCCTGGTATCCATGTGTTTTCCTGGTATCTTTGTTTTCCTGGTATCCGTGTTTTCCTGGTATCCGTGTGTTTTCCTGGTATCCGTGTTTTCCTGGTATCTGTGTGTTTTCCTGGTATCTGTGTTTTCCTGGTATCCGTGTGTTTTCCTGGTATCTTTGTTTTCCTGGTATCCGTGTTTTCCTGGTATCCGTGTGTTTTCCTGGTATCCGTGTGTTTTCCTGGTATCTGTGTTTTCCTGGTATCCGTGTGTTTTCCTGGTATTCGTGTGTTTTCCTGGTATCTTTGTTTTCCTGGTATCCGTATGTTTTCCTGGTATCTGTGTTTTCCTGGTATCCGTATGTTTTCCTGGTATCCGTGTGTTTTCCTGGTATCCGTGTGTTTTCCTGGTATCCGTGTTTTCCTGGTATCCGTGTGTTTTCCTGGTTTCTGTGTTTTCCTGGTATCCGTGTGTTTTCCTGATATCTTTGTTTTCCTGGTATCCGTGTGTTTTCCTGGTATCCGTGTGTTTTCCTAGTATCCGTGTGTTTTCCTGGTATCTGTGTTTTCCTGGTATCCGTGTGTTTTCCTGGTATCTTCGTTTTCCTGGTATCCGTATGTTTTCCTGGTATCTTCGTCTTCCTGGTATCTGTGTTTTCCTGGTATCTGTGTGTTTTCCTGGTATCTGTGTTTTCCTGGTATCCGTGTGTTTTCCTGGTATCTTTGTTTTCCTGGTATCCGTATGTTTTCCTGGTATCTGTGTTTTCCTGGTATCCGTATGTTTTCCTGGTATCCGTATGTTTTCCTGGTATCCGTGTGTTTTCCTGGTATCTTCGTTTTCCTGGTATCCGTGTGTTTTCCTGGTATCTTCGTCTTCCTGGTATCTGTGTTTTCCTGGTATCTGTGTGTTTTCCTGGTATCTGTGTTTTCCTGGTATCCGTGTGTTTTCCTGGTATCCGTGTTTTCCTGGTATCCGTGTGTTTTCCTGGTATCCGTGTTTTCCTGATATCTTTGTTTTCCTGGTATCCGTGTGTTTTCCTGGTATCCGTGTGTTTTCCTAGTATCCGTGTGTTTTCCTGGTATCTGTGTTTTCCTGGTATCCGTGTGTTTTCCTGGTATCTTCGTTTTCCTGGTATCCGTATGTTTTCCTGGTATCTTCGTCTTCCTGGTATTTGTGTTTTCCTGGTATCTGTGTGTTTTCCTGGTATCTGTGTTTTCCTGGTATCCGTGTGTTTTCCTGGTATCCGTATGTTTTCCTGGTATCTGTGTTTTCCTGGTATCCGTATGTTTTCCTGGTATCCGTATGTTTTCCTGGTATCCGTGTGTTTTCCTGGTATCTTCGTTTTCCTGTATCCGTGTGTTTTCCTGGTATCTTCGTCTTCCTGGTATCTGTGTTTTCCTGGTATCTGTGTGTTTTCCTGGTATCTGTGTTTTCCTGGTATCCGTGTGTTTTCCTGGTATCTTTGTTTTCCTGGTATCCGTATGTTTTCCTGGTATCTGTGTTTTCCTGGTATCTGTGTTTTCCTGGTATCCGTATGTTTTCCTGGTATCCGTGTGTTTTCCTGGTATCTGTGTTTTCCTGGTATCCGTGTGTTTTCCTGGTATCTTCGTTTTCCTGGTATCCGTGTGTTTTCCTGGTATCTTTGTTTTCCTGGTATCTGTGTTTTCCTGGTATCTGTGTTTTCCTGGTATCCGTGTGTTTTCCTGGTATCTGTGTTTTCCTGGTATCCGTGTGTTTTCCTGGTATCTTTGTTTTCCTGGTATCCGTATGTTTTCCTGGTATCTGTGTTTTCCTGGTATCTGTGTTTTCCTGGTATCCGTGTGTTTTCCTGGTATCTGTGTTTTCCTGGTATCCGTGTGTTTTCCTGGTATCCGTGTGTTTTCCTGGTATCCGTGTTTTCCTGGTATCTGTGTTTTCCTGGTATCTGTGTTTTCCTGGTATCCGTGTTTTCCTGGTATCCGTGTGTTTTCCTGGTATCTGTGTGTTTTCCTGGTATCTGTGTTTTCCTGGTATCCGTGTGTTTTCCTGGTATCTGTGGTTTCCTGGTATCCGTATGTTTTCCTGGTATCTTTGTTTTCCTGGTATCCGTGTGTATTCCTGGTATCTTTGTTTTCCTGGTATCCGTATGTTTTCCTGGTATCCGTGTGTTTCCCTGGTATCTGTGTGTTTTCCTGGTATCTGTGTTTTTCCTGGTATCCGTGTTTTCCTGGTATCCGTGTGTTTTCCTGGTATCTGTGTGTTTTCCTGGTATCTGTGTTTTCCTGGTATCCGTGTGTTTTCCTGGTATCTGTGTTTTCCTGGTATCCGTATGTTTTCCTGGTATCTTTGTTTTCCTGGTATCCGTGTGTATTCCTGGTATCTTTGTTTTCCTGGTATCCGTATGTTTTCCTGGTATCCGTGTGTTTCCCTGGTATCTGTGTGTTTTCCTGGTATCCGTGTGTTTTCCTGGTATCTGTGTTTTCCTGGTATCCGTGTGTTTTCCTGGTATCTTTGTTTTCCTGGTATCCGTATGTTTTCCTGGTATCCGTGTGTTTTCCTGGTATCCGTGTGTTTTCCTGGTATCCGTGTTTTCCTGGTATCCGTGTGTTTTCCTGGTATCTGTGTGTTTTCCTGGTATCTGTGTTTTCCTGGTATCCGTGTGTTTTCCTGGTATCTGTGTTTTCCTGGTATCTGTGTTTTCCTGGTATCCGTGTGTTTTCCTGGTATCTGTGTTTTCCTGGTATCCGTATGTTTTCCTGGTATCCGTGTGTTTTCCTGGTATCTGTGTTTTCCTGGTATCCGTGTGTTTTCCTGGTATCTGTGTTTTCCTGGTATCCATGTGTTTTCCTGGTATCTTTGTTTTCCTGGTATCCGTGTTTTCCTGGTATCCGTGTGTTTTCCTGGTATCCGTGTTTTCCTGGTATCTGTGTGTTTTCCTGGTATCTGTGTTTTCCTGGTATCCGTGTGTTTTCCTGGTATCTTCGTCTTCCTGGTATCTGTGTTTTCCTGGTATCTGTGTGTTTTCCTGGTATCTGTGTTTTCCTGGTATCCGTGTGTTTTCCTGGTATCTTTGTTTTCCTGGTATCCGTGTGTTTTCCTGGTATCCGTGTGTTTTCCTGGTATCTGTGTTTTCCTGGTATCCGTGTGTTTTCCTGGTATCTGTGTTTTCCTGGTATCCGTGTGTTTTCCTGGTATCTGTGTTTTCCTGGTATCCATGTGTTTTCCTGGTATCTTTGTTTTCCTGGTATCCGTGTTTTCCTGGTATCCGTGTGTTTTCCTGGTATCCGTGTTTTCCTGGTATCTGTGTGTTTTCCTGGTATCTGTGTTTTCCTGGTATCCGTGTGTTTTCCTGGTATCTTTGTTTTCCTGGTATCCGTGTTTTCCTGGTATCCGTGTGTTTTCCTGGTATCCGTGTGTTTTCCTGGTATCTGTGTTTTCCTGGTATCCGTGTGTTTTCCTGGTATTCGTGTGTTTTCCTGGTATCTTTGTTTTCCTGGTATCCGTATGTTTTCCTGGTATCTGTGTTTTCCTGGTATCCGTATGTTTTCCTGGTATCCGTGTGTTTTCCTGGTATCCGTGTGTTTTCCTGGTATCCGTGTTTTCCTGGTATCCGTGTGTTTTCCTGGTTTCTGTGTTTTCCTGGTATCCGTGTGTTTTCCTGATATCTTTGTTTTCCTGGTATCCGTGTGTTTTCCTGGTATCCGTGTGTTTTCCTAGTATCCGTGTGTTTTCCTGGTATCTGTGTTTTCCTGGTATCCGTGTGTTTTCCTGGTATCTTCGTTTTCCTGGTATCCGTATGTTTTCCTGGTATCTTCGTCTTCCTGGTATCTGTGTTTTCCTGGTATCTGTGTGTTTTCCTGGTATCTGTGTTTTCCTGGTATCCGTGTGTTTTCCTGGTATCTTTGTTTTCCTGGTATCCGTATGTTTTCCTGGTATCTGTGTTTTCCTGGTATCCGTATGTTTTCCTGGTATCCGTATGTTTTCCTGGTATCCGTGTGTTTTCCTGGTATCTTCGTTTTCCTGGTATCCGTGTGTTTTCCTGGTATCTTCGTCTTCCTGGTATCTGTGTTTTCCTGGTATCTGTGTGTTTTCCTGGTATCTGTGTTTTCCTGGTATCCGTGTGTTTTCCTGGTATCCGTGTTTTCCTGGTATCCGTGTGTTTTCCTGGTATCCGTGTTTTCCTGATATCTTTGTTTTCCTGGTATCCGTGTGTTTTCCTGGTATCCGTGTGTTTTCCTAGTATCCGTGTGTTTTCCTGGTATCTGTGTTTTCCTGGTATCCGTGTGTTTTCCTGGTATCTTCGTTTTCCTGGTATCCGTATGTTTTCCTGGTATCTTCGTCTTCCTGGTATTTGTGTTTTCCTGGTATCTGTGTGTTTTCCTGGTATCTGTGTTTTCCTGGTATCCGTGTGTTTTCCTGGTATCTTTGTTTTCCTGGTATCCGTATGTTTTCCTGGTATCTGTGTTTTCCTGGTATCCGTATGTTTTCCTGGTATCCGTATGTTTTCCTGGTATCCGTGTGTTTTCCTGGTATCTTCGTTTTCCTGTATCCGTGTGTTTTCCTGGTATCTTCGTCTTCCTGGTATCTGTGTTTTCCTGGTATCTGTGTGTTTTCCTGGTATCTGTGTTTTCCTGGTATCCGTGTGTTTTCCTGGTATCTTTGTTTTCCTGGTATCCGTATGTTTTCCTGGTATCTGTGTTTTCCTGGTATCTGTGTTTTCCTGGTATCCGTATGTTTTCCTGGTATCCGTGTGTTTTCCTGGTATCTGTGTTTTCCTGGTATCCGTGTGTTTTCCTGGTATCTTCGTTTTCCTGGTATCCGTGTGTTTTCCTGGTATCTTTGTTTTCCTGGTATCTGTGTTTTCCTGGTATCTGTGTTTTCCTGGTATCCGTGTGTTTTCCTGGTATCTGTGTTTTCCTGGTATCCGTGTGTTTTCCTGGTATCTTTGTTTTCCTGGTATCCGTATGTTTTCCTGGTATCTGTGTTTTCCTGGTATCTGTGTTTTCCTGGTATCCGTGTGTTTTCCTGGTATCTGTGTTTTCCTGGTATCCGTGTGTTTTCCTGGTATCCGTATGTTTTCCTGGTATCTGTGTTTTCCTGGTATCTGTGTTTTCCTGGTATCCGTGTGTTTTCCTGGTATCTGTGTTTTCCTGGTATCCGTGTGTTTTCCTGGTATCCGTGTGTTTTCCTGGTATCCGTGTTTTCCTGGTATCTGTGTTTTCCTGGTATCTGTGTTTTCCTGGTATCCGTGTTTTCCTGGTATCCGTGTGTTTTCCTGGTATCTGTGTGTTTTCCTGGTATCTGTGTTTTCCTGGTATCCGTGTGTTTTCCTGGTATCTGTGGTTTCCTGGTATCCGTATGTTTTCCTGGTATCTTTGTTTTCCTGGTATCCGTGTGTATTCCTGGTATCTTTGTTTTCCTGGTATCCGTATGTTTTCCTGGTATCCGTGTGTTTCCCTGGTATCTGTGTGTTTTCCTGGTATCTGTGTTTTCCTGGTATCCGTGTTTTCCTGGTATCCGTGTGTTTTCCTGGTATCTGTGTGTTTTCCTGGTATCTGTGTTTTCCTGGTATCCGTGTGTTTTCCTGGTATCTGTGTTTTCCTGGTATCCGTATGTTTTCCTGGTATCTTTGTTTTCCTGGTATCCGTGTGTATTCCTGGTATCTTTGTTTTCCTGGTATCCGTATGTTTTCCTGGTATCCGTGTGTTTCCCTGGTATCTGTGTGTTTTCCTGGTATCCGTGTGTTTTCCTGGTATCTGTGTTTTCCTGGTATCCGTGTGTTTTCCTGGTATCTTTGTTTTCCTGGTATCCGTATGTTTTCCTGGTATCCGTGTGTTTTCCTGGTATCCGTGTGTTTTCCTGGTATCCGTGTGTTTTCCTGGTATCCGTGTTTTCCCCTGGTATCCGTGTGTTTCCCTGGTATCCGTGTTTTCCTGGTATCTGTGTGTTTTCCTGGTATCCGTGTGTTTTCCTGGTATCTGTGTTTTCCTGGTATCTGTGTTTTCCTGGTATCCGTGTTTTCCTGGTATCCGTGTTTTCCTGGTATCTGTGTGTTTTCCTGGTATCTGTGTTTTCCTGGTATCCGTGTGTTTTCCTGGTATCTGTGTTTTCCTGGTATCCGTATGTTTTCCTGGTATCTTTGTTTTCCTGGTATCCGTGTGTTTTCCTGGTATCTTTGTTTTCCTGGTATCCGTATGTTTTCCTGGTATCCGTGTGTTTTCCTGGTATCTGTGTTTTCCTGGTATCCGTGTGTTTTCCTGGTATCCGTGTGTCTTCCTGGTATCCGTGTTTTCCTGGTATCCGTGTGTTTTCCTGGTATCCGTGTTTTCCTGGTATCTGTGTGTTTTCCTGGTATCTGTGTGTTTTCCTGGTATCCGTGTTTTCCTGGTATCCGTGTGTTTTCCTGGTATCTGTGTTTTCCTGGTATCCGTGTGATTTCCTGGTATCCGTGTGTTTTCCTGGTATCTCTGTGTTTTCCTGGTATCCGTGTGTTTTCCTGGTATCTGTGTTTTCCTGGTATCCGTGTGTTTTCCTGGTATCTGTGTTTTCCTGGTATCCGTGTGTTTTCCTGGTATCTTTGTTTTCCTGGTATCCGTATGTTTTCCTGGTATCCGTGTGTTTTCCTGGTATCCGTGTGTTTTCCTGGTATCCGTGTTTTCCTGGTATCCGTGTGTTTTCCTGGTATCCGTGTTTTCCTGGTATCTGTGTGTTTTCCTGGTATCCGTGTGTTTTCCTGGTATCTGTGTTTTCATAGTATCCGTGTGTTTTCCTGGTATCCGTGTTTTCCTGGTATCCGTGTTTTCCTGGTATCCGTGTGTTTTCCTGGTATCTGTGTTTTCCTGGTATGTGTTTTCCTGGTATCCGTGTGTTTTCCTGGTATCTGTGTTTTCCTGGTATCCGTGTGTTTTCCTGGTATCTTTGTTTTCCTGGTATCCGTGTTTTCCTGGTATCCGTGTGTTTTCCTGGTATCCGTGTTTTCCTGGTATCTGTGTGTTTTCCTGGTATCTGTGTTTTCCTGGTATCCGTGTGTTTTCCTGGTATCTGTGTTTTCCTGGTATCTGTGTGTTTTCCTGGTATCCGTGTGTTTTCCTGGTATCTGTGTTTTCCTGGTATCTGTGTTTTCCTGGTATCCGTGTGTTTTCCTGGTATCTGTGTTTTCCTGGTATCTTTGTTTTCCTGGTATCCGTGTTTTCCTGGTATCCGTGTGTTTTCCTGGTATCCGTGTGTTTTCCTGGTATCTGTGTTTTTCTGGTATCCGTGTGTTTTCCTGGTATTCGTGTGTTTTCCTGGTATCTTTGTTTTCCTGGTATCCGTATGTTTTCCTGGTATCCGTGTGTTTTCCTGGTATCCGTGTGTTTTCCTGGTATCCGTGTGTTTTCCTGGTTTCTGTGTTTTCCTGGTATCCGTGTGTTTTCCTGATATCTTTGTTTTCCTGGTATCCGTGTGTTTTCCTGGTATCCGTGTGTTTTCCTAGTATCCGTGTGTTTTCCTGGTATCTGTGTTTTCCTGGTATCCGTGTGTTTTCCTGGTATCTTCGTTTTCCTGGTATCCGTATGTTTTCCTGGTATCTTCGTCTTCCTGGTATCTGTGTTTTCCTGGTATCTGTGTGTTTTCCTGGTATCTGTGTTTTCCTGGTATCCGTGTGTTTTCCTGGTATCTTTGTTTTCCTGGTATCCGTATGTTTTCCTGGTATCTGTGTTTTCCTGGTATCTGTGTTTTCCTGGTATCCGTATGTTTTCCTGGTATCCGTGTGTTTTCCTGGTATCCGTGTGTTTTCCTGGTATCTTTGTTTTCCTGGTATCCGTATGTTTTCCTGGTATCTGTGTTTTCCTGGTATCTGTGTTTTCCTGGTATCCGTGTGTTTTCCTGGTATCTGTGTTTTCCTGGTATCCATGTGTTTTCCTGGTATCCGTGTGTTTTCCTGGTATCCGTGTTTTCCTGGTATCTGTGTTTTCCTGGTATCCGTGTTTTCCTGGTATCCGTGTGTTTTCCTGGTATCTGTGTTTTCCTGGTATCCGTGTTTTCCTGGTATCTGTGTTTTCCTGGTATCTGTGTTTTCCTGGTATCCGTGTGTTTTCCTGGTATCTGTGTTTTCCTGGTATCCGTGTGTTTTCCTGGTATCTGTGTTTTCCTGGTATCCGTGTGTTTTCCTGGTATCTGTGTTTTCCTGGTATCCGTGTGTTTTCCTGGTATCTGTGTTTTCCTGGTATCCGTATGTTTTCCTGGTATCTGTGTTTTCCTGGTATCCGTGTGTTTTCCTGGTATCTGTGTTTTCCTGGTATCCGTGTTTTCCTGGTATCTGTGTTTTCCTGGTATCTGTGTTTTCCTGGTATCCGTGTGTTTTCCTGGTATCTGTGTTTTCCTGGTATCCGTGTGTTTTCCTGGTATCTGTGTTTTCCTGGTATCCGTGTGTTTTCCTGGTATCTGTGTTTTCCTGGTATCCGTGTGTTTTCCTGGTATCTGTGTTTTCCTGGTATCCGTATGTTTTCCTGGTATCTGTGTTTTCCTGGTATCTGTGTTTTCCTGGTATCTGTGTTTTCCTGGTATCCACGTGTTTTCCATGAAACAGACGTGCGGGTGTAAAATAGTTCCTGCAGCAACGTTTCAGCTTCCAGAAACAGGAAGTTTCCTGAGAGGAAAGCCTTTCTGGTTCGAACGTCTCGCGACACGTGTTGATGTGATGCAACTTTTTACACCAGCCGTGTTTTTTTCTGCAAGACTTGTTTTGTTGTTCGGAGCACACCTGGCAGGTGTGTCAGGTCTGTGTGGGTTTGGGTGTGTCTGAACTTTGTCTGTTCAGATCAAAGTTCCTCAACAGGAAGCTTCCTGTGGGAAGACGTGCCCGAGGCTGCTGTCACTGTGCTGACGTGTCAGTGGGTGGAACCTCACCTGGGCTGAAAAAAGGGTGTTCTTTGTAAGCAGAAGCTTAGAGCGTCTTCCCTCCCCCTGCTGTGGGTTGTTCACATCTTTACTAATTTCACGTCTCGCACGCCGTAGCTTCCTGTACAGACCAGGATCCTGTACAGACCAGTCCTGGTAGTCGTTTATATGTGACTTCACACGAGCCAGAAGAAATTAACCTCCTGATAAAACTACCAGGAGTATCTGATCGGTTTCTTCATCGGTTCGAAACCTTCATCCCTGTCAACAACTTGTGTGTGCATGTCTGTCCTCATTACTGTGTCTGTCCTGGTGAGTGTGTCCAGATTCAGGCGGCGCCCAGCTCAGCCACTTGTCCCAGCATGAGTGTCCCAGATAAACAGGGTCCATGTTTTCAGTAGGACTCCTGTAATTGGCTGAAGCACCGTGCGGCTGGATTGGACCAGAGGAAACAAAAGAAAGCTAACAGCTCTGATTAATGGAGGGAGATGAGGCCTTCGAACATTTTTACAATTAGACTGAATAGACGCAGCTTTCGACCTCATGATGAGAATCTCCTGTTCCACCTCATCACCATGAAAATCTCGCGTTCCACCTCATGATGAGAATCTCCTGTTCCACCTCATCACCATGAAAATCTCCCGTTCCATCTCATCATGAGAATCTCCTGTTCCACCTCATCACCATGAGAATCTCCCGTTCCACCTCTTCACCATGAGAATCTCCTGTTCCACCACATCACCATGAGAATCTCCTGTTCCACCACATCACCATGAGAATCTCCCGTTCCACCTCATCACCATGAGAATCTCCCGTTCCACCTCATCATGATGAGAATCTCCCGTTCCACCTCATCATGATGAGAATCTCCCGTTCCACCTCATCACCATGAGAATCTCCCGTTCCACCTCATCACCATGAGAATCTCCTGTTCCACCTCATCTTGATGAGAATCTCCCGTTCCACCTCATCACCATGAGAATCTCCTGTTCCACCTCATCACCATGAGAATCTCCCGTTCCGCATCATCACCATGAGAATCTCCCGTTCCACCTCATCATGATGAGAATCTCCCGTTCCACCTCATGATGAGAATCTCCCGTTCCACCTCATCACCATGAGAATCTCCCGTTCCACCACATCACCATGAGAATCTCCCGTTCCACCACATCACCATGAGAATCTCCCGTTCCACCTCATCACCATGAGAATCTCCCGTTCCACCTCATCATGATGAGAATCTCCCGTTCCACCTCATCATGATGAGAATCTCCCGTTCCACCTCATGATGAGAATCTCCCGTTCCACCTCATCACCATGAGAATCTCCTGTTCCACCTCATCACCATGAGAATCTCCCGTTCCACCTCATCACCATGAGAATCTCCCGTTCCACCTCATCACCATGAGAATCTCCCGTTCCGCATCATCACCATGAGAATCTCCCGTTCCACCTCATCATGATGAGAATCTCCCGTTCCACCTCATCATGATGAGAATCTCCCGTTCCACCTCATGATGAGAATCTCCCGTTCCACCTCATCACCATGAGAATCTCCCGTTCCACCTCATCATGATGAGAATCTCCCGTTCCACCTCATCATGATGAGAATCTCCCGTTCCACCTCATGATGAGAATCTCCCGTTCCACCTCATCACCATGAGAATCTCCCGTTCCACCTCATCACCATGAGAATCTCCCGTTCCACCTCATCATGATGAGAATCTCCCGTTCCACCTCATCATGATGAGAATCTCCTGTTCCACCTCATCCTGATGAGAATCTCCCGTTCCACCTCATCACCATGAGAATCTCCCGTTCCACCTCATCACCATGAGAATCTCCCGTTCCACCTCATCACCATGAGAATCTCCCGTTCCACCTCATCACCATGAGAATCTCCCGTTCCACCTCATCACCATGAGAATCTCCTGTTCCACCTCATCATGATGAGAATCTCCCGTTCCACCTCATCACCATGAGAATCTCCTGTTCCACCTTATCATGATGAGAATCTCTCGTTCCACCACATCACCATCAGAATCTCCCATTCCACCTCATCACCATGAGAATCTCCCATTCCACCTCATCACCATGAGAATCTCCCGTTCCACCTCATCACCATCAGAATCTCCCATTCCACCTCATCACCATGAGAATCTCCCGTTCCACCTCATCATGAGAATCTCCCGTTCCACCTCATCACCATGAGAATCTCCCGTTCCACCTCATCACCATGAGAATCTCCCGTTCCACCTCATCATGATGAGAATCTCCCGTTCCACCTCATCATGATGAGAATCTCCCGTTCCACCTCATCACCATGAGAATCTCCATTTCCACCACATCACCATGAGAATCTCCCGTTCCACCACATCACCATGAGAATCTCCCGTTCCACCACATCACCATGAGAATCTCCTGTTCCACCACATCACCATGAGAATCTCCTGTTCCACCTCATCACCATGAGAATCTCCCGTTCCACCTCATCACCATGAGAATCTCCCGTTCCACCTCATCACCATGAGAATCTCCCGTTCCACCTCATCACCATGAGAATCTCCCGTTCCACCACATCATGATGAGAATCTCCCGTTCCACCTCATCATGATGAGAATCTCCCGTTCCACCTCATCACCATGAGAATCTCCCGTTCCACCACATCACCATGAGAATCTCCCGTTCCACCTCATCACCATGAGAATCTCCCGTTCCACCTCATCACCATGAGAATCTCCCGTTCCACCACATCACCATGAGAATCTCCCGTTCCACCACATCACCATGAGAATCTCCCGTTCCACCTCATCACCATGAGAATCTCCCGTTCCACCTCATCACCATGAGAATCTCCCGTTCCACCACATCACCATGAGAATCTCCCGTTCCACCACATCACCATGAGAATCTCCCGTTCCACCACATCACCATGAGAATCTCCCGTTCCACCTCATCACGATGAGAATCTCCCGTTCCACCTCATCACGATGAGAATCTCCCGTTCCACCACATCACCATGAGAATCTCCCGTTCCACCTCATCACCATGAGAATCTCCCGTTCCACCTCATCACCATGAGAATCTCCCGTTCCACCACATCACCATGAGAATCTCCCGTTCCACCTCATCACCATGAGAATCTCCCGTTCCACCTCATCACCATGAGAATCTCCCGTTCCACCTCATCACCATGAGAATCTCCCGTTCCACCTCATCACCATGAGAATCTCCCGTTCCACCTCATCACGATGAGAATCTCCCGTTCCACCTCATCACCATGAGAATCTCCTGTTCCACCTCATCATGATGAGAATCTCCCGTTCCACCTCATCACCATGAGAATCTCCCGTTCCACCTCATCACCATGAGAATCTCCTGTTCCACCTCATCCTGATGAGAATCTCCCGTTCCACCTCATCACCATGAGAATCTCCCGTTCCACCTCATCACCATGAGAATCTCCCGTTCCACCTCATCACCATGAGAATCTCCCGTTCCACCTCATCACCATGAGAATCTCCCGTTCCACCTCATCATGATGAGAATCTCCCGTTCCACCTCATCATGATGAGAATCTCCCGTTCCACCTCATCACCATGAGAATCTCCCGTTCCACCTCATCACCATGAGAATCTCCCGTTCCACCTCATCACCATGAGAATCTCCTGTTCCACCTCATCACCATGAGAATCTCCCGTTCCGCATCATCACCATGAGAATCTCCCGTTCCACCTCATCACCATGAGAATCTCCCGTTCCACCACATCACCATGAGAATCTCCCGTTCCACCACATCACCATGAGAATCTCCCGTTCCACCTCATCACGATGAGAATCTCCCGTTCCACCTCATCACCATGAGAATCTCCCGTTCCACCACATCACCATGAGAATCTCCCGTTCCACCTCATCACCATGAGAATCTCCCGTTCCACCTCTTCACAATGAGAATCTCCCGTTCCACCACATCACCATGAGAATCTCCCGTTCCACCTCATCATGATGAGAATCTCCCGTTCCACCTCATCACCATGAGAATCTCCCGTTCCACCACATCACCATGAGAATCTCCCGTTCCAACACATCACCATGAGAATCTCCCGTTCCACCACATCACCATGAGAATCTCCTGTTCCACCACATCACCATGAGAATCTCCTGTTCCACCTCATCACCATGAGAATCTCCCGTTCCACCTCATCACCATGAGAGTCTCCCGTTCCACCTCATCACCATGAGAATCTCCCGTTCCACCTCATCACCATGAGAGTCTCCCGTTCCACCTCATCACCATGAGAATCTCCCGTTCCACCTCATCACCATGAGAATCTCCCGTTCCACCTCATCATGATGAGAATCTCCCGTTCCACCTCATCATGATGAGAATCTCCCGTTCCACCTCATCACCATGAGAATCTCCCGTTCCACCACATCACCATGAGAATCTCCTGTTCCACCTCATCACCATGAGAATCTCCCGTTCCACCTCATCACCATGAGAATCTCCCGTTCCACCACATCACCATGAGAATCTCCCGTTCCACCACATCACCATGAGAATCTCCCGTTCCACCTCATCACCATGAGAATCTCCCGTTCCACCTCATCACCATGAGAATCTCCTGTTCCACCACATCACCATGAGAATCTCCCGTTCCACCACATCACCATGAGAATCTCCCGTTCCACCACATCACCATGAGAATCTCCCGTTCCACCTCATCACGATGAGAATCTCCCGTTCCACCTCATCACCATGAGAATCTCCCGTTCCACCACATCACCATGAGAATCTCCCGTTCCACCTCATCACCATGAGAATCTCCCGTTCCACCTCATCACCATGAGAATCTCCCGTTCCACCTCATCACCATGAGAATCTCCCGTTCCACCTCATCACCATGAGAATCTCCCGTTCCACCTCATCACCATGAGAATCTCCCGTTCCACCTCATCATGATGAGAATCTCCCGTTCCACCTCATCATGATGAGAATCTCCCGTTCCACCTCATCATGATGAGAATCTCCCGTTCCACCTCATCACCATGAGAATCTCCCGTTCCACCACATCACCATGAGAATCTCCCGTTCCACCTCATCACCATGAGAATCTCCCGTTCCAACACATCACCATGAGAATCTCCCGTTCCACCACATCACCATGAGAATCTCCCGTTCCACCACATCACCATGAGAATCTCCTGTTCCACCTCATCACCATGAGAATCTCCCGTTCCACCTCATCATGATGAGAATCTCCCGTTCCACCTCATCATGATGAGAATCTCCCGTTCCACCTCATCACCATGAGAATCTCCCGTTCCACCACATCACCATGAGAATCTCCCGTTCCACCTCATCACCATGAGAATCTCCCGTTCCAACACATCACCATGAGAATCTCCCGTTCCACCACATCACCATGAGAATCTCCCGTTCCACCTCATCACCATGAGAATCTCCCGTTCCACCTCATCACCATGAGAATCTCCCGTTCCACCTCATCATGATGAGAATCTCCCGTTCCACCTCATCACGATGAGAATCTCCCGTTCCACCACATCACCATGAGAATCTCCCGTTCCACCTCATCACCATGAGAATCTCCCGTTCCACCTCATCACCATGAGCATCTCCCGTTCCACCTCATCACCATGAGAATCTCCCGTTCCACCACATCACCATGAGAATCTCCCGTTCCACCTCATCACCATGAGAATCTCCCGTTCCACCTCATCACCATGAGAATCTCCCGTTCCACCACATCACCATGAGAATCTCCCGTTCCACCACATCACCATGAGAATCTCTCGTTCCACCACATCACCATGAGAATCTCCCGTTCCACCTCATCACCATGAGAATCTCCCGTTCCACCACATCACCATGAGAATCTCCCGTTCCACCTCATCACCATGAGAATCTCCCGTTCCACCTCATCATGATGCACCATGAGAATCTCCCGTTCCACCTCATCATGATGAGAATCTCCCGTTCCACCTCATCACCATGAGAATCTCCCGTTCCACCTCATCACAATGAGAATCTCCCGTTCCACCACATCACCATGAGAATCTCCCGTTCCACCTCATCATGATGAGAATCTCCCGTTCCACCTCATCATGAGAATCTCCCGTTCCACCACATCACCATGAGAATCTCCCGTTCCACCTCATCACCATGAGAATCTCCCGTTCCAACACATCACCATGAGAATCTCCCGTTCCACCACATCACCATGAGAATCTCCTGTTCCACCACATCACCATGAGAATCTCCTGTTCCACCTCATCACCATGAGAATCTCCCGTTCCACCTCATCACCATGAGAATCTCCCGTTCCACCTCATCACCATGAGAATCTCCCGTTCCACCTCATCACCATGAGAATCTCCCGTTCCACCTCATCACCATGAGAATCTCCCGTTCCACCTCATCACCATGAGAATCTCCCGTTCCACCTCATCACCATGAGAATCTCCCGTTCCACCACATCACCATGAGAATCTCCTGTTCCACCTCATCACCATGAGAATCTCCCGTTCCACCTCATCATGATGAGAATCTCCCGTTCCACCTCATCACCATGAGAATCTCCCGTTCCACCACATCACCATGAGAATCTCCCGTTCCACCTCATCACCATGAGAATCTCCCGTTCCACCTCATCACCATGAGAATCTCCCGTTCCACCACATCACCATGAGAATCTCCCGTTCCACCTCATCACCATGAGAATCTCCCGTTCCACCACATCACCATGAGAATCTCCCGTTCCACCTCATCATGATGAGAATCTCCCGTTCCACCTCATCATGATGAGAATCTCCCGTTCCACCACATCACCATGAGAATCTCCCGTTCCACCTCATCACCATGAGAATCTCCCGTTCCACCTCATCACCATGAGAATCTCCCGTTCCACCACATCACCATGAGAATCTCCCGTTCCACCACATCACCATGAGAATCTCCCGTTCCACCACATCACCATGAGAATCTCCCGTTCCACCACATCACCATGAGAATCTCCCGTTCCACCTCATCACGATGAGAATCTCCCGTTCCACCTCATCACCATGAGAATCTCCCGTTCCACCACATCACCATGAGAATCTCCCGTTCCACCTCATCACCATGAGAATCTCCCGTTCCACCTCATCACCATGAGAATCTCCCGTTCCAGCACATCACCATGAGAGTCTCCCGTTCCACCTCATCACCATGAGAATCTCCCGTTCCACCACATCACCATGAGAATCTCCCGTTCCACCTCATCACCATGAGAATCTCCCGTTCCACCTCATCACCATGAGCATCTCCCGTTCCACCACATCACCATGAGAATCTCCCGTTCCACCACATCACCATGAGAATCTCCCGTTCCACCTCATCACCATGAGAATCTCCCGTTCCACCTCATCACCATGAGAATCTCCCGTTCCACCACATCACCATGAGAATCTCCCGTTCCACCACATCACCATGAGAATCTCCCGTTCCACCACATCACCATGAGAATCTCCCGTTCCACCACATCACCATGAGAATCTCCCGTTCCACCTCATCACGATGAGAATCTCCCGTTCCACCTCATCACCATGAGAATCTCCCGTTCCACCTCATCACCATGAGAATCTCCCGTTCCACCTCTTCACAATGAGAATCTCCCGTTCCACCACATCACCATGAGAATCTCCCGTTCCACCTCATCATGATGAGAATCTCCCGTTCCACCTCATCACCATGAGAATCTCCCGTTCCACCACATCACCATGAGAATCTCCCGTTCCACCTCATCACCATGAGAATCTCCCGTTCCACCTCATCACCATGAGAATCTCCCGTTCCAACACATCACCATGAGAATCTCCCGTTCCACCACATCACCATGAGAATCTCCTGTTCCACCACATCACCATGAGAATCTCCCGTTCCACCTCATCACCATGAGAATCTCCCGTTCCACCTCATCACCATGAGAATCTCCCGTTCCACCTCATCACCATGAGAATCTCCCGTTCCACCTCATCACCATGAGAATCTCCCGTTCCACCTCATCACGATGAGAATCTCCCGTTCCACCTCATCACGATGAGAATCTCCCGTTCCACCTCATCACCATGAGAATCTCCCGTTCCACCACATCACCATGAGAATCTCCCGTTCCACCTCATCACCATGAGAATCTCCCGTTCCACCTCATCACCATGAGAATCTCCCGTTCCACCACATCACCATGAGAATCTCCCGTTCCACCACATCACCATGAGAATCTCCCGTTCCACCTCATCACCATGAGAATCTCCCGTTCCACCTCATCACCATGAGAATCTCCCGTTCCACCACATCACCATGAGAATCTCCCGTTCCACCACATCACCATGAGAATCTCCCGTTCCACCTCATCACGATGAGAATCTCCCGTTCCACCTCATCACCATGAGAATCTCCCGTTCCACCTCATCACCATGAGAATCTCCCGTTCCACCACATCACCATGAGAATCTCCCGTTCCACCACATCACCATGAGAATCTCCCGTTCCACCTCATCACCATGAGAATCTCCCGTTCCACCTCATCACCATGAGAATCTCCCGTTCCACCACATCACCATGAGAATCTCCCGTTCCACCACATCACCATGAGAATCTCCCGTTCCACCTCATCACGATGAGAATCTCCCGTTCCACCTCATCACCATGAGAATCTCCCGTTCCACCTCATCACCATGAGAATCTCCCGTTCCACCTCATCACCATGAGAATCTCCCGTTCCACCACATCACCATGAGAATCTCCCGTTCCACCACATCACCATGAGAATCTCCCGTTCCACCTCATCACCATGAGAATCTCCCGTTCCACCACATCACCATGAGAATGTCCCGTTCCACCTCATCACAATGAGAATCTCCCGTTCCACCTCATCACAATGAGAATCTCCCGTTCCACCACATCACCATGAGAATCTCCCGTTCCACCTCATCACGATGAGAATCTCCCGTTCCACCTCATCATGATGAGAATCTCCCATTCCACCTCATCACCATGAGAATCTCCCGTTCCACCTCATCACCATGAGAATCTCCCGTTCCACCTCATCACCATGAGAATCTCCCGTTCCACCACATCACCATGAGAATCTCCCGTTCCACCTCATCACCATGAGAATCTCCCGTTCCACCACATCGCCATGAGAATCTCCCGTTCCACCTCATCACCATGAGAATCTCCCGTTCCACCACATCACCATGAGAATCTCCCGTTCCACCTCATCGCCATGAGAATCTCCCGTTCCACCTCATCACCATGAGAATCTCCCGTTCCACCTCATCCCAAAGCTGCTCTGCTGGATGTAGATCTGGTGACTGTGGAGCCGTTGGAGGACAGTGAACTCATCGTCATGGTGGAGATGATGTGAGCTTTGTGACATGGTGCATCATCCTGCTGGAAGTTTCAGAACGCAGATGGTCAGCTGATGAATTGAAGGATGTTTTTTTCTTACTTTTCCTACAGATGTTCTCTTCTGTTACATAACACAGGTCATGTGACTCCAAGTGAGTTGGATGTAAAATGAATGTAAATGAGCGACTGGCTGCTATGCAGCGGATTTGCATGACCGCAGGTGAAGAGGGTGGTGATGATGTCATGTGTTCAGGTGTGTTTCAGATTGTTTCCATGATGATGATGATGATGATGATGCTCTGCCTCAATTACATGAGATTTTTTCAGGTTGAATTAAAATCAGTTTTAGTTTTCTTTCGTCTCCCAAACTTCCTGCAGCAGGTTCAGGTGAGTTCAGCTTATCATCAGCGTAACCTGGGCTGTGTGTATTTCAGTTCACGCGGGTGTGGATCCCGGATCCCGATGAAGTCTGGAGGGCTGCAGAGATCACCAAGGACTTCAGGGAGGGAGACGCAGTTCTTCACCTGCAGCTGGAGGATGGAACGGTGGGAAGGCAACCACACACACACACACACACAACCACACACAACCACACACACACACACACACACACACACAACCCCCCCCCTCCCCCCTCCCACACACACACAACCACACACACACACACAACCACACACACACACACACAACCACACACACTGGACTGAGTTTCCAGCTGGGACCAGATCCGGCCCTGTAAGACAGCTGAGTCCATCAGACATCTCTGAGACCACGGTCCCGATGGATCCGTTTGTTTCCATGTGAGGTTCTGCTGGTTTCATGGTTTCTTCTGACGTCCAACCAGAACCAGAGAACGTAGAACTGAAATCTGTTCTGTTGATGTGTTCTGTGTCTCAGCCTCTGGAGTTCCAGGTGGGTCCAAAGACCAACCCGCTGCCGTTCCTGCGGAACCCAGACATCCTGGTGGGTGAGAACGACCTGACAGCTCTCAGTTACCTCCACGAACCTGCGGTGCTGCACAACCTGAAGGTCCGGTTCCTGGAGTCCAACCATATCTACACCTACTGCGGTGCGTCCTCACACACACACACACACACACACACACACACAAACTGTCTCTCGGCATCTGCTGTGGGCGGAGTCTGTGAATGCGGCATCTGCTGTGGGCGGAGTCTGTGAATGCGGCATCTGCTGTGGGCGGAGTCTGTGAATGCGGCATCTGCTGTGGGCGGAGTCTGTGAATGCGGCGTCTACTGTGGGCGGAGTCTGTGAAAGCGGCATCTGCTGTGGGCGGAGTCTGTGAATGCGGCATCTGCTGTGGGCGGAGTCTGTGAATGCGGCATCTGCTGTGGGCGGAGTCTGTGAATGCGGCGTCTGCTGTGGGCGGAGTCTGTGAATTCGGCATCTGCTGTGGGCGGAGTCTGTGAATGCGGCGTCTGCTGTGGGCGGAGTCTGTGAATGCGGCATCTGCTGTGGGCGGAGTCTGTGAATGCGGCATCTGCTGTGGGCGGAGTCTGTGAATGCGGCATCTGCTGTGGGCGGAGTCTGTGAATGCGGCATCTGCTGTGGGCGGAGTCTGTGAATGCGGCATCTGCTGTGGGCGGAGTCTGTGAATGCGGCGTCTGCTGTGGGCGGAATCTGTGAATGCAGCGTCTGCTGTGGGCGGAGTCCAGGTGTTGAGGCGCTCCATGTTGTGTCTCAGGTATCGTGCTGGTGGCCATCAACCCGTACGAGCAGCTGCAGATTTATGGAGAGGAGGTGATCAACGCCTACAGCGGACAGAACATGGGAGACATGGACCCTCACATCTTCGCCGTGGCCGAGGAGGCCTACAAGCAGATGGCCAGGTAAGCTCACCTGTCTGAGGTTGAGTTTTCCTGTGGAGGTCATGTGATCAGCTCTTCTTCTGTGGTGCCATTGTAGAGATGAGAGGAACCAATCTATCATTGTGAGTGGAGAGTCCGGAGCAGGAAAGACGGTTTCTGCAAAGTACACCATGCGGTTCTTCGCCACCGTGGGCGGGTCCGCCAACGACACCAGCGTTGAAGAGAAGGTCTTGGCCTCCAGTCCCATCATGGAGGTGAGCACGTTGGAATCTAAAAACCAAACCAAACAGAGGTCTGAAGATTTATTCAGCAGAGACTCATGTGACTAGGTGTGATGTCATCATGAAGGATGACCTCAGAGTGAAGTTGTGGTGATGCAGAGGAACATGCAGGTTTTTGGGTCACATGACAGGCTCTGCCATCTTTCCCATCAGGCTATCGGGAATGCCAAAACCACCCGGAACGACAACAGCAGCCGCTTTGGGAAGTACATCCAGATCTGCTTCAGCCGACACTATCACATCATCGGGGCCAACATGAGGACGTACCTGCTGGAGAAGTCCCGCGTGGTCTTCCAGGTGAGTCGCCTCGCTGCAGGTTTCTGGCTGCTGCCGTGCGATCGGATGGGTGAAGCTGAGTGTTGATGGTTTGTGTTCCAGGCTGAAGACGAAAGGAATTACCACATCTTCTACCAGCTGTGTGCATCTGCAACGTTACCCGAGTTCAAGGAGCTCAACCTCAGTGAGTCCTTTTGTCTGTCCTGTAGGACCAGTAGAACTCAGTAAAGCTCAGTAGGACCCAACAGGTCTCAGTATGACCCAGTCGGAACCCAGTGGGGCCAGCAGAACCCACTAGGACTCAACAGACACCTGTCGGACCGTCTAGGGCCTCGGAGGGCCAGGAGGATCCTGTAGGACATGAGGATGATTCAGAATCCAGGAGTCCAGATTGTTCTGGATCAGGTCTCAGGTTTCTTTGACATGGAGACGTGTGTGTGTCTGTTGTGTCTCCCAGCCAGTGCAGAGGACTTCAGCTACACATCTTTAGGAGAAAACATCTTCATTGAGGGCGTGAATGATGCCGAGGACTTCAGGAGGACAAGGGAGGCCTTTACCCTACTGGGTAACCAATCTGAACACATTTCTGGTTTCACTTGGGTTACAGATCCAGTTTCAGCTGGTTCAGTTTCTGTTCTGGTTTCAGCTCATCTGTCTCTCTGCAGGCATCAAGGACAGCAGTCAAAGCAACATCTTCAAGATCATGGCCTCCATCCTCCACCTGGGGAACGTGGAGATCTGCTCGGAGCGGGACGGAGAGTCTTGTCACATCCCGGTAGGCGGTCCCGGCACTCCGACAACTGCAGCTTGGCCGCTCCAGCAGCATCTCTGACGGCGGCGTGTGTCTGTTGCAGAGGGACGACTTCCACCTCCAACACTTCTGCAGGCTGCTGGGGGTGGAGCTGCCGCAGATGGAGCACTGGCTCTGCCACCGAAAGCTGGCCACGTCCTCCGAGACTTACGTGAAGAACATGTCCGCCAAACAGGCCGCCAATGCCCGCGATGCTCTCGCCAAGCACATCTACGCCCGTCTGTTCGACTGGATCGTGGAGCACATCAACAAGGCGCTGCAGACAGCTTCCAAACAGCACTCCTTCATTGGTGTGCTGGACATCTACGGGTACGTACATACCTGGTACACACTGAAAAAACACCTGTATTACACCTGTAACACACCTGATACATACTAAAAACACACCTGTATTACACCTGTAACACACTGAAAACACACCTGTATTACACTTGTAACACACCTGATACACACTGAAAACACACCTGTATTACACCTGTAACACACCTGATACACACTGAAAACACACCTGTATTACACCTGTAACACACCTGATACACACTGAAAACACACCTGTATTACACCTGTAACACACCTGTAACACACTGAAAACACACCTGTATTACACCTGTAACACACCTGATACACACTGAAAACACACCTGTATTACACTTGTAACACACCTGATACACACTGAAAACACACCTGTATTACACCTGTAACACACCTGATACACACTGAAAACACACCTGTATTACACCTGTAACACACCTGATACATACTGAAAGCACACCTGTACTACACCTGTAACACACTGAAAACACACCTGTATTACATCTGTAACACACCTGATACACACTGAAAACACACCTGTATTACACCTGTAACACACTGAAAACACACCTGTATTACACCTGTAACACACCTGATACACTGAAAACACACTGTATTACACCTGTAACACACTGAAAACACACCTGTATTACACTTGTAACACACCTGATACACACCGAAAACACACCTGTATTACACCTGTAACACACATGATACACACTGAAAACACACCTGTATTACACCTGTAACACACCTGATACACACTGAAAACACACCTGTATTACACCTGTAACACACTGAAAACACACCTGTATTACACCTGTAACACACTGAAAACACACCTGTATTACACCTGTAACACACCTGATACACACTGAAAAAAAACCTGTACTACACCTGTAACACACTGAAAACACACCTGTATTACACCTGTAACACACCTGATACACTGAAAATACACCTGTATTACACCTGTAACACACCTGATACACTGAAAATACACCTGTATTACACCTGTAACACACCTGATACACACTGAAAACACACCTGTATTACACCTTTAACACACTGAAAACACAGCTGTATTACACCTGTAACACACCTGATACACACTGAAAACACACCTGTATTACACCTGTAACACACCTGATACACACTGAAAAGACACCTGTATTACACCTGTAACACACCTGATACATACTGAAAGCACACCTGTACTACACCTGATACGCACTGAAAACACACCTGTATTACACCTGTAACACACCTGATACACTGAAAACACACCTGTATTACACCTGTAACACACTGAAAACACACCTGTATTACACCTGTAACACACCTGATACACACTGAAAACACACCTGTATTACACCTTTAAAACACCTGATACATACTGAAAGCACACCTGTACTACACCTGTAACACACTGAAAACACACCTGTATTACACCTGTAACACACCTGATACACACTGAAAACACACCTGTATTACACCTGTAACACACTGAAAACACACCTGTATTACACCTGTAACACACCTGATACACACTGAAAACACACCTGTATTACACCTTTAACACACTGAAAACACACCTGTATTACACCTGTAACACACCTGATACACACTGAAAACACACCTGCATTACACCTGTAACACACCTGTGATACACCTGATACACACTGAAAACACACCTGTATTACACCTGTAACACACCTGATACACACTGAAAAGACACCTGTATTACACCTGTAACACACCTGATACACACTGAAAACACACCTGTATTACACCTGTAACACACCTGATACATATTGAAAACACACCTGTACTACACCTGTAACACACTGAAAACACACCTGTATTACACCTGTAACACACCTGATACACACTGAAAACACACCTGTATTACACCTGTAACACACTGAAAACACACCTGTATTACACCTGTAACACAACTGATACACACTGAAAACACACCTGTATTACACCTTTAACACACTGAAAACACACCTGTATTACACCTGTAACACACCTGATACACACTGAAAACACACCTGCATTACACCTGTAACACACCTGTAATACACCTGATACACACTGAAAACACACCTGTATTACACCTGTAACACACCTGTAATACACCTGATACACACTGAAAACACACCTGTATTACACCTGTAACACACCTGATACACACTGAAAAGACACCTGCATTACACCTGTAACACACCTGTAATACACCTGATACACACTGAAAACACACCTGTATTACACCTGTAACACACCTGATAGACACTGAAAAGACACCTGTATTACACCTGTAACACACTGAAAACACACCTGTATTACACCTGTAACACACCTGATACACACTGAAAACACACCTGTATTACACCTGTAACACACTGAAAACACACCTGTATTACACCTGTAACACACCTGATACACACTGAAAACACACCTGTATTACACCTTTAACACACTGAAAACACACCTGTATTACACCTGTAACACACCTGATACACACTGAAAACACACCTGCATTACACCTGTAACACACCTGTAATACACCTGATACACACTGAAAACACACCTGTATTACACCTGTAACACACCTGATACACACTGAAAAGACACCTGTATTACACCTGTAACACACCTGATACACACTGAAAACACACCTGTATTACACCTGTAACACACCTGATACATACTGAAAGCACACCTGTACTACACCTGTAACACACTGAAAACACACCTGTATTACACCTGTAACACACCTGATACACACTGAAAACACACCTGTATTACACCTGTAATACACCTAATACACACTGAAAACACACCTGTATTACACCTGTAATACACCTGATACACACTGAAAACACCTGTATTACACCTGTAATACACCTGATACACACTTAAAACACACCTGTATTACACCTGTAATACACCTGATACACACTGAAAACACACCTATATTACACCTGTAACACACCTGTAACACACTGAAAACACACCTGTATTACACCTGTAATACACCTGATACACACTTAAAACACACCTGTATTACACCTGTAATACACCTGATACACACTGAAAACACACCTATATTACACCTGTAACACACCTGATACACACTTAAAACACACCTGTATTACACCTGTAACACACTGAAAACACACCTGTATTACACCTGTAACACACTGAAAACACACCTGTATTACACCTGTAACACTGAAAACACACCTGTATTACACCTGTAACACACTGAAAACACACCTGTATTAGACCTGTAACACACATGATACACACCGAAAAAACCTGTATTACACCTGTAACACACATGATACACACTTAAAACACACCTGTATTACACCTGTAATACACCTGATACACACTGAAAACACACCTGTATTATACCTGTAACACACCTGATACACACTTAAAACACACCTGTAACACACCTGACACACACTTAAAACACACCTGTATTACACCTGTAACACACTGTAAACACACCTGTATTACACCTGTAACACACTGAAAACACACCTGTATTATACCTGTAACACACATGATACACACTTAAAACACACCTGTAACACACCTGTAATACACCTGATACACACTGAAAACACACCTGTATTATACCTGTAGCACACCTGATACACACTTAAAACACACCTGTATTACACCTGTAACACACTGAAAACACACCTGTATTACACCTGTAACACACCTGATACACACTGAACACACACCTGTATTACACCTGTAACACACCTGATATACACTTAAAACACACCTGTATTACACCTGTAACACACCTGATACACACTTAAAACACACCTGTATTACACCTGTAATACACCTGATACACACTGAAAACACACCTATATTACACCTGTAACACACCTGATACACACTGAAAACACACCTGTATTACACCTGTAACACACCTGATACACACTTAAAACATACCTGTAACACACCTGATACACACTGAAAACACCTGTATTACACCTGTAACACACGATACACACCGAAAACACACCTGTATTACACCTGTAACACACATGATACACACTGAAAACACACCTGTATTACACCTGTAATACACCTGATACACACTGAAAACACACCTGTATTACACCTGTAATACACCTGATACACACTTAAAACACACCTGTATTACACCTGTAACACACCTAAAACACACCTGTATTACACCTGTATTACACCTGATACACACTGAAAACACACCTGTATTACACCTGTAACACACCTGATACACACTAAAAACACACCTGTATTACACCTGTAACACACCTGATACATACTGAAAACACACCTGTATTACACCTGTAACACACTGAAAACACACCTGTATTACACCTGTAACACACTGAACACACACCTGTATTACACCTGTAACACACTGAAAACACACCTGTATTACACCTGTAACACACCTGATACATACTTAAAACACACCTGTATTACACCTGTAACACACTGAACACACACCTGTATTACACCTGTAACACACTGAAAACACACCTGTATTACACCTGTGACACACCTGATACACACTTAAAACACACCTGTATTACACCTGTCACACACCTGATACACACTTAAAACACACCTGTATTACACCTGTAACACACTGAAAACACACCTGTATTACACCTGTAACACACATGATACACACCGAAAACACACCTGTATTACACCTGTAACACACATGATACACACTTAAAACACACCTGTATTACACCTGTAATACACCTGATACACACTGAAAACACACCTGTATTACACCTGTAACACACATGATACAAACCGAAAACACACCTGTATCACACCTGTAACACACATGATACACACTGAAAACACACCTGCATTACGCCTGTAACACACCTGATGCACACTTAAAACACACCTGTATTACACCTGTAACACACATGATACACACTGAAAACACACCTGTATTACACCTGTAACACACCTGATACACACTTAAAACACACCTGTATTACACCTGTAACACACTGAAAACACACCTGTATTACACCTGTAACACACTGAAAACACACCTGTATTACACCTGTAACACTGAAAACACACCTGTATTACACCTGTAACACACTGAAAACACACCTGTATTAGACCTGTAACACACATGATACACACCGAAAACACCTGTATTACACCTGTAACACACATGATACACACTTAAAACACACCTGTATTACACCTGTAATACACCTGATACACACTGAAAACACACCTGTATTATACCTGTAACACACCTGATACACACTTAAAACACACCTGTAACACACCTGATACACACTTAAAACACACCTGTATTACACCTGTAACACACTGTAAACACACCTGTATTACACCTGTAACACACTGAAAACACACCTGTATTATACCTGTAACACACATGATACACACTTAAAACACACCTGTAACACACCTGTAATACACCTGATACACACTGAAAACACACCTGTATTATACCTGTAGCACACCTGATACACACTTAAAACACACCTGTATTACACCTGTAACACACTGAAAACACACCTGTATTACACCTGTAACACACCTGATACACACTGAACACACACCTGTATTACACCTGTAACACACCTGATACACACTTAAAACACACCTGTATTACACCTGTAACACACCTGATACACACTTAAAACACACCTGTATTACACCTGTAATACACCTGATACACACTGAAAACACACCTATATTACACCTGTAACACACCTGATACACACTGAAAACACACCTGTATTACACCTGTAACACACCTGATACACACTTAAAACATACCTGTAACACACCTGATACACACTGAAAACACCTGTATTACACCTGTAACACACGATACACACCTGTATTACACCTGTAACACACATGATACACACTGAAAACACACCTGTATTACACCTGTAATACACCTGATACACACTGAAAACACACCTGTATTACACCTGTAATACACCTGATACACACTTAAAACACACCTGTATTACACCTGTAACACACTTAAAACACACCTGTATTACACCTGTATTACACCTGATACACACTGAAAACACACCTGTATTACACCTGTAACACACTGAAAACACACCTGTATTACACCTGTAACACACTGAACACACACCTGTATTACACCTGTAACACACTGAAAACACACCTGTATTACACCTGTAACACACCTGATACATACTTAAAACACACCTGTATTACACCTGTAACACACTGAACACACACCTGTATTACACCTGTAACACACTGAAAACACACCTGTATTACACCTGTGACACACCTGATACACACTTAAAACACACCTGTATTACACCTTTCACACACCTGATACACACTTAAAACACACCTGTATTACACCTGTAACACACTGAAAACACACCTGTATTACACGTGTAACACACCTGATACACACTTAAAACACACCTGTATTACACCTGTAACACACTGAAAACACACCTGTATTACACGTGTAACACACCTGATACACACTGAACACACACCTGTATTACACCTGTAACACACCTGATACACACTTAAAACACACCTGTATTACACCTGTAACACACCTGATACACACTTAAAACACACCTGTATTACACCTGTAATACACCTGATACACACTGAAAACACACCTATATTATACCTGTAGCACACCTGATACACACTTAAAACACACCTGTATTACACCTGTAACACACTGAAAACACACCTGTATTACACCTGTAACACACCTGATACACACTGAACACACACCTGTATTACACCTGTAACACACCTGATACACACTGAAAACACACCTGTATTACACCTGTAACACACCTGATACATACTTAAAACACACCTGTATTACACCTGTAACACACTGAACACACACCTGTATTACACCTGTAACACACTGAAAACACACCTGTATTACACCTGTGACACACCTGATACACACTTAAAACACACCTGTATTACACCTGTCACACACCTGATACACACTTAAAACACACCTGTATTACACCTGTAACACACTGAAAACACACCTGTATTACACCTGTAACACACATGATACACACCGAAAACACACCTGTATTACACCTGTAACACACATGATACACACTTAAAACACACCTGTATTACACCTGTAATACACCTGATACACACTGAAAACACACCTGTATTACACCTGTAACACACATGATACAAACCGAAAACACACCTGTATCACACCTGTAACACACATGATACACACTGAAAACACACCTGCATTACGCCTGTAACACACCTGATGCACACTTAAAACACACCTGTATTACACCTGTAACACACATGATACACACTGAAAACACACCTGTATTACACCTGTAACACACCTGATACACACTTAAAACACACCTGTATTACACCTGTAACACACTGAAAACACACCTGTATTACACCTGTAACACACTGAAAACACACCTGTATTACACCTGTAACACTGAAAACACACCTGTATTACACCTGTAACACACTGAAAACACACCTGTATTAGACCTGTAACACACATGATACACACCGAAAACACCTGTATTACACCTGTAACACACATGATACACACTTAAAACACACCTGTATTACACCTGTAATACACCTGATACACACTGAAAACACACCTGTATTATACCTGTAACACACCTGATACACACTTAAAACACACCTGTAACACACCTGATACACACTTAAAACACACCTGTATTACACCTGTAACACACTGTAAACACACCTGTATTACACCTGTAACACACTGAAAACACACCTGTATTATACCTGTAACACACATGATACACACTTAAAACACACCTGTAACACACCTGTAATACACCTGATACACACTGAAAACACACCTGTATTATACCTGTAGCACACCTGATACACACTTAAAACACACCTGTATTACACCTGTAACACACTGAAAACACACCTGTATTACACCTGTAACACACCTGATACACACTGAACACACACCTGTATTACACCTGTAACACACCTGATACACACTTAAAACACACCTGTATTACACCTGTAACACACCTGATACACACTTAAAACACACCTGTATTACACCTGTAATACACCTGATACACACTGAAAACACACCTATATTACACCTGTAACACACCTGATACACACTGAAAACACACCTGTATTACACCTGTAACACACCTGATACACACTTAAAACATACCTGTAACACACCTGATACACACTGAAAACACCTGTATTACACCTGTAACACACGATACACACCTGTATTACACCTGTAACACACATGATACACACTGAAAACACACCTGTATTACACCTGTAATACACCTGATACACACTGAAAACACACCTGTATTACACCTGTAATACACCTGATACACACTTAAAACACACCTGTATTACACCTGTAACACACTTAAAACACACCTGTATTACACCTGTATTACACCTGATACACACTGAAAACACACCTGTATTACACCTGTAACACACTGAAAACACACCTGTATTACACCTGTAACACACTGAACACACACCTGTATTACACCTGTAACACACTGAAAACACACCTGTATTACACCTGTAACACACCTGATACATACTTAAAACACACCTGTATTACACCTGTAACACACTGAACACACACCTGTATTACACCTGTAACACACTGAAAACACACCTGTATTACACCTGTGACACACCTGATACACACTTAAAACACACCTGTATTACACCTTTCACACACCTGATACACACTTAAAACACACCTGTATTACACCTGTAACACACTGAAAACACACCTGTATTACACGTGTAACACACCTGATACACACTTAAAACACACCTGTATTACACCTGTAACACACTGAAAACACACCTGTATTACACGTGTAACACACCTGATACACACTGAACACACACCTGTATTACACCTGTAACACACCTGATACACACTTAAAACACACCTGTATTACACCTGTAACACACCTGATACACACTTAAAACACACCTGTATTACACCTGTAATACACCTGATACACACTGAAAACACACCTATATTATACCTGTAGCACACCTGATACACACTTAAAACACACCTGTATTACACCTGTAACACACTGAAAACACACCTGTATTACACCTGTAACACACCTGATACACACTGAACACACACCTGTATTACACCTGTAACACACCTGATACACACTGAAAACACACCTGTATTACACCTGTAACACACCTGATACATACTTAAAACACACCTGTATTACACCTGTAACACACTGAACACACACCTGTATTACACCTGTAACACACTGAAAACACACCTGTATTACACCTGTGACACACCTGATACACACTTAAAACACACCTGTATTACACCTGTCACACACCTGATACACACTTAAAACACACCTGTATTACACCTGTAACACACTGAAAACACACCTGTATTACACCTGTAACACACATGATACACACCGAAAACACACCTGTATTACACCTGTAACACACATGATACACACTTAAAACACACCTGTATTACACCTGTAATACACCTGATACACACTGAAAACACACCTGTATTACACCTGTAACACACATGATACAAACCGAAAACACACCTGTATCACACCTGTAACACACATGATACACACTGAAAACACACCTGCATTACGCCTGTAACACACCTGATGCACACTTAAAACACACCTGTATTACACCTGTAACACACATGATACACACTGAAAACACACCTGTATTACACCTGTAACACACCTGATACACACTTAAAACACACCTGTATTACACCTGTAACACACTGAAAACACACCTGTATTACACCTGTAACACACTGAAAACACACCTGTATTACACCTGTAACACTGAAAACACACCTGTATTACACCTGTAACACACTGAAAACACACCTGTATTAGACCTGTAACACACATGATACACACCGAAAACACCTGTATTACACCTGTAACACACATGATACACACTTAAAACACACCTGTATTACACCTGTAATACACCTGATACACACTGAAAACACACCTGTATTATACCTGTAACACACCTGATACACACTTAAAACACACCTGTAACACACCTGATACACACTTAAAACACACCTGTATTACACCTGTAACACACTGTAAACACACCTGTATTACACCTGTAACACACTGAAAACACACCTGTATTATACCTGTAACACACATGATACACACTTAAAACACACCTGTAACACACCTGTAATACACCTGATACACACTGAAAACACACCTGTATTATACCTGTAGCACACCTGATACACACTTAAAACACACCTGTATTACACCTGTAACACACTGAAAACACACCTGTATTACACCTGTAACACACCTGATACACACTGAACACACACCTGTATTACACCTGTAACACACCTGATACACACTTAAAACACACCTGTATTACACCTGTAACACACCTGATACACACTTAAAACACACCTGTATTACACCTGTAATACACCTGATACACACTGAAAACACACCTATATTACACCTGTAACACACCTGATACACACTGAAAACACACCTGTATTACACCTGTAACACACCTGATACACACTTAAAACATACCTGTAACACACCTGATACACACTGAAAACACCTGTATTACACCTGTAACACACGATACACACCGAAAACACACCTGTATTACACCTGTAACACACATGATACACACTGAAAACACACCTGTATTACACCTGTAATACACCTGATACACACTGAAAACACACCTGTATTACACCTGTAATACACCTGATACACACTTAAAACACACCTGTATTACACCTGTAACACACTTAAAACACACCTGTATTACACCTGTATTACACCTGATACACACTGAAAACACACCTGTATTACACCTGTAACACACTGAAAACACACCTGTATTACACCTGTAACACACTGAACACACACCTGTATTACACCTGTAACACACTGAAAACACACCTGTATTACACCTGTAACACACCTGATACATACTTAAAACACACCTGTATTACACCTGTAACACACTGAACACACACCTGTATTACACCTGTAACACACTGAAAACACACCTGTATTACACCTGTGACACACCTGATACACACTTAAAACACACCTGTATTACACCTTTCACACACCTGATACACACTTAAAACACACCTGTATTACACCTGTAACACACTGAAAACACACCTGTATTACACGTGTAACACACCTGATACACACTTAAAACACACCTGTATTACACCTGTAACACACTGAAAACACACCTGTATTACACGTGTAACACACCTGATACACACTGAACACACACCTGTATTACACCTGTAACACACCTGATACACACTTAAAACACACCTGTATTACACCTGTAACACACCTGATACACACTTAAAACACACCTGTATTACACCTGTAATACACCTGATACACACTGAAAACACACCTATATTATACCTGTAGCACACCTGATACACACTTAAAACACACCTGTATTACACCTGTAACACACTGAAAACACACCTGTATTACACCTGTAACACACCTGATACACACTGAACACACACCTGTATTACACCTGTAACACACCTGATACACACTTAAAACACACCTGTATTACACCTGTAACACACCTGATACACACTTAAAACACACCTGTATTACACCTGTAATACACCTGATACACACTGAAAACACACCTATATTACACCTGTAACACACCTGATACACACTGAAAACACACCTGTATTACACCTGTAACACACCTGATACACACTTAAAACATACCTGTAACACACCTGATACACACTGAAAACACCTGTATTACACCTGTAACACACGATACACACCGAAAACACACCTGTATTACACCTGTAACACACATGATACACACTGAAAACACACCTGTATTACACCTGTAATACACCTGATACACACTGAAAACACACCTGTATTACACCTGTAATACACCTGATACACACTTAAAACACACCTGTATTACACCTGTAACACACTTAAAACACACCTGTATTACACCTGTATTACACCTGATACACACTGAAAACACACCTGTATTACACCTGTAACACACTGAAAACACACCTGTATTACACCTGTAACACACTGAACACACACCTGTATTACACCTGTAACACACTGAAAACACACCTGTATTACACCTGTAACACACCTGATACATACTTAAAACACACCTGTATTACACCTGTAACACACTGAACACACACCTGTATTACACCTGTAACACACTGAAAACACACCTGTATTACACCTGTGACACACCTGATACACACTTAAAACACACCTGTATTACACCTTTCACACACCTGATACACACTTAAAACACACCTGTATTACACCTGTAACACACTGAAAACACACCTGTATTACACGTGTAACACACCTGATACACACTTAAAACACACCTGTATTACACCTGTAACACACTGAAAACACACCTGTATTACACGTGTAACACACCTGATACACACTTAAAACACACCTGTATTACACCTGTAACACACTGAAAACACACCTGTATTACACTTGTAACACACATGATACACACCGAAAACACACCTGTATTACACCTGTAACACACATGATACACACTGAAAACACCTGTATTACACCTGTAACACACTGAAAACACACCTGTATTACACCTGTAACACACATGATACACACCGAAAACACACCTGTATCACACCTGTAACACACATGATACACACTGAAAACACACCTGTATTACACCTGTAATACACCTGATACACACTTAAAACACACCTGTATTACACCTGTAACACACTTAAAACACACCTGTATTACACCTGTATTACACCTGATACACACTTAAAACACACCTGTATTACACCTGTAACACACCTGATACACACTAAAAACACACCTGTATTACACCTGTAACACACCTGATACATACTTAAAACACACCTGTATTACACCTGTAACACACATGATACACACTGAAAACACACCTGTATTACACCTGTAACACACCTGATACACACTTAAAACACACCTGTATTACACCTGTAACACACTGAAAACACACCTGTATTACACCTGTAACACACTGAAAACACACCTGTATTACACCTGTAACACACTGAAAACACACCTGTATTACACCTGTAACACTGAAAACACACCTGTATTACACCTGTAACACACTGAAAACACACCTGTATTAGACCTGTAACACACATGATACACACCGAAAACACCTGTATTACACCTGTAACACACATGATACACACTTAAAACACACCTGTATTACACCTGTAATACACCTGATACACACTGAAAACACACCTGTATTATACCTGTAACACACCTGATACACACTTAAAACACACCTGTAACACACCTGATACACACTTAAAACACACCTGTATTACACCTGTAACACACTGTAAACACACCTGTATTACACCTGTAACACACTGAAAACACACCTGTATTATACCTGTAACACACATGATACACACTTAAAACACACCTGTAACACACCTGTAATACACCTGATACACACTGAAAACACACCTGTATTATACCTGTAGCACACCTGATACACACTTAAAACACACCTGTATTACACCTGTAACACACTGAAAACACACCTGTATTACACCTGTAACACACCTGATACACACTGAACACACACCTGTATTACACCTGTAACACACCTGATACACACTTAAAACACACCTGTATTACACCTGTAACACACCCGATACACACTTAAAACACACCTGTATTACACCTGTAATACACCTGATACACACTGAAAACACACCTATATTACACCTGTAAAACACCTGATACACACTGAAAACACACCTGTATTACACCTGTAACACACCTGATACACACTGAAAACACACCTGTATTACACCTGTAATACACCTGATACACACTGAAAACACACCTGTATTACACCTGTAACACACCTGATACACACTTAAAACACACCTGTATTACACCTGTAAAACACTGAAAACACACCTGTATTACACCTGTAACACACCTGATACACACTGAAAACACACCTGTATTACACCTGTAACACACCTGATACACACTTAAAACACACCTGTATTACACCTGTAACACACCTGATACACACTGAAAACACCTGTATTACACCTGTAATACACCTGATACACACTTAAAACACACCTGTATTACACCTGTAATACACCTGATACACACTGAAAACACACCTATATTACACCTGTAACACACCTGATACACACTGAAAACACACCTGTATTACACCTGTAACACACCTGATACACACTTAAAACACACCTGTAACACACCTGATACACACTGAAAACACCTGTATTACACCTGTAACACACCTGATACATACTTAAAACACACCTGTATTACACCTGTAACACACATGATACACACTGAAAACACACCTGTATTACACCTGTAACACACCTGATACACACTTAAAACACACCTGTATTACACCTGTAACACACTGAAAACACACCTGTATTACACCTGTAACACACTGAAAACACACCTGTATTACACCTGTAACACTGAAAACACACCTGTATTACACCTGTAACACACCTGATACACACTTAAAACACACCTGTATTACACCTGTAACACACTGAAAACACACCTGTATTACACCTGTAACACACTGAAAACACACCTGTATTACACCTGTAACACTGAAAACACACCTGTATTACACCTGTAACACACCTGATACACACTTAAAACACACCTGTATTACACCTGTAAAACACTGAAAACACACCTGTATTACACCTGTAACACACCTGATACAGGTGTAATACAGGTGTGTTTTCAGTGTGTAACACACCTGATACACACTTAAAACACACCTGTATTACACCTGTAACACACCTGATACACACTGAAAACACCTGTATTACACCTGTAATACACCTGATACACACTTAAAACACACCTGTATTACACCTGTAATACACCTGATACACACTGAAAACACACCTATATTACACCTGTAACACACCTGATACACACTGAAAACACACCTGTATTACACCTGTAACACACCTGATACACACTTAAAACACACCTGTAACACACCTGATACACACTGAAAACACCTGTATTACACCTGTAACACACCTGATACACACTTAAAACACACCTGTAACACACCTGATACACACTGAAAACACCTGTATTACACCTGTAACACACGATACACACCGAAAACACACCTGTATTACACCTGTAACACACCTGATACACACTGAAAACACACCTGTATTACACCTGTAACACACCTGATACACACTTAAAACACACCTGTAACACACCTGATACACACTGAAAACACCTGTATTACACCTGTAACACACCTGATACACACTTAAAACACACCTGTAACACACCTGATACACACTGAAAACACCTGTATTACACCTGTAACACACGATACACACCGAAAACACACCTGTATTACACCTGTAACACACATGATACACACTAAAAACACACCTGTATTACACCTGTAACACACCTGATACATACTGAAAACACACCTGTATTACACCTGTAACACACTGAAAACACACCTGTATTACACCTGTAACACACTGAACACACACCTGTATTACACCTGTAACACACCTGATACACACTTAAAACACACCTGTATTACACCTGTAACACACCTGATACACACTGAAAACACCTGTATTACACCTGTAATATACCTGATACACACTTAAAACACACCTGTATTACACCTGTAATACACCTGATACAAACTGAAAACACACCTATATTACACCTGTAACACACCTGATACACACTGAAAACACACCTGTATTACACCTGTAACACACCTGATACACACTTAAAACACACCTGTAACACACCTGATACACACTGAAAACACACCTGTATTACACCTGTAACACACCTGATACACACTTAAAACACACCTGTATTACACCTGTAACACACCTGATACACACTGAAAACACCTGTATTACACCTGTAATACACCTGATACACACTTAAAACACACCTGTATTACACCTGTAATACACCTGATACACACTGAAAACACACCTATATTACACCTGTAACACACCTGATACACACTGAAAACACACCTGTATTACACCTGTAACACACCTGATACACACTTAAAACACACCTGTAACACACCTGATACACACTGAAAACACCTGTATTACACCTGTAACACACCTGATACACACTTAAAACACACCTGTAACACACCTGATACACACTGAAAACACCTGTATTACACCTGTAACACACGATACACACCGAAAACACACCTGTATTACACCTGTAACACACATGATACACACTAAAAACACACCTGTATTACACCTGTAACACACCTGATACATACTGAAAACACACCTGTATTACACCTGTAACACACTGAAAACACACCTGTATTACACCTGTAACACACTGAACACACACCTGTATTACACCTGTAACACACTGAAAACACACCTGTATTACACCTGTAACACACCTGATACATACTTAAAACACACCTGTATTACACCTGTAACACACTGAACACACACCTGTATTACACCTGTAACACACTGAAAACACACCTGTATTACACCTGTGACACACCTGATACACACTTAAAACACACCTGTATTACACCTTTCACACACCTGATACACACTTAAAACACACCTGTATTACACCTGTAACACACTGAAAACACACCTGTATTACACGTGTAACACACCTGATACACACTTAAAACACACCTGTATTACACCTGTAACACACTGAAAACACACCTGTATTACACGTGTAACACACCTGATACACACTTAAAACACACCTGTATTACACCTGTAACACACTGAAAACACACCTGTATTACACTTGTAACACACATGATACACACCGAAAACACACCTGTATTACACCTGTAACACACATGATACACACTGAAAACACCTGTATTACACCTGTAACACACTGAAAACACACCTGTATTACACCTGTAACACACGATACACACCGAAAACACACCTGTATCACACCTGTAACACACATGATACACACTGAAAACACACCTGCATTACGCCTGTAAAACACCTGATACACACTTAAAACACACCTGTATTACACCTGTAACACACATGATACACACTAAAAAACACACCTGTATTACACCTGTAACACACCTGATACACACTTAAAACACACCTGTATTACACCTGTAACACACTGAAAACACACCTGTATTACACCTGTAACACACGATACACACCGAAAACACACCTGTATTACACCTGTAACACACCTGTAATACACCTGATACACACTTAAAACACACCTGTATTACACCTGTAACACACATGATACACACTGAAAACACACCTGTATTACACCTGTAACACACCTGATACACACTGAAAACACACCTGTATTACACCTGTAACACACCTGATACACACTGAAAACACACCTGTATTACACCTGTAATACACCTGATACACACTTAAAACACACCTGTATTACACCTGTAAAACACTGAAAACACACCTGTATTACACCTGTAACACACCTGATACACACTGAAAACACACCTGTATTACACCTGTAACACACCTGATACACACTTAAAACACACCTGTATTACACCTGTAACACACCTGATACACACTGAAAACACCTGTATTACACCTGTAATATACCTGATACACACTTAAAACACACCTGTATTACACCTGTAACACACTTAAAACACACCTGTATTACACCTGTATTACACCTGATACACACTTAAAACACACCTGTATTACACCTGTAACACACCTGATACACACTAAAAACACACCTGTATTACACCTGTAACACACCTGATACATACTTAAAACACACCTGTATTACACCTGTAACACACATGATACACACTGAAAACACACCTGTATTACACCTGTAACACACCTGATACACACTTAAAACACACCTGTATTACACCTGTAACACACTGAAAACACACCTGTATTACACCTGTAACACACTGAAAACACACCTGTATTACACCTATAACACTGAAAACACACCTGTATTACACCTGTAACACACTGAAAACACACCTGTATTAGACCTGTAACACACATGATACACACCGAAAACACCTGTATTACACCTGTAACACACATGATACACACTTAAAACACACCTGTATTACACCTGTAACACACCTGATACACACTGAACACACACCTGTATTACACCTGTAACACACCTGATACACACTTAAAACACACCTGTATTACACCTGTAACACACCTGATACACACTTAAAACACACCTGTATTACACCTGTAATACACCTGATACACACTGAAAACACACCTATATTACACCTGTAACACACCTGATACACACTGAAAACACACCTGTATTACACCTGTAACACACCTGATACACACTGAAAACACACCTGTATTACACCTGTAATACACCTGATACACACTGAAAACACACCTGTATTACACCTGTAACACACCTGATACACACTTAAAACACACCTGTATTACACCTGTAAAACACTGAAAACACACCTGTATTACACCTGTAACACACCTGATACACACTGAAAACACACCTGTATTACACCTGTAACACACCTGATACACACTTAAAACACACCTGTATTACACCTGTAACACACCTGATACACACTGAAAACACCTGTATTACACCTGTAATACACCTGATACACACTTAAAACACACCTGTATTACACCTGATACACACTGAAAACACACCTATATTACACCTGTAACACACCTGATACACACTGAAAACACACCTGTATTACACCTGTAACACACCTGATACACACTTAAAACACACCTGTAACACACCTGATACACACTGAAAACACCTGTATTACACCTGTAACACACCTGATACATACTTAAAACACACCTGTATTACACCTGTAACACACATGATACACACTGAAAACACACCTGTATTACACCTGTAACACACCTGATACACACTTAAAACACACCTGTATTACACCTGTAACACACTGAAAACACACCTGTATTACACCTGTAACACACTGAAAACACACCTGTATTACACCTGTAACACTGAAAACACACCTGTATTACACCTGTAACACACCTGATACACACTTAAAACACACCTGTATTACACCTGTAACACACTGAAAACACACCTGTATTACACCTGTAACACACTGAAAACACACCTGTATTACACCTGTAACACTGAAAACACACCTGTATTACACCTGTAACACACCTGATACACACTTAAAACACACCTGTATTACACCTGTAAAACACTGAAAACACACCTGTATTACACCTGTAACACACCTGATACACACTGAAAACACACCTGTATTACACCTGTAACACACCTGATACACACTTAAAACACACCTGTATTACACCTGTAACACACCTGATACACACTGAAAACACCTGTATTACACCTGTAATACACCTGATACACACTTAAAACACACCTGTATTACACCTGTAATACACCTGATACACACTGAAAACACACCTATATTACACCTGTAACACACCTGATACACACTGAAAACACACCTGTATTACACCTGTAACACACCTGATACACACTTAAAACACACCTGTAACACACCTGATACACACTGAAAACACCTGTATTACACCTGTAACACACCTGATACACACTTAAAACACACCTGTAACACACCTGATACACACTGAAAACACCTGTATTACACCTGTAACACACGATACACACCGAAAACACACCTGTATTACACCTGTAACACACATGATACACACTAAAAACACACCTGTATTACACCTGTAACACACCTGATACATACTGAAAACACACCTGTATTACACCTGTAACACACTGAAAACACACCTGTATTACACCTGTAACACACTGAACACACACCTGTATTACACCTGTAACACACTGAAAACACACCTGTATTACACCTGTAACACACTGAACACACACCTGTATTACACCTGTAACACACTGAAAACACACCTGTATTACACCTGTGACACACCTGATACACACTTAAAATACACCTGTATTACACCTTTCACACACCTGATACACACTTAAAACACACCTGTATTACACCTGTAACACACTGAAAACACACCTGTATTACACGTGTAACACACCTGATACACACTTAAAACACACCTGTATTACACCTGTAACACACTGAAAATACACCTGTATTACACGTGTAACACACCTGATACACACTTAAAACACACCTGTATTACACCTGTAACACACTGAAAACACACCTGTATTACACTTGTAACACACATGATACACACCGAAAACACACCTGTATTACACCTGTAACACACATGATACACACTGAAAACACCTGTATTACACCTGTAACACACTGAAAACACACCTGTATTACACCTGTAACACACGATACACACCGAAAACACACCTGTATCACACCTGTAACACACATGATACACACTGAAAACACACCTGCATTACGCCTGTAACACACCTGATACACACTTAAAACACACCTGTATTACACCTGTAACACACATGATACACACTAAAAAACACACCTGTATTACACCTGTAACACACCTGATACACACTTAAAACACACCTGTATTACACCTGTAACACACTGAAAACACACCTGTATTACACCTGTAACACACGATACACACCGAAAACACACCTGTATTACACCTGTAACACACCTGTAATACACCTGATACACACTTAAAACACACCTGTATTACACCTGTAACACACATGATACACACTGAAAACACACCTGTATTACACCTGTAACACACCTGATACACACTGAAAACACACCTGTATTACACCTGTAATACACCTGATACACACTGAAAACACACCTGTATTACACCTGTAACACACCTGATACACACTTAAAACACACCTGTATTACACCTGTAAAACACTGAAAACACACCTGTATTACACCTGTAACACACCTGATACACACTGAAAACACACCTGTATTACACCTGTAACACACCTGATACACACTTAAAACACACCTGTATTACACCTGTAACACACCTGATACACACTGAAAACACCTGTATTACACCTGTAATATACCTGATACACACTTAAAACACACCTGTATTACACCTGTAATACACCTGATACACACTGAAAACACACCTGTATTACACCTGTAATACACCTGATACACACTGAAAACACACCTGTATTACACCTGTAACACACCTGATAAACACTTAAAACACACCTGTATTACACCTGTAAAACACTGAAAACACACCTGTATTACACCTGTAACACACCTGATACACACTGAAAACACACCTGTATTACACCTGTAACACACCTGATACACACTTAAAACACACCTGTATTACACCTGTAACACACCTGATACACACTGAAAACACCTGTATTACACCTGTAATATACCTGATACACACTTAAAACACACCTGTATTACACCTGTAATACACCTGATACACACTGAAAACACACCTATATTACACCTGTAACACACCTGATACACACTGAAAACACACTTGTATTACACCTGTAACACACCTGATACACACTTAAAACACACCTGTAACACACCTGATACACACTGAAAACACCTGTATTACACCTGTAACACACGATACACACCGAAAACACACCTGTATTACACCTGTAACACACATGATACACACTGAAAACACACCTGTATTACACCTGTAATACACCTGATACACACTGAAAACACACCTGTATTACACCTGTAATACACCTGATACACACTTAAAACACACCTGTATTACACCTGTAACACACTTAAAACACACCTGTATTACACCTGATACACACTTAAAACACACCTGTATTACACCTGTAACACACCTGATACACACTAAAAACACACCTGTATTACACCTGTAACACACCTGATACATACTTAAAACACACCTGTATTACACCTGTAACACACATGATACACACTGAAAACACACCTGTATTACACCTGTAACACACCTGATACACACTTAAAACACACCTGTATTACACCTGTAACACACTGAAAACACACCTGTATTACACCTGTAACACACTGAAAACACACCTGTATTACACCTGTAACACTGAAAACACACCTGTATTACACCTGTAACACACTGAAAACACACCTGTATTAGACCTGTAACACACATGATACACACCGAAAACACCTGTATTACACCTGTAACACACATGATACACACTTAAAACACACCTGTGTTACACCTGTAATACACCTGATACACACTGAAAACACACCTGTATTATACCTGTAACACACCTGATACACACTTAAAACACACCTGTAACACACCTGATACACACTTAAAACACACCTGTATTACACCTGTAACACACTGTAAACACACCTGTATTACACCTGTAACACACTGAAAACACACCTGTATTATACCTGTAACACACATGATACACACTTAAAACACACCTGTAACACACCTGTAATACACCTGATACACACTGAAAACACACCTGTATTATACCTGTAGCACACCTGATACACACTTAAAACACACCTGTATTACACCTGTAACACACTGAAAACACACCTGTATTACACCTGTAACACACCTGATACACACTGAACACACACCTGTATTACACCTGTAACACACCTGATACACACTTAAAACACACCTGTATTACACCTGTAACACACCTGATACACACTTAAAACACACCTGTATTACACCTGTAATACACCTGATACACACTGAAAACACACCTATATTACACCTGTAACACACCTGATACACACTGAAAACACACCTGTATTACACCTGTAACACACCTGATACACACTGAAAACACACCTGTATTACACCTGTAATACACCTGATACACACTGAAAACACACCTGTATTACACCTGTAACACACCTGATACACACTTAAAACACACCTGTATTACACCTGTAAAACACTGAAAACACACCTGTATTACACCTGTAACACACCTGATACACACTGAAAACACACCTGTATTACACCTGTAACACACCTGATACACACTTAAAACACACCTGTATTACACCTGTAACACACCTGATACACACTGAAAACACCTGTATTACACCTGTAATACACCTGATACACACTTAAAACACACCTGTATTACACCTGTAACACACCTGATACACACTGAAAACACCTGTATTACACCTGTAATACACCTGATACACACTTAAAACACACCTATATTACACCTGTAACACACCTGATACACACTGAAAACACACCTGTATTACACCTGTAACACACCTGATACACACTTAAAACACACCTGTAACACACCTGATACACACTGAAAACACCTGTATTACACCTGTAACACACCTGATACATACTTAAAACACACCTGTATTACACCTGTAACACACATGATACACACTGAAAACACACCTGTATTACACCTGTAACACACCTGATACACACTTAAAACACACCTGTATTACACCTGTAACACACTGAAAACACACCTGTATTACACCTGTAACACACTGAAAACACACCTGTATTACACCTGTAACACACCTGTAATACACCTGATACACACTTAAAACACACCTGTATTACACCTGTAACACACATGATACACACTGAAAACACACCTGTATTACACCTGTAACACACCTGATACACACTGAAAACACACCTGTATTACACCTGTAATACACCTGATACACACTGAAAACACACCTGTATTACACCTGTAACACACCTGATACACACTTAAAACACACCTGTATTACACCTGTAAAACACTGAAAACACACCTGTATTACACCTGTAACACACCTGATACACACTGAAAACACACCTGTATTACACCTGTAACACACCTGATACACACTTAAAACACACCTGTATTACACCTGTAACACACCTGATACACACTGAAAACACCTGTATTACACCTGTAATATACCTGATACACACTTAAAACACACCTGTATTACACCTGTAACACACCTGATACACACTTAAAACACACCTGTATTACACCTGTAATACACCTGATACACACTGAAAACACACCTGTATTACACCTGTAACACACCTGATACACACTTAAAACACACCTGTATTACACCTGTAAAACACTGAAAACACACCTGTATTACACCTGTAACACACCTGATACACACTGAAAACACACCTGTATTACACCTGTAACACACCTGATACACACTTAAAACACACCTGTATTACACCTGTAACACACCTGATACACACTGAAAACACCTGTATTACACCTGTAATATACCTGATACACACTTAAAACACACCTGTATTACACCTGTAATACACCTGATACACACTGAAAACACACCTATATTACACCTGTAACACACCTGATACACACTGAAAACACACCTGTATTACACCTGTAACACACCTGATACACACTTAAAACACACCTGTAACACACCTGATACACACTGAAAACACCTGTATTACACCTGTAACACACGATACACACCGAAAACACACCTGTATTACACCTGTAACACACATGATACACACTGAAAACACACCTGTATTACACCTGTAATACACCTGATACACACTGAAAACACACCTGTATTACACCTGTAATACACCTGATACACACTTAAAACACACCTGTATTACACCTGTAACACACTTAAAACACACCTGTATTACACCTGTATTACACCTGATACACACTTAAAACACACCTGTATTACACCTGTAACACACCTGATACACACTAAAAACACACCTGTATTACACCTGTAACACACCTGATACATACTTAAAACACACCTGTATTACACCTGTAACACACATGATACACACTGAAAACACACCTGTATTACACCTGTAACACACCTGATACACACTTAAAACACACCTGTATTACACCTGTAACACACTGAAAACACACCTGTATTACACCTGTAACACACTGAAAACACACCTGTATTACACCTGTAACACTGAAAACACACCTGTATTACACCTGTAACACACTGAAAACACACCTGTATTAGACCTGTAACACACATGATACACACCGAAAACACCTGTATTACACCTGTAACACACATGATACACACTTAAAACACACCTGTATTACACCTGTAATACACCTGATACACACTGAAAACACACCTGTATTATACCTGTAACACACCTGATACACACTTAAAACACACCTGTAACACACCTGATACACACTTAAAACACACCTGTATTACACCTGTAACACACTGTAAACACACCTGTATTACACCTGTAACACACTGAAAACACACCTGTATTATACCTGTAACACACATGATACACACTTAAAACACACCTGTAACACACCTGTAATACACCTGATACACACTGAAAACACACCTGTATTATACCTGTAGCACACCTGATACACACTTAAAACACACCTGTATTACACCTGTAACACACTGAAAACACACCTGTATTACACCTGTAACACACCTGATACACACTGAACACACACCTGTATTACACCTGTAACACACCTGATACACACTTAAAACACACCTGTATTACACCTGTAACACACCTGATACACACTTAAAACACACCTGTATTACACCTGTAATACACCTGATACACACTGAAAACACACCTATATTACACCTGTAACACACCTGATACACACTGAAAACACACCTGTATTACACCTGTAACACACCTGATACACACTGAAAACACACCTGTATTACACCTGTAATACACCTGATACACACTGAAAACACACCTGTATTACACCTGTAACACACCTGATACACACTTAAAACACACCTGTATTACACCTGTAAAACACTGAAAACACACCTGTATTACACCTGTAACACACCTGATACACACTGAAAACACACCTGTATTACACCTGTAACACACCTGATACACACTTAAAACACACCTGTATTACACCTGTAACACACCTGATACACACTGAAAACACCTGTATTACACCTGTAATACACCTGATACACACTTAAAACACACCTGTATTACACCTGTAACACACCTGATACACACTGAAAACACCTGTATTACACCTGTAATACACCTGATACACACTTAAAACACACCTATATTACACCTGTAACACACCTGATACACACTGAAAACACACCTGTATTACACCTGTAACACACCTGATACACACTTAAAACACACCTGTAACACACCTGATACACACTGAAAACACCTGTATTACACCTGTAACACACCTGATACATACTTAAAACACACCTGTATTACACCTGTAACACACATGATACACACTGAAAACACACCTGTATTACACCTGTAACACACCTGATACACACTTAAAACACACCTGTATTACACCTGTAACACACTGAAAACACACCTGTATTACACCTGTAACACACTGAAAACACACCTGTATTACACCTGTAACACTGAAAACACACCTGTATTACACCTGTAACACACCTGATACACACTTAAAACACACCTGTATTACACCTGATACACACTGAAAACACACCTGTATTACACCTGTAACACACTGAAAACACACCTGTATTACACCTGTAACACTGAAAACACACCTGTATTACACCTGTAACACACCTGATACACACTTAAAACACACCTGTATTACACCTGTAAAACACTGAAAACACACCTGTATTACACCTGTAACACACCTGATACACACTGAAAACACACCTGTATTACACCTGTAACACACCTGATACACACTTAAAACACACCTGTATTACACCTGTAACACACCTGATACACACTTAAAACACACCTGTAACACACCTGATACACACTGAAAACACCTGTATTACACCTGTAACACACCTGATACACACTTAAAACACACCTGTAACACACCTGATACACACTGAAAACACCTGTATTACACCTGTAACACACGATACACACCTAAAACACACCTGTATTACACCTGTAACACACATGATACACACTGAAAACACACCTGTATTACACCTGTAATACACCTGATACACACTGAAAACACACCTGTATTACACCTGTAATACACCTGATACACACTTAAAACACACCTGTATTACACCTGTAACACACTTAAAACACACCTGTATTACACCTGATACACACTGAAAACACACCTGTATTACACCTGTAACACACCTGATACACACTAAAAACACACCTGTATTACACCTGTAACACACCTGATACATACTTAAAACACACCTGTATTACACCTGTAACACACTGAAAACACACCTGTATTACACCTGTAACACACTGAACACACACCTGTATTACACCTGTAACACACTGAAAACACACCTGTATTACACCTGTAACACACCTGATACATACTTAAAACACACCTGTATTACACCTGTAACACACTGAAAACACACCTGTATTACACCTGTAACACACTGAACACACACCTGTATTACACCTGTAACACACTGAAAACACACCTGTATTACACCTGTGACACACCTGATACACACTTAAAACACACCTGTATTACACCTGTCACACACCTGATACACACTTAAAACACCTGTATTACACCTGTAATACACCTGATACACACTTAAAACACACCTGTATTACACCTGTAACAAACATCAAAGCAGGGGCCTGTTCCAGAAGGAAGGTGAAACAGCAGAACCTCTGGTTAACTGTCTCAGAACCTATTTAAGTGACTCTTTACCTGGTTAACTGACTGAACCTGGTTAACTGACTCTTTACCTGGTTAACTGACTCTGAACCTGGTTAACTGACTCTTTACCTGGTTAACTGACTCTGAACCTGGTTAACTGTGTCCGAGCTGACTCCCGCGACTTGCAGCAGTATTCATACCGCTTGAACTTCTCCACATTCTGACACATCACACGCCACAAACCTGAATATATTTTATTGGACTTTTATATGAATAAATAACGCATAGTGTCACACAGCTATGAAGTCCTATAAAGCTGAAAAGTGCAGTGTGCAGAAATATTCAGTCCCTCCGAGTCAGTACTTTGTGGAACGGCCTTACACTGCAGTTCCAGGTGCATATCTTTTGGGAACGTCTCTACCAGCCGACCCAAACCGATGAGCTTGTTCCTGAAAGAGGGGCATCTTGTGTCTGGATGTGGTTTGGATAACAAAAGACCAACATGGAACCGACAACAGCCGCCAGTCCCAACAACGTCTCCGACACAACTAACTAAACATCACCTGCGCAGGAATCCCACTGAGTCAACGGACAAAAGTCACACAAGCAGCGTGGAGCGGCGGCGCAAACACTCATGATGAACTCCAGACGCTGCAGCAGCGTTACGGTGGAACGCCATGCAGCCTGCAGATGGAAGATCACTGCTGCCGTTGCCAAGATCATCTGACACATCGCTGATGGCACAGAATGATACAAACAGTTCTGTCACGTTATGTTTGTCGTTAGGACGACATAAAATGAGTGATATCTGTCATATTGCCCAGCACTAATGGCAGCCAGCTGGTTGTTTACTCAGCGGGTTGTTTACCTGGCTACCCAGCAGGTTGTTTACCCAGCAGATTGTTTACCTAGCAACCCAGCAGGTTGTTTACCCAGCAGATTGTTTACCTAGCAACCCAGCAGGTTGTTTACCTAGCTACCCAGCAGGTTGTTTACCCAGCAGGTTGTTTACCTAGCTACCCAGCAGGTTGTTTACTCAGCGGGTTGTTTACCTAGCTACCCAGCGGGTTGATTACCCAGCGGGTTGTTTACACAGCGGGTTGTTTACCCTGCTGGTTGTTTACCTAGCTACCCGGCAGGTTGATTACCCAGCGGGTCGTTTACCTAGCTACCCAGCGGGTTGTTTACCTAGCTGGTTGTTTACCTAGCTACCCAGAGCGTTGTTTACCCAACTGGTTGTTTACCTAGCTACCCAGCGGGTTGTTTACCCTGCTGGTTGTTTACCTAGCTACCCAGCGGGTTGTTTACCCTGCTGGTTGTTTACCTAGCTACCCAGCTGGTTGTTTACCCAGCTGGTTGTTTACCTAGCTACCCAGCTGGTTGTTTTCCCAGCTGGTTGTTTACCCAGCTACCCTGCGGGTTGTTTACCCAGCTGGTTGTTTACCTAGCTACCCAGCGGGTTGTTTACCCAGCGGGTTGTTTACCCAGCTGGTTGTTTACCTAGCTACCCAGCGGGTTGTTTACCCAGCTGGTTGTTTACCTAGCTACCCAGCTGGTTGTTTTCCCAGCTGGTTGTTTACCTAGCTACCCTGCGGGTTGTTTACCTAGCTACCCAGCGGGTTGTTTACCCAGCTGGTTGTTTACCTAGCTACCCAGCGGGTTGTTTACCCAGCTGGTTGTTTACCTAGCTACCCAGCGGGTTGTTTACCCAGCTGGTTGTTTACCTAGCTACCCAGCGGGTGCTTTACCCAGCTGGTTGTTTACCTAGCTACCCAGCTGGTTGTTTTCCCAGCTGGTTGTTTACCTAGCTACGCTGCGGGTTGTTTACCCAGCTGGTTGTTTACCTAGCTACCCTGCGGGTTGTTTACCCAGCTGGTTGTTTACCTAGCTACCCTGCGGGTTGTTTACCCAGCTGGTTGTTTACCTAGCTACCCTGCGGGTTGTTTACCCAGCTGGTTGTTTACCTAGCTACCCTGCGGGTTGTTTACCCAGCTGGTTGTTTACCTAGCTACCCAGCGGGTTGTTTACCCAGCTGGTTGTTTACCTAGCTACCCTGCGGGTTGTTTACCCAGCTGGTTTGTTTACCTAGCTACCCTGCGGGTTGTTTACCCAGCTGGTTGTTTACCTAGCTACCCAGCGGGTTGTTTACCCAGCTGGTTGTTTACCTAGCTACCCTGCGGGTTGTTTACCCAGCTGGTTGTTTACCTAGCTACCCTGCGGGTTGTTTACCCTGCTGGTTGTTTACCTAGCTACCCAGCGGGTGCTTTACCCAGCTGGTTGTTTACCTAGCTACCCTGCGGGTTGTTTACCCAGCTGGTTGTTTACCTAGCTACCCAGCGGGTTGTTTACCCAGCTGGTTGTTTACCTAGCTACCCAGCGGGTTGTTTACCCTGCTGGTTGTTTACCTAGCTACCCAGCGGGTGCTTTACCCAGCTGGTTGTTTACCTAGCTACCCTGCGGGTTGTTTACCCAGCTGGTTGTTTACCTAGCTACCCTGCGGGTTGTTTACCCAGCTGGTTGTTTACCTAGCTACCCAGCGGGTTGTTTACCCAGCTGGTTGTTTACCTAGCTACCCTGCGGGTTGTTTACCCTGCTGGTTGTTTACCTAGCTACCCAGCGGGTGCTTTACCCAGCTGGTTGTTTACCTAGCTACCCTGCGGGTTGTTTACCCAGCTGGTTGTTTACCCAGCGGGTTGCTTTTACCCAACTGTCCCTCTGCTGGGATCCAGACAGCAGATTCCTTGTGTCACGCCGTGATGACATGATGGTTTTAGACTTTTCCGTCGTCTAAAACGACAGCATGTTATGCTGCTGACCTTAGAAAGAAAAGTCCTGTTCTGGACTGGTTTCTGGATCAGAACCCGCTTTCTGGAACCCGCCTCTCTAATAAACCTGACACACCTGAGTCACACCTGTATGTAGGTGTGTGTGTTCATTGCTGAGCAGGTTGTGTGTGTGTGTGTGTGTGTGTGTGTGTGTGTGTGTGTGTGTGTGTCTGCAGATTCGAGACGTTTGAGGTGAACAGCTTTGAACAGTTCTGCATCAACTACGCCAACGAGAAACTACAGCAGCAGTTCAACAGTGTAAGTCTGATCTGGTTCTGATCCTGGTTCTGGTACCGGTCCTGACCTGGTTCTGATCCTGGTACTGATCCTGGTTCTAAACCTGGTTCTGGTTCTGATCCTGGTTTGGTTTCCTGGTTATGATCCTGGTCTTGTACCGGTCCTGACCTGGTTCTTATTCTGGTCCTGATCTTGGTTCTAAACCTGGTTCTGGTCCTGGTTCTGGTACCGGTCCTGACCTGGTTCTGATCCTGGTTCTGGTCATCAGCATGTCTTCAAGCTGGAGCAGGAGGAGTACATGAAGGAGCAGATCCCCTGGACTCTGATAGACTTCTATGACAACCAGCCCTGCATAGACCTGATTGAGGCCCGGCTCGGGGTCCTCGACCTGCTGGACGAGGAGTGTAAGGTACGTGTTCTCTCCTGGTCCTGCTCTGACCAGGAGTCCTTCAGGACCACCAAGACCCGCAGAGTCCGAGTCTCGGCTGCAGGTCTGGATGGTCCCGAACATGCTAAAGCTAAGCTGACCACGTGAGAGCAGGGCAGATGTGTCAATTCAACTCAACTTTATTTATATAGCGTCAAATCACGGCAATGCCATCTCAAGACACTTTACAGACAGAGGGGAAAACATAATGAAGGCCAATTCATAACAGCCTATATAAGGAAACCAACAGATTGAGTTGAGTCCAACTCAATCTCCCATCCTGAGCAAGCACACTGGCGACAGTGGGAAGGAAAAAACTCCCTTTTAACAGGAAGGAAACCTCCGGCAGAACCCGGCTCAAGGACAGGCAGCCATCTGCCTCTGCTGTGTGGGGGGAAGAGGACAGAAAGACAACAGACAACAGGAACTGCTACTCCCGGCCAGGGAGACCTGCTGAGACAGGAGACATACATGTTAATGATGCAACACTGTTATGGGGGGGGGGTAAGAGAGAGAGAGAAAGAAGCTCAGTGTATCAGGAAATGTCCCTCAGCAGTCTAAACCTATAGCAGCATAACTAAGGGATGCTAACCATCCCTAGCTATATGACTTATCAAAAAGATAAGTCTTCAGCCTAGTCTTAAAGGTGGGGAGGGTGTCTGCTTCCCTAACACTAACTGGGAGCTTATTCCATAAGAGAGGGGCCTGATAACCAAAGGCTCTGCCTCCTGCTCGGCTCTTTGAGACTCTAGGAACCACAAGTAAGCCTGCAGTCTGCGAACGAAGTACTCTGCTTGGTATATAAGGAACTATGAGGTCTTTGATATATAGTGGTGCCTGGTTGTGGAGGGCTTTATATGTAAGGAGAAGGATTTTAAATTCTATTCTAGATTCAACAGGCAGCCAATGAAGAGAGGCTAAAACTGGAGAAATATGATCTCTCCTGCTGGTTCTGGTCAGGACTCTGGCTGCAGAATTCTGGATCAGCTGAAGGCTTTTCAGGGCATATTTAGGACAGCCCAGTAATAGAGAGTTACAGTAATCTAGTCTCGAAGTAACAAAAGCGTGAACCAGTTTTTCTGCATCACTCTGAGACAGAATGTCCCTAATTTTGGCTATATTACGTAAATGAAAGAAGGCTGTTTTAGTAACCTGCTTAATATGTGGACCACAGGACAGGTCAGGGTCAAATATTACTCCAAGGTTTCTCACTGTAGCACTGGAAGCTAAAGTAATGCCATCCAGGTTCATTACAAAACTGGAAAATTTAGCTCTGAGTTTTTCAGATCCAAAGAGAATTATTTCAGTCTTATCTGAATTTAAGAGGAGAAAATTTCTAGAGATCCAAGTCTTTATGTCTATGAGACAATTTTGTAGCCTATCGGGCTGATTTGTTTCATCTGGTTTAAAGGATAAGTATAGTTGAGTATCATCTGCATAACAATGAAAGTTTATTCCATGCTGTCTAATAATTTTGCTTAAAGGGAGCATATATAGCGTGAAGAGTATTTGTCCAAGTACAGAACCTTGAGGAACTTCATGACTTACTGTAGTTTGTGAGGAGGACTTGTCATTTCCAGGTGTAACCGGGTGTCGTTACCGCCGACGTGAATTACAATCTTACGGTATTTACGTTTAGCCTTAGTCAGCAGTTTCAAATACGATTCGACGTGGCCCGCTCTGGCCCCAGGAATGCATCTGACTATGGTCCCCGGTGTCTCTAGAGCCACGTTTCTGACTATGGAACTACCTATAATCAGGGTTTCTGCCTCAGCGGGTGTGTCACCGAGCGGGGAAAATCTGTTAGAAACGTGGACAGGTCGGTGGTGGCCAGTGGGTTTTGGTTTGGGGCTACGCTTCCGCCTGACCGTCGTCCAGCCCGCCTCGGCTCCCGGCTGCGCGGGAACTGCTGAGGGACCGCTAGGTGGGCTAGCTGCCCTGGCTGGTAGCTCCGCACTGGCTAATGGGGGCTTGCTGACTAACTGCTTCCCTAACTGAGTGCGGAGCTGGGCTTCTAACTCACAGAGCCTTGCCTCCAAAGCTGCCAAGCTGCTACACTTAATACACCTACCGTTATCACTAAAGGAGGCGGAGGAGTAGCTAAACATCAGACACACCGAGCAAGAAAAGGCAGGGGACCGGGGTGTGGGAAGAGAGCTAGCAGCCATGCTAAAACCGAGTGCTTGAGCTGTTTAAGTCAGTAAACAGAAAGCCAAAGATCCCAAAAATAAATGCAATATATAGAACAGTGGTTTGGGAAGATATTGTGCGCTAAAGTGAGTGGTTGGTTAACAATAGATAGAAGTTAGAAAGAAGTTAAAGGAGCCAACGGCTCGTAGCAATCCGCAGTGATACACGCTAGGGAAACAGGAAATGACACAATACGTTACCGCAACGTCAGCACACAAACTTCTGTGTCCATTAGTTACATCCATCCATCTTCTGCCGCTTATCCAGGATGCCTCCTGGACCTCCCTGGTGAGGTGTTCCAGGCACGTCCCTCTGGGAGGAGACCCCGGGGAAGACCCAGGCCAGCCGAGAGATATAATCCCTCCAGCGTGTCCTGGGTCTTCCCCGGGGTCTCCTCCCAGAGGGACGTGCCTGGAACACCTCACCAGGGAGGTCCAGGAGGCATCCTGACCAGATGCCCGAGCCACCTCAACTGGTTCCTCTCGATGCGGAGGAGCAGCGGCTCTACTCTGATCTCCTCCCGGATGACCGAGCTCCTCACCCTATCTCTAAGGGAGAGCCCGGCCACCCTGCGGAGGAAACCCATTTCAGCCGCCTGTATACCAGATCTCCTTCTTTCGGTCACGACCCACAGCTCATGACCATAGGTGAGGGTAGGAACGTAGATCGACTGGTAAATCGAGAGCTTCGTCTTCTGACTCAGCTCCTTCTTCACCACGACAGACCGGCGCAGAATCCATTAGTTTCTCTAAGTGAAAAGTTGTGTCACTGGACTCTGTTTCAGGTTCCGAAGGGCACGGATCAGAACTGGGCCCAGAAGCTCTACAAGCAGAACTCCAACAGTGCTCACTTCCAGAAACCTCGAATGTCCAACACATCCTTTATCATCATCCACTTCGCAGACAAGGTGAGGAGACATCGCAACCGGGTTCTGGTCCAGCAGGTCCACTGCAGACATGTATCATGACAACAGCTCTGACAGAGGTCCCTGTAGAACCCACAGAGGACCAGACCTGTAACACTGTAGAACCACAGACTCACGGGTGGACCTGGTTCTGTTCGCAGGTGGAGTATCAGTGTGACGGATTCCTTGAGAAGAACCGGGACACGGTCTATGAGGAGCAGATCAACATCCTGAAGGCGAGCCAGGTAGGAACCGCAACCAGAACTCAGTCTGATGTTATGGCCCGGTCCAGAGTCTCTAACAGAACCAGGATCAATGAGTTCTGTCCTGTGCTTCAGTTTCAGCTGGTGGCCGACTTGTTCCACGAGAAGGACGACATCTCGTCCTCCAAGTCGTCCAGGGTCAACATTCGGCCGTTGAAGGCGGTCCCCAAAGTTCCCAACAAGGAGCACAGGAAGACGGTGGGACACCAGGTGAGCCGCGGGTTCTGCAGAACCTCCTGAGCTTCTTGCTGCCGATTCTAATGGGTTCTGTGTTTCAGTTCCGCTCGTCTCTGCACCTCCTGATGGACACACTGAACGCCACCACGCCACACTACGTCCGCTGCATCAAGCCAAACGACCATAAGGAGGCCTTCTCGTAAGTCCCTCGGTGATTCCTGCAAGTCCTGGCACGGTTCAGGTTCTAAAGGTCTGGTAGCAGACTGGACACACAGAGGCCTGTTGGACTGGAACTTTGTTTTGGTTCTAGACTGGATTAGTTTTCCTTGGTCCTCCATGTCAGGGTTCTTCTCTCCTGTTTCGTAATCCGTCCACAACAGAAACGCCACCTCCAGAAGGACCCGGCAGCTCCTGGGTCCACCTGGACTCTGCAGTCCTACCAGCACTCGCCCTGGTTGGTTTGTTGCCGATGTTGGTCTCACTTACAGTAGCAAGACCAGCATGACCAGATCAGATCAGACCAGCATGACCAGATCAGACTAGCATGACCAGACCAGACCAGCATGACCAGATCAGACTAGCATGACCAGACCAGACCAGCATGACCAGATCAGACCAGACCAGCATGACCAGATCAGATCAGACCAGCATGACCAGATCAGACCAGACCAGCATGACCAGATCAGACTAGCATGACCAGACCAGACCAGCATGACCAGATCAGACCAGACCAGCATGACCAGATCAGATCAGACCAGACCAGCATGACCAGATCAGACCAGACCAGACCAGCATGACCAGATCAGATCAGACCAGCATGACCAGATCAGACTAGCATGACCAGACCAGACCAGCATGACCAGATCAGACCAGACCAGCATGACCAGATCAGATCAGACCAGACCAGCATGACCAGATCAGATCAGACCAGCATGACCAGATCAGACTAGCATGACCAGATCAGATCAGACCAGACCAGCATGACCAGATCAGATCAGACCAGCATGACCAGATCAGACTAGCATGACCAGACCAGACCAGCATGACCAGATCAGACCAGACCAGCATGACCAGATCAGATCAGACCAGCATGACCAGATCAGACCAGACCAGCATGACCAGATCAGACTAGCATGACCAGACCAGACCAGCATGACCAGATCAGACCAGACCAGCATGACCAGATCAGATCAGACCAGACCAGCATGACCAGATCAGACCAGACCAGACCAGCATGACCAGATCAGATCAGACCAGCATGACCAGATCAGACTAGCATGACCAGACCAGACCAGCATGACCAGATCAGACCAGACCAGCATGACCAGATCAGATCAGACCAGACCAGCATGACCAGATCAGATCAGACCAGACCAGCATGACCAGATCAGATCAGACCAGACCAGCATGACCAGATCAGATCAGACCAGCATGACCAGATCAGACTAGCATGACCAGACCAGACCAGCATGACCAGATCAGACCAGACCAGCATGACCAGATCAGATCAGACCAGACCAGCATGACCAGATCAGATCAGACCAGACCAGCATGACCAGATCAGACCAGACCAGACCAGCATGGCCAGACCAGCATGACCAGCATGACCAGACCAGACCAGCATGACCAGACCAGAATGACCAGCATGACCAGACCAGACCAGCATGACCAGACCAGACCAGCATGACCAGACCAGAATGACCAGCATGACCAGACCAGACCAGCATGACCAGACCAGAACAGGTCCTTTCTGACCTGGTCCAGAGTGGAAATCCATTAATCCTGATTTAGGGTCAGTTTTCCTTATTTCCACAAGTCTTGTTCATTCGAGTCCTGCTCCAGATAAGTCGCATATGGGTTGTCATGGTTACTAGTGTTGGGGGGGGGGAGAACTTGGAGAACTCAGAGAACTTGGAGAACTCTGGGAACTGGGAGAACTCGGAGAACTTGGAGAACTCGGGGAACTGGGAGAACTCAGAGAACTCTGAGAACTGGGAGAACTCTGGGAACTGGGAGAACTCTGAGAACTTTGAGAATTTGGAGAACTCGGAGAACTTTGAGAGCCCGGAG
>NC_136615.1:3185583-3263083 GCF_933228915.1 Telmatherina bonti
GTTCTCTTCTAACTGTTCCTCAGATGTTCTCCAGTTCTCTTCCTGCTGTTCCTCAGATGTTCACCAGTTCTCTTCTAACTGTTCCTCAGATGTTGTCCAGTTCTCTTCCAGCTGTTCCTCAGATGTTCTCCAGTTCTCTTCCTGCTGTTCCTCAGATGTTCACCAGTTCTCTTCTAACTGTTCCTCAGATGTTCTCCAGTTCTCTTCCAACTGTTCCTCAGATGTTCTTCAGTTCTCTTCCAACTGTTCCTCAGATGTACTCTTCCTACTGTTCCTCAGATGTTCTCCAGTTCTCTTCCTGCTGTTCCTCAGATGTTCTCCAGTTCTCTTCCAACTGTTCCTCAGATGTTCTCCAGTTCTCTTCCTTTAGTTCCTCAGATGTTCTCCAGTTCTCTTCCTGCTGTTCCTCAGATGTTCTTCAGTTCTCTTCCTGCTGTTCCTCAGATGTTCTCTTCCTACTGTTCCTCAGATGTTCTCCATTTCTCTTCCTGCTGTTCCTCAGATGTTCTCCAGTTCTCTTCCAACTGTTCCTCAGATGTTCTCCAGTTCTCTTCCTGCTGTTCCTCAGATGTTCTCCAGTTCCCTTCCAACTGTTCCTCAGATGTTCTCCAGTTCTCTTCCTGCTGTTCCTCAGATGTTCTCCAGTTCTCTTCCTGCTGTTCCTCAGATGTTCTCCAATTCTCTTCCAACTGTTCCTCAGATGTTCTCCAGTTCTCTTCCAGCTGTTCCTCAGACGTTCTCCGGTTTTGTTCCTGCTGTTCCTCGGATGTTCTCCAGTTCTCTTCCTGCTGTTCCTCAGATGTTCACCAGTTATCTTCCTTTAGTTCCTCAGATGTTCTCCAGTTCTCTTCCTGCTGTTCCTGAGATGTTCACCAGTTCTCTTCTAACTGTTCCTCAGATGTTCTCCAGTTCTCTTCCAACTGTTCCTCAGATGTTCTTCAGTTCTCTTCCAACTGTTCCTCAGATGTACTCTTCCTACTGTTCCTCAGATGTTCTCCAGTTCTCTTCCTGCTGTTCCTCAGATGTTCTCCAGTTCTGTTCCAACTGTTCCTCAGATGTTCTCCAGTTCTCTTCCTTTAGTTCCTCAGATGTTCTTGAGTTCTCTTCCTGCTGTTCCTCAGATGTTCTCTTCCAACTGTTCCTCAGATGTTCTCCAGTTCTCTTCCAACTGTTCCTCAGATGTTCTCCAGTTCTCTTCCTGCTGTTCCTCAGATGTTCTCCAGTTCTCCTCCTGCTGTTCCTCAGATGTTCTCCAGTTCTCTTCCTTTAGTTCCTCAGATGTTCACCAGTTCTCTTCCAGCTGTTCCTCAGATGTTCACCAGTTCTCTTCCAGCTGTTCCTCAGATGTTCTCCAGTTCTCTTCCAGCTGTTCCTCAGATGTTCTCCAGTTCTCTTCCAACTGTTCCTCAGATGTTCTCCAGTTCTCTTCCTTTAGTTCCTCAGATGTTCACCAGTTCTCTTCCAGCTGTTCCTCAGATGTTCTCCAGTTCTCTTCCTGCTGTTCCTCAGATGTTCACCAGTTCTCTTCCAACTGTTCCTCAGATGTTCTCCTGTTCTCTTCCTGCTGTTCCTCAGATGTTCTCCAGTTCTCTTCCAGCTGTTCCTCAGATGTTCTCCAGTTCTCTTCCAACTGTTCCTCAGATGTTCTCCAGTTCTCTTCCTTTAGTTCCTCAGATGTTCACCAGTTCTCTTCCAGCTGTTCCTCAGATGTTCTCCAGTTCTCTTCCTGCTGTTCCTCAGATGTTCTCCAGTTCTCTTCCTGCTGTTCCTCAGATGTTCTCCAGTTCTCTTCCTGCTGTTCCTCAGATGTTCTCCAGTTCTCTTCCTTTAGTTCCTCAGATGTTCACCAGTTCTCTTCCAACTGTTCCTCAGATGTTCTCCAGTTCTCTTCCTTTAGTTCCTCAGATGTTCACCAGTTATCTTGCAGCTGTTCCTCAGATGTTCTCCAGTTCTCTTCCAGCTGTTCCTCAGATGTTCTCCAGTTCTCTTCCTGCTGTTCCTCAGATGTTCACCAGTTCTCTTCCAACTGTTCCTCAGATGTTCTCCAGTTCTCTTCCTGCTGTTCCTCAGATGTTCACCAGTTCTCTTCCAACTGTTCCTCAGATGTTCTCCAGTTCTCTTCCAACTGTTCCTCAGATGTTCACCAGTTCTCTTCCAACTGTTCCTCAGATGTTCTCCAGTTCTCTTCCTGCTGTTCCTCAGATGTTCACCAGTTCTCTTCCAACTGTTCCTCAGATGTTCTCCAGTTCTCTTCCAGCTGTTCCTCAGATGTTCACCAGTTCTCTTCCAACTGTTCCTCAGATGTTCTCCAGTTCTCTTCCAACTGTTCCTCAGATGTTCACCAGTTCTCTTCCAGCTGTTCCTCAGATGTTCTCCAGGTCTCTTCCTGCTGTTCCTCAGATGTTCTCCAGTTCTCTTCCTGCTGTTCCTCAGATGTTCTCCAGTTCTCTTCCTGCTGTTCCTCAGATGTTCTCCAGTTCTCTTCCTTTAGTTCCTCAGATGTTCTCCAGTTCTCTTCCTTTAGTTCCTCAGATGTTCACCAGTTATCTTCCTGCTGTTCCTCAGATGTTCACCAGTTCTCTTCTAACTGTTCCTCAGATGTTCTCCAGTTCTCTTCCTGCTGTTCCTCAGATGTTCACCAGTTCTCTTCTAACTGTTCCTCAGATGTTGTCCAGTTCTCTTCCAGCTGTTCCTCAGATGTTCTCCAGTTCTCTTCCTGCTGTTCCTCAGATGTTCACCAGTTCTCTTCTAACTGTTCCTCAGATGTTCTCCAGTTCTCTTCCAACTGTTCCTCAGATGTTCTTCAATTCTCTTCCAACTGTTCCTCAGATGTACTCTTCCTACTGTTCCTCAGATGTTCTCCAGTTCTCTTCCTGCTGTTCCTCAGATGTTCTCCAGTTCTCTTCCAACTGTTCCTCAGATGTTCTCCAGTTCTCTTCCAGCTGTTCCTCAGATGTTCTCCAGTTCTCTTCCTGCTGTTCCTCAGATGTTCTTCAGTTCTCTCCCTGCTGTTCCTCAGATGTTCTCTTCCTACTGTTCCTCAGATGTTCTCCATTTCTCTTCCTGCTGTTCCTCAGATGTTCTCCAGTTCTCTTCCAACTGTTCCTCAGATGTTCTCCAGTTCTCTTCCTGCTGTTCCTCAGATGTTCTCCAGTTCCCTTCCAACTGTTCCTCAGATGTTCTCCAGTTCTCTTCCTGCTGTTCCTCAGATGTTCTCCAATTCTCTTCCAACTGTTCCTCAGATGTTCTCCAGTTCTCTTCCAGCTGTTCCTCAGACGTTCTCCGGTTTTGTTCCTGCTGTTCCTCGGATGTTCTCCAGTTCTCTTCCTGCTGTTCCTCAGATGTTCACCAGTTATCTTCCTTTAGTTCCTCAGATGTTCTCCAGTTCTCTTCCAACTGTTCCTCAGATGTTCTCCAGTTCTCTTCCTGCTGTTCCTCAGATGTTCTCCAATTCTCTTCTTGCTGTTCCTCAGATGTTCTCCAGTTCTCTTCCTGCTGTTCCTCAGATGTTCTCCAGTTCTCTTCCTGCTGTTCCTCAGATGTTCTCCAGTTCTCTTCCTGCTGTTCCTCAGATGTTCTCCAGTTCTCTTCCAACTGTTCCTCAGATGTTCTCCAGTTCTCTTCCAGCTGTTCCTCAGATGTTCACCAGTTCTCTTCCAACTGTTCCTCAGATGTTCACCAGTTCTCTTCCTACTGTTCCTCAAATGTTCACCAGTTCTCTTCCAGCTGTTCCTCAGATGTTCTCCAGTTCTCTTCCAACTGTTCCTCAGATGTTCTCCAGTTCTCTTCCTGCTGTTCCTCAGATGTTCTCCAGTTCTCTTCCAACTGTTCCTCAGATGTTCTTCAGTTCTCTTCCAACTGTTCCTCAGATGTACTCTTCCTACTGTTCCTCAGATGTTCTCCAGTTCTCTTCCTGCTGTTCCTCAGATGTTCTTCAGTTCTCTTCCTGCTGTTCCTCAGATGTTCTCCAGTTCTCTTCCAGCTGTTCCTCAGATGTTCTCCAGTTCTCTTCCTGCTGTTCCTCAGATGTTCTCCAGTTCTCTTCCAGCTGTTCCTCAGAGGTTGTCCGGTTTTGTTCCTGCTGTTCCTCGGATGTTCTCCAGTTCTCTTCCTGCTGTTCCTCAGATGTTCACCAGTTATCTTCCTGCTGTTCCTCAGATGTTCACCAGTTATCTTCCTGCTGTTCCTCAGATGTTCACCAGTTCTCTTCCAACTGTTCCTCAGATGTTCTCCAGTTCTCTTCCTGCTGTTCCTCAGATGTTCACCAGTTCTCTTCCAACTGTTCCTCAGATGTTCTCCAGTTCTCTTCCAACTGTTCCTCAGATGTTCACCAGTTCTCTTCCAACTGTTCCTCAGATGTTCTCCAGTTCTCTTCCTGCTGTTCCTCAGATGTTCACCAGTTCTCTTCCAACTGTTCCTCAGATGTTCTCCAGTTCTCTTCCAGCTGTTCCTCAGATGTTCACCAGTTCTCTTCCAACTGTTCCTCAGATGTTCTCCAGTTCTCTTCCAACTGTTCCTCAGATGTTCACCAGTTCTCTTCCAGCTGTTCCTCAGATGTTCTCCAGGTCTCTTCCTGCTGTTCCTCAGATGTTCTCCAGTTCTCTTCCTGCTGTTCCTCAGATGTTCTCCAGTTCTCTTCCTGCTGTTCCTCAGATGTTCTCCAGTTCTCTTCCTTTAGTTCCTCAGATGTTCACCAGTTATCTTCCTGCTGTTCCTCAGATGTTCACCAGTTCTCTTCTAACTGTTCCTCAGATGTTCTCCAGTTCTCTTCCTGCTGTTCCTCAGATGTTCACCAGTTCTCTTCTAACTGTTCCTCAGATGTTGTCCAGTTCTCTTCCAGCTGTTCCTCAGATGTTCTCCAGTTCTCTTCCTGCTGTTCCTCAGATGTTCACCAGTTCTCTTCTAACTGTTCCTCAGATGTTCTCCAGTTCTCTTCCAACTGTTCCTCAGATGTTCTTCAATTCTCTTCCAACTGTTCCTCAGATGTACTCTTCCTACTGTTCCTCAGATGTTCTCCAGTTCTCTTCCTGCTGTTCCTCAGATGTTCTCCAGTTCTCTTCCAACTGTTCCTCAGATGTTCTCCAGTTCTCTTCCAGCTGTTCCTCAGATGTTCTCCAGTTCTCTTCCTGCTGTTCCTCAGATGTTCTTCAGTTCTCTCCCTGCTGTTCCTCAGATGTTCTCTTCCTACTGTTCCTCAGATGTTCACCAGTTATCTTCCTTTAGTTCCTCAGATGTTCTCCAGTTCTCTTCCAGCTGTTCCTCAGACGTTCTCCGGTTTTGTTCCTGCTGTTCCTCGGATGTTCTCCAGTTCTCTTCCTGCTGTTCCTCAGATGTTCACCAGTTATCTTCCTTTAGTTCCTCAGATGTTCTCCAGTTCTCTTCCAACTGTTCCTCAGATGTTCTCCAGTTCTCTTCCTGCTGTTCCTCAGATGTTCTCCAATTCTCTTCTTGCTGTTCCTCAGATGTTCTCCAGTTCTCTTCCTGCTGTTCCTCAGATGTTCTCCAGTTCTCTTCCTGCTGTTCCTCAGATGTTCTCCAGTTCTCTTCCTGCTGTTCCTCAGATGTTCTCCAGTTCTCTTCCAACTGTTCCTCAGATGTTCTCCAGTTCTCTTCCAGCTGTTCCTCAGATGTTCACCAGTTCTCTTCCAACTGTTCCTCAGATGTTCACCAGTTCTCTTCCTACTGTTCCTCAGATGTTCACCAGTTCTCTTCCAGCTGTTCCTCAGATGTTCTCCAGTTCTCTTCCAACTGTTCCTCAGATGTTCTCCAGTTCTCTTCCTGCTGTTCCTCAGATGTTCTCCAGTTCTCTTCCAACTGTTCCTCAGATGTTCTTCAGTTCTCTTCCAACTGTTCCTCAGATGTACTCTTCCTACTGTTCCTCAGATGTTCTCCAGTTCTCTTCCTGCTGTTCCTCAGATGTTCTTCAGTTCTCTTCCTGCTGTTCCTCAGATGTTCTCCAGTTCTCTTCCAGCTGTTCCTCAGATGTTCTCCAGTTCTCTTCCTGCTGTTCCTCAGATGTTCTTCAGTTCCATTCCTCAGATGTTCTCTTCCTGCTGTTCCTCAGATGTTCTCCAGTTCTCTTCCAACTGTTCCTCAGATGTTCTCCAGTTCTCTTCCAGCTGTTCCTCAGATGTTCTCCAGTTCTCTTCCTGCTGTTCCTCAGATGTTCTCCAGTTCTCTTCCTGCTGTTCCTCAGATGTTCTCCAGTTCTCTTCCAACTGTTCCTCAGATGTTCTCCAGTTCTCTTCCAACTGTTCCTCAGATGTTCTCCAGTTCTCTTCCTGCTGTTCCTCAGATGTTCTCCAGTTCCCTTCCAACTGTTCCTCAGATGTTCTCCAGTTCTCTTCCTGCTGTTCCTCAGATGTTCTCCAATTCTCTTCCAACTGTTCCTCAGATGTTCTCCAGTTCTCTTCCAGCTGTTCCTCAGAGGTTCTCCGGTTTTGTTCCTGCTGTTCCTCGGATGTTCTCCAGTTCTCTTCCTGCTGTTCCTCAGATGTTCACCAGTTATCTTCCTGCTGTTCCTCAGATGTTCACCAGTTATCTTCCTGCTGTTCCTCAGATGTTCACCAGTTATCTTCCTGCTGTTCCTCAGATGTTCACCAGTTATCTTCCTGCTGTTCCTCAGATGTTCACCAGTTCTCTTCCAACTGTTCCTCAGATGTTCTCCAGTTCTCTTCCAGCTGTTCCTCAGATGTTCTCCAGTTCTCTTCCTGCTGTTCCTCAGATGTTCTCCAGTTCTCTTCCAGCTGTTCCTCAGATGTTCTCCAGTTCTCTTCCTGCTTTTGCTCAGATGTTCTCCAGTTCTCTTCCTGCTGTTCCTCAGATGTTCACCAGTTCTCTTCCTGCTTTTGCTCAGATGTTCTCCAGTTCTCTTCCAACTGTTCCTCAGATGTTCACCAGTTCTCTTCCAACTGTTCCTCAGATGTTCTCCAGTTCTCTTCCAACTGTTCCTCAGATGTTCTCCGGCTCTCTTCCTACTGTTCCTCAGATGTTCAACAGTTCTCTTCCAACTGTTCCTCAGATGTTCTCCAGTTCTCTTCCTGCTGTTCCTCAGATGTTCTCCAGTTCTCTTCCAGCTGTTCCTCAGATGTTCTCCAGTTCTCTTCCAACTGTTCCTCAGATGTTCTCCAGTTCTCTTCCAACTGTTCCTCAGATGTTTTCCAGTTCTCTTCCTGCTGTTCCTCAGATGTTCTCCAGTTCTCTTCCAACTGTTCCTCAGATGTTCTCCAGTTCTCTTCCAACTGTTCCTCAGATGTTCACCAGTTCTCTTCCAGCTGTTCCTCAGACGTTCACCAGTTCTCTTCCTATTGTTCCTCAGACGTTTTCCGGCTCTCTTCAAGCTGTTTCTCAGACGTTCTCCAGTTCTCTTCTTACTGTTCCTCAGGCGTTCTCCGGCTCTCTTCCAGCTGTTCCTGAGACGTTCTCCTTTTCTCTTCCAGTTGTTCCTCAGATGTTCTCCAGTTCTCTTCCAGCTGTTCCTCAGACGTTCTCCGGCTCTCTTCAAGCTGTTTCTCAGACGTTCTCCAGTTCTCTTCTTACTGTTCCTCAGGCGTTCTCCGGCTCTCTTCCAGCTGTTCCTGAGACGTTCTCCTTTTCTCTTCCAGTTGTTCCTCAGATGTTCTCCAGTTCTCTTCCAGCTGTTCCTCAGACGTTCTCCGGTTCTCTTCCATCTGTTCCTCAGATGTTTTCCAGTTCTCTTTCTGCTGTTCCTCAGATGTTCTCCGGCTCTCTTCGTGCTTTGGTTCTGTCTCCTCGTGATCTGGTTCTATCTGTGCCACAGGAACCCGACATGTTCCAGTTTGGAAAGACAAAGATCTTCTTCCGTGCCGGCCAGGTGGCGTACCTGGAGAAGCTTCGTGCTGATAAGTTCCGTTCAGCCTGCATCAAGATCCAGAAGACGGTCCGAGGATGGCTTCAGAGAATCCGGTACCGAAAGATCCGTAAATCCGCCATCATCCTGCAGCGATACGGCCGAGGACACCTGGCTCGCAGGTGAGTTCTGCTCCTCACCAGGTCATGTGGCCACTTCCAGTGTAACCAGGACGTTCTGATGATGACCAAACTGTATCCGGGCCTGATGGGTTCACCTGTAGAACCGGGCCAGCAGTTTATACTGACGGATGGCATCACACCTGCCAATGTTTGGGTGTCAGGAGAACCAGGTGATGAGGCTCTCAGGTATCTTCTCAGACATGCCGCTGTGTTTTCGTTCAGGTATGCTGAGTTCCTGCGTCGGAACCGGGCCGCCCTCATCTGTCAGAAACGGTTCCGCATGGTGAGGGAGCGTCGGGCGTACCTGAGGGTGAGACGGGCCGCTGTCACCATCCAGGCTTTTACCCGGGGAATGTTCACACGCCGGATCTACTGGGAGGTAGGACTCAGGTTGCAGATCCAATCGGATCACGGTTCTGTTTCAGACTTTTATCCAGGACCGGATCCAAAGCATTTTGATGCTTCAGAGGAAAAAGACAAAAAAGACCATTTAGAACTTTCAGTAATGTCGACGATCGTCACGCTGAGTTTATCCACTAGTCCCACGAGAGGATTACATCACGTTAGCAGCCAATCAGAAGGCTTGGAGACGTTGGTTTGGTTAGTGGGACGGAGACGTTTCCTGATCAATAACGTCTCCTCTCGCTGACCTATCTGGAGCTTTTCTCCAGGTCCACACGACACATGCTTGGACCAAGTCCCACCCCCCTTCTAGATCCCCCAGAAGGTGTAGAACTGGTCTGCGACCAGGACAAAAACCACACTGCTCTTCAGGTTCACCAGTCCAACGGAGATCCTTTACATCACCGTGGAGATGAGGATCATATTTAAAATATATGTTTTTTTGTTAAATGTTTTAATGTAAAAGAAGAAATATTTTAGTTGGAAGAGTTTATTATTGATTCTGATTATTGTTTATTATCATCCATCCATCCATCCATCCATCCATCTTCTGCTGCTTATCCAGGGTCGGGTCGCGGGGGCAGCAGCCTCAGCAGGGAAGCCCAGACTTCCCTCTCCCCAGCCACATTTGCCAACTCTGCGGGGGGATCCCGAGGCGTTCCCAGGCCAGCCGAGAGATGTAATCCCTCCAGCGTGTCCTGGGTCTTCCCCGGGGTCTCCTCCCAGAGAGACGTGCCTGGAACACCTCACCAGGGAGGTCCAGGAGGCATCCTGACCAGATGCCCGAGCCACCTCAACTGGCTCCTCTCGATGCGGAGGAGCAGCGGCTCTACTCTGATCTCCTCCCGGATGACCGAGCTCCTCACCCTATCTCTAAGGGAGAGCCCGGCCACCCTGCGGAGGAAACCCATTTCAGCCGCCTGTATACGAGATCTCGTTGTTTCGGTCACGACCCACAGCTCATGACCATAGGTGAGGGTAGGAACGTAGATCGACTGGTAAATGGAGAGCTTCGCCTTCTGGCTCAGCTCCTTCTTCACCACGACAGACCGACGCAGAGTCCGCATTACTGCAGACGCAGCACCAATCCGTCTGTCCATCTCACGCTCCATCCTTCCCTCACTCGTGAACAAGACCCCGAGATATTTAAACTCCTCCACTTGAGGCAGGACCTGACTCCCGACCCGGAGAGGACAATCCACCCCATTCCGGCTGAGGACCATGGTCTCAGATTTTGAGGTGCTGATTCTCTTCCCAGCCGCTTCACACTCGGCCGCGAATCGCTCAAGTGAGAGCTGGAGATCACGACCAGATGAAGCCAACAGGACCACGTCATCTGCAAAAAGCAGGAACCCAATCCTGAGGCCACCAAGCCGGATCCCCTCAACACCTCGGCTGCGCCTAGAAATTCTGTCCATATAAGCTATGAACAGAATCGGTGATAAAGGGCAGCCTTGGCGGAGTCCAACCCTCACCGGAAACTAATCCGACTTACTACCGGCAATGTGGACCAAGCTCTGACACCTGTCGTACAGGGACCAGACAGCTCGTACAAGGGGGTCCGGTACCCCATACTCCTGGAGTACCCCCCACAGGAGCCCCCGGGGGACACGGTCGAATGCCTTCTTCAGGTCCACAAAGCACATGTAGACTGGTTGGGCAAACTCCCATGCCCCCTCCAGGACCCCAAAGAGGGTATAGAGCTGGTCCACTGTTCCGCGACCAGGACGAAAACCACACTGCTCCTCCTCAATCCGAGATTCAACTATCCGGCGGACCCTCCTCTCCAGGACCCCTGAATAGACCTTACCAGGGAGGCTGAGGAGTGTGATTCCCCTGTAATTGGAACACACCCTCCGGTCCCCCTTCTTAAAAAGGGGACCACCACCCCGGTCTGCCAGTCCAGCGGTACTGCCCCCGATGTCCACGCGATGCTGCAGAGGCGTGTCAGCCAGGACAGCCCCACAGCATGCAGAGCCTTAAGGAACTCCGGGCGGATCTCATCCACCCCCGGGGCCTTGCCGCCAAGGAGCTTTTTGACCACCTCAGCGACTTCAGTCCCAGAGATAGGAGAGCCCACCCCTGAGTCCGCCAGCTCTGCTTCCTCATCGGAAGACGTGTTGGTAGGATTGAGGAGGTCTTCGAAGTATTCCCTCCACCGACCCACAACGTCCCGAGTTGAGGTCAGCAGCTCCCCACCTCCACTGTACACAGTATTGATGGAGCACTGCTTCCCCCTCCTGAGCCGCCGGATGGTGGACCAGAATCTCCTCGAAGCCGTCCAGAAGTCTTTCTCCATGGCCTCGCCGAACTCCTCCCATGCCCGAATTTTTGCCTCGGCAACAGCCGAAGCCGCATGCCGCTTAGCCCGTCGGTACCCATCAGCTGCCTCCAGAGTCCCACAGGCCAAGAAGGCCCGATAGGACTCCTTCTTCAGCTTGACGGCATCCCTCACTGCTGGTGTCCACCAACGAGTCCTGGGATTACCGCCACGACAGGCACCAACGACCTTACAGCCACAGCTCCGGCCGGCCGCCTCAGCAATAGAGGCATGGAACACAGCCCATTCGGACTCAATGTCCCCCACCTCACTCGGGACATTGTTGAAGCTCTGCTGAAGGTGGGAGTTGAAGCTCGCTCTGACGGGGGACTCAGCCAGACGTTCCCAGCAGACCCTCACAACACGTTTGGGCCTGCCAGATCTGACCGGCCTCCTCCCCCACCATCTGAGCCAACTCACCACCAGGTGGTGATCAGTTGAAGCTCCGCCCCCCTCTTCACCCGAGTGTCCAAGGCATGTGGCCGCAGGTCCGACGATACGACTACAAAATTGATCATCGAACTGCGGCCCAGGGAATCCTGATGCCAGGTGTACATATGGACACTCTTATGCTGGAACATGGTGTTCGTTATGGACAATCCATGACGAGCACAGAAGTCCAATAACAAAACACCATTTGGGTTCAGAGGGGGGGGGACCATGCCTCCCAATCACTCCCCTCCAGGTCTCACTGTCATTGCCCACGTGAGCATAGAAGTCCCCCAGCAGAACAATGGAGTCCCCAGAAGGAGCACCCTCCAGCACTCCCTCCAAGGCCTCCAGAAAGGGTGGGTACTCTGAACTGCTGTTCGGTGCATAAGCACAGACAACAGTCAGGACCCGTCCCCCCACCCGGAGGCGGAGGGAAACTACCCTTTCATCCACCGGGGTAAACCCCAACGTGCAGGCACCAAGCTGGGGGCTGATGAGAATGCCCACACCTGCTCGGCGCCTCTCACCATGAGCAACTCCAGAGTGGAAGAAGGTCCAGCTCCTCTCGAGGGTTCTGGTTCCAGAGCCCAAGCCATGCGTCGAGGTGAGTCCAACTATATCTAGCTGGAACCGCTCAACCTCGCGCACAAGCTCAGGCTCCTTCCCCACCAGAGAGGTGACGTTCCACGTCCCTAGAGCCAGCTTCTGCAGTCGGGGATCGGACCGCCAGGGTCCCCGCCCCTTGCTGCCCCCCAGCTGTTTATTATCATTATTATTATTATTATTGAAGCTGCAGCCTCTCATGTATCATGAACACCTGGAAGGAACATGTTTCCAGTCCAACAGAAGAGACAAAGGCCGACTAAAGTCTGACTCTTCTACCATGAAGATGACGTCTCTACTTCGTTCTTCCTCTGCTGATTCGCTGCTTTTCTCTTTCACTTCTTTTAATCTCTGCATATCTGAGAGGATGTCATGTGACAACCGTCCCCAACACGCATGTTTAGCCATCTGGACGCAGGCATTTAGGAAGGTCTACAAAAGGTCCATCTGAAAGCCAGCAGAACCTCAGAGTTCCACCTGTTCTGGTTGGCTGTAATGATGGTTTGGACCAGCTGGTGGCAGCATGCTAACACTGATCCAGGATTAATGCTTTCCTGGGTCCTAACTCGGGTCAGTTCAGCTCAAGAGAACCACAGAACCAAAACACCTCCATGATGTCCCTGAGCCTCGTGGGTCGGGTTTGGTCTGGATTGTGGATGAGTGTTCCTGTTCTGGTCTAAACTTGTCCTCTGCAGTTCCTGCTGCACCACAAGGCCCTGATCATCCAGAAGAACGTGCGCGGCTGGCTGGTGAGGAGACGCTTCAGACGGGCGCGCGACGCTGCCATCATCATCCAGTGCGCCTTCAGACGTCTGCGCGCCAAAAAGCAGCTGAAGCAGCTAAAGATCGAGGCGCGGTCTGCAGAACACCTGAAGAAGCTCAACACGGGGATGGAGAACAAGATAGTCCAGCTGCAGCGCAAGATGGACGAACAGGTGGCGCACGCCCACCACACGCCCGGCACACGCCCACCACACGCCTGCCACACGCCCACCAATCGCCCGCCACACGCCCACCACACGCCCGCCACACGCCCACCACACGCCCGCCACACGCCCACCACACGCCCACCAATCGCCCGCCACACGCCCACCACACGCCCGCCACACGCCCACCAATCGCCCACCACACGCCCGGCACACGCCCACCACACGCCTGCCACACGCCCACCAATCGCCCGCCACACGCCCACCACACGCCCGCCACACGCCCACCACACGCCCGCCACACGCCCACCACACGCCCACCAATCGCCCGCCACACGCCCGCCACACGCCTGCCACACGCCCACCAATCGCCCGCCACACGCCCGCCTCACGCCCACCACACGCCCACCAATCGCCCGCCACACGCCCACCACGCAACAACCACACAATACCACACGCCCGCCGCGCAACAACAACACAACAATACCACATGGCCACCACACAACAACCACACGCCCACCACGCAACAACCACACAATACCACACGCCCACCACGCAACACCCACATGCCCACCACGCAACAACCACACAATACCACACGCCCACCACGCAACACCCACACGCCCACCACGCAACAACCACACAATACCACACGCCCACAACGCAACAACCACACAATACCACACGCCCACAACGCAACAAACACACAACAACCACACGCCCACCACGCAACAACCACACGCGCACCACGCAACAACCACACGCCCACCACGCAACAACCACACGCGCACCACACAACAACCACACGCCCACCACACAACAACCACACGCCCACAACACAACAACCACACACCACACAACCACACGCCCACCACACAACAACCACACGCCCAGCACACACCACACAACCACACGCCCAGCACACAACAACCACACACCCACCACACAACAACCACACACCCACCACGCAACAACCACACGCCCACCACGCAACAACCACACAATACCACACGCCCACCACGCAACAACCACACAACAACCACACGCCCACCACACAACAACCACACGCCCACCACACAACAACCACACGCCCAGCACACAACAACCACACGCCCACCACACAACAACCACACAATACCACGCAACAATACCAAACGCCCACCACGCAACAATACCACACGCCCACCACGCAATAATACCACAACAACCACACAACAACCACACGCCCACCACGCAACAACCACACGCGCACCACACAACAACCACACACGCACCACACAACAACCACACGTCCAGCACACAACACCCACACGCCCACCACGCAACAACCACACAATACCACACGCCCACCACGCAACACCCACACGCCCACCACGCAACAACCACACAATACCACACGCCCACCACGCAACACCCACACGCCCACCACGCAACAACCACACAATACCACACGCCCACCACGCAACACCCACACGCCCACCACGCAACAACCACACAATACCACACGCCCACCACGCAACAACCACACAATACCACACGCCCACCACGCAACAACCACACAATACCACACGCCCACAACGCAACAAACACACAACAACCACACGCCCACCACGCAACAACCACACGCGCACCACGCAGCAACCACACGCCCACCACGCAACAACAACACAACAATACCACATGGCCACCACACAACAACCACACGCCCACCACGCAACAACCACACAATACCACACGCCCACCACGCAACACCCACACGCCCACCACGCAACAACCACACAATACCACACGCCCACAACGCAACAACCACACAATACCACACGCCCACAACGCAACAAACACACAACAACCACACGCCCACCACGCAACAACCACACGCGCACCACGCAACAACCACACGCCCACCACGCAACAACCACACGCGCACCACACAACAACCACACGCCCACCACACAACAACCACACGCCCACAACACAACAACCACACACCACACAACCACACGCCCACCACACAACAACCACACGCCCAGCACACACCACACAACCACACGCCCAGCACACAACAACCACACACCCACCACACAACAACCACACACCCACCACGCAACAACCACACGCCCACCACGCAACAACCACACAATACCACACGCCCACCACGCAACAACCACACAACAACCACACGCCCACCACACAACAACCACACGCCCACCACACAACAACCACACGCCCAGCACACAACAACCACACGCCCACCACACAACAACCACACAATACCACGCAACAATACCAAACGCCCACCACGCAACAATACCACACGCCCACCACGCAATAATACCACAACAACCACACAACAACCACACGCCCACCACGCAACAACCACACGCGCACCACACAACAACCACACACGCACCACACAACAACCACACGTCCAGCACACAACACCCACACGCCCACCACGCAACAACCACACAATACCACACGCCCACCACGCAACACCCACACGCCCACCACGCAACAACCACACAATACCACACGCCCACCACGCAACACCCACACGCCCACCACGCAACAACCACACAATACCACACGCCCACCACGCAACACCCACACGCCCACCACGCAACAACCACACAATACCACACGCCCACCACGCAACAACCACACAATACCACACGCCCACCACGCAACAACCACACAATACCACACGCCCACAACGCAACAAACACACAACAACCACACGCCCACCACGCAACAACCACACCCGCACCACGCAGCAACCACACGCCCACCACGCAACAACCACACCCGCACCACGCAACAACCACACAATACCACACGCCCACAACGCAACAAACACACAACAACCACACGCCCACCACGCAACAACCACACCCGCACCACGCAGCAACCACACGCCCACCACGCAACAACCACACCCGCACCACGCAACAACCACACAATACCACACGCCCACAACGCAACAAACACACAACAACCACACGCCCACCACGCAACAACCACACCCGCACCACGCAGCAACCACACGCCCACCACGCAACAACCACACCCGCACCACGCAACAACCACACAATACCACACGCCCACAACGCAACAAACACACAACAACCACACGCCCACCACGCAACAACCACACCCGCACCACGCAACAACCACACGCCCACCACGCAACAACCACACCCGCACCACGCAGCAACCACACGCCCACCACGCAACAACCACACCCGCACCACGCAACAACCACACGCGCACCACACAACAACCACACGCCCACCACACAACAACCACACGCCCACAACACAACCACACACCACACAACCACACGCCCACCACACAACAACCACACGCCCAGCACACACCACACAACCACACGCCCACCACACAACAACCACACAACAACCACACGCGCCCCACACAACAATCACACGCCCACCACACAACAACCACACGCCCAGCACACAACAACCACACACCCACCACACAACAACCACACACCCACCACGCAACAACCACACGCCCACCACGCAACAACCACACAACAACCACACGCCCAGCACACAACAACCACACGCCCACCACACAACAACCACACAATACCACGCAACAATACCAAATGCCCACCACGCAACAATACCACACGCCCACCACGCAACAATACCACAACAACCACACAACAACCACACAACAACCACACGCCCACCACGCAACAACCACACGCGCACCACACAACAACCACACACGCACCACACAACAACCACACGTCCAGCACACAACAACCACACGCCCACCACGCAACAACCACACGCGCACCACACAACCACACACGCACCACACAACAACCACACGCCCACAACACAACAACCACACGCCCAGCACACACCACACAACCACACGCCCACCACACAGCAACCACACGCCCACAACACAACAACCACACGCCCAGCACACACCACACAACCACACGCCCACCACACAACAACCACACGCCCACAACACAACAACCACACGCCCAGCACACACCACACAACCACACGCCCACCATACAACAACCACACGCCCAGGACACACCACACAACCACACGCCCAGCACACAACAACCACACAACAACCACACGCGCACCACACAACAACCACACGCCCACCACACAACAACCACACGCCCACCACGCAACAATACCACAACAACCACACAACAACCACACAACAACCACACGCCCACCACGCAACAACCACACGCGCACCACACAACAACCACACACGCACCACACAACAACCACACGTCCAGCACACAACAACCACACGCCCACCACGCAACAACCACACGCGCACCACACAACAACCACACGCCCACAACACAACAACCACACGCCCAGCACACACCACACAACCACACGCCCACCACACAACAACCACACGCCCACCACACAACAACCACACGCCCAGCACACACCACACAACCACACGCCCAGCACACAACAACCACACAACAACCACACGCGCACCACACAACAACCACACGCCCACCACGCAACAACCACACGCGCACCACGCAACAACCACACGCGCACCACACAACAACCACACGCCCACCACACAACAACCACACGCCCACCACGCAACAACCACACGCGCACCACACAACAACCACACGCCCACCACACAACAACCACACGCCCACAACACAACAACCACACGCCCAGCACACACCACACGCCCACCACACAACAACCACACGCCCAGCACACACCACACAACCACACGCCCAGCACACAACAACCACACAACAACCACACGCGCACCACACAACAACCACACGCCCACCACACAACAACCACACGCCCACCACACAACAACCACACGCCCAGCACACAACAACCACACACCCACCACGCAACAACCACACAATACCACGCAACAATACCAAACGCCCACCACGCAACAACCACACGCCCAGCACACACCACACAACCACACGCCCAGCACACAACAACCACACACCCACCACGCAACAACCACGCAACACCCACACGCCCACCACGCAACAACCACACAATACCACACGCCCACCACGCAACAACCACACAATACCACACGCCCACCACGCAACAACCACACAATACCACACGCCCACAACGCAACAAACACACAACAACCACACGCCCACCACGCAACAACCACACGCGCACCACGCAACAACCACACGCCCACCACGCAACAACCACACGCGCACCACACAACAACCACACGCCCACCACACAACAACCACACGCCCACAACACAACAACCACACACCACACAACCACACGCCCACCACACAACCACACGCCCAGCACACACCACACAACCACACGCCCAGCACACAACAACCACACGCCCAGCACACAACAACCACACACCCACCACACAACAACCACACACCCACCGCGCAACAACCACACGCCCACCACGCAACAACCACACAACAACCACACGCCCAGCACACAACAACCACACAATACCACGCAACAATACCAAATGCCCACCACGCAACAATACCACACGCCCACCACGCAACAATACCACAACAACCACACAACAACCACACAACAACCACACGCCCACCACGCAACAACCACACGCGCACCACACAACAACCACACACGCACCACACAACAACCACACGTCCAGCACACAACAACCACACGCCCACCACGCAACAACCACACGCGCACCACACAACCACACACGCACCACACAACAACCACACACGCACCACACAACAACCACACGTCCAGCACACAACAACCACACGCCCACCACGCAACAACCACACGCGCACCACACAACCACACACGCACCACACAACAACCACACGCCCACAACACAACAACCACACGCCCAGCACACACCACACAACCACACGCCCACCACACAACAACCACACGCCCAGCACACACCACACAACCACACGCCCAGCACACAACAACCACACAACAACCACACGCGCACCACACAACAACCACACGCCCACCACACAACAACCACACGCCCACCACGCAACAATACCACAACAACCACACAACAACCACGCAACAACCACACGCCCACCACGCAACAACCACACGCGCACCACACAACAACCACACACGCACCACACAACAACCACACGTCCAGCACACAACAACCACACGCCCACCACGCAACAACCACACGCGCACCACACACGCACCACACAACAACCACATGCCCACAACACAACAACCACACGCCCAGCACACACCACACAACCACACGCCCACCACACAACAACCACACGCCCAGCACACAACAACCACACAACAACCACACGCGCACCACACAACAACCACACGCCCACCACACAACAACCACACGCCCACCACGCAACAACCACACGCGCACCACACAACAACCACACGCCCACCACGCAACAACCACACGCGCACCACACAACCACACGCCCACCACACAACAACCACACGCCCACAACACAACAACCACACGCCCAGCACACACCACACGCCCACCACACAACAACCACACGCCCAGCACACACCACACAACCACACGCCCAGCACACAATAACCACACGCGCACCACACAACAACCACACGCCCACCACACAACAACCACACGCCCACCACACAACAACCACACGCCCAGCACACAACAACCACACACCCACCACGCAACAACCACACAATACCACGCAACAATACCAAACGCCCACCACGCAACAACCACACGCCCAGCACACACCACACAACCACACGCCCAGCACACAACAACCACACACCCACCACGCAACAACCACGCAACACCCACACGCCCACCACGCAACAACCACACAATACCACACGCCCACCACGCAACAACCACACAATACCACACGCCCACCACGCAACAACCACACAATACCACACGCCCACAACGCAACAAACACACAACAACCACACGCCCACCACGCAACAACCACACGCGCACCACGCAACAACCACACGCCCACCACGCAACAACCACACGCGCACCACACAACAACCACACGCCCACCACACAACAACCACACGCCCACAACACAACAACCACACACCACACAACCACACGCCCACCACACAACAACCACACGCCCAGCACACACCACACAACCACACGCCCAGCACACAACAACCACACAACAACCACACGCGCCCCACACAACAATCACACGCCCACCACACAACAACCACACGCCCAGCACACAACAACCACACACCCACCACACAACAACCACACACCCACCACGCAACAACCACACGCCCACCACGCAACAACCACACAACAACCACACGCCCAGCACACAACAACCACACGCCCACCACACAACAACCACACAATACCACGCAACAATACCAAATGCCCACCACGCAACAATACCACACGCCCACCACGCAACAATACCACAACAACCACACAACAACCACACAACAACCACACGCCCACCACGCAACAACCACACGCCCACAACACAACAACCACACGCCCAGCACACACCACACAACCACACGCCCACCACACAACAACCACACGCCCAGCACACACCACACAACCACACGCCCAGCACACAACAACCACACAACAACCACACGCGCACCACACAACAACCACACAACAACCACACGCCCAGCACACACCACACAACCACACGCCCACCACACAACAACCACACGCCCACCACACAACAACCACACGCGCACCACACAACAACCACACGCCCACCACACAACAACCAAACGCCCACCACACAACAATACCACACGCCCACCACGCAACAATACCACAACAACCACACAACAACCACACGCCCAGCACACAACAACCACACGCCTACCACGCAACAACCACACGCGCACCACACAACAACCACACACGCACCACACAACAACCACACGCCCACCACACAACAACCACACGCCCACAACACAACAACCACACGCCCAGCACACACCACACAACCACACGCCCACCACACAACAACCACACGCCCAGCACACACCACACAACCACACGCCCAGCACACAACAACCACACAACCACACGCGCACCACACAACAACCACACGCCCACCACGCAACAATACCACAACAACCACACAACAACCACACGCCCACCACACAACAACCACACGCCCACCACACAACAACCACACGCCCAGCACACAACAACCACACACCCACCACGCAACAACCACACAATACCACGCAACAATACCAAACGCCCACCACGCAACAATACCACACGCCCACCACGCAACAACCACACAACAACCACACGCCCAGCACACAACAACCACACGCCCACCACGCAACAACCACACGCGCACCACACAACAACCACACACGCACCACACAACAACCACACGTCCAGCACACAACAACCACACGCCCACCACGCAACAACCACACGCGCACCACACAACCACACACGCACCACACAACAACCACACGCCCACAACACAACAACCACACGCCCAGCACACAACAACCACACGCCCACCACGCAACAACCACACGCGCACCACACAAGAACCACAAGCCCACCACACAACAACCACACGCCCACAACACAACAACCACACGCCCAGCACACACCACATGCCCACCACACAACAACCACACGCCCAGCACACACCACACAACCACACGCCCAGCACACAACAACCACACAACAACCACACGCGCACCACACAACAACCACACGCCCACCACACAACAACCACACGCCCACCACACAACAACCACACGCCCAGCACACAACAACCACACACCCACCACGCAACAACCACACAATACCACGCAACAATACCAAACGCCCACCACGCTACAATACCACACGCCCACCACGCAACAATACCACAACAACCACACAACAACCACACGCCCAGCACACAACAACCACACGCCCACCACGCAACAACCACACGCGCACCACACAACAACCACACGCGCACCACACAACAACCACACGCCCACCACACAACAACCACACGCCCACCACACAACAACCACACGCCCAGCACACACCACACAACCACACGCCCACCACACAACAACCACACGCCCACCACACAACAACCACACGCCCAGCACACACCACACAACCACACGCCCACCACACAACAACCACACAACAACCACACGCGCACCACACAACAACCACACGCCCACCACACAACAACCACACGCCCAGCACACAACAACCACACACCCACCACGCAACAACCACACAACAACCACACGCCCACCACACAACAACCACACAATACCACACGCCCACCACACAACAACCACACAATACCACACAACAATACCAAACGCCCACCACGCAACAACCACACAACAACCACATGCCCACCAGGCAACACCCACACGCCCACCACGCAACAACCACACAATACCACACGCCCACCACACAACAACCACGCAACAACCACACGCACACCACGCAACAACCACACGCGCACCACACAACAACCACACGCGCACCACACGCGCACCACACAACCACACACGCACCACACAACAACCACACGCCCACCACACAACAACCACACGCCCACAACACAACAACCACATGCCCAGCACACACCACACAACCACACGCCCACCACACAACAACCACACGCCCAGCACACACCACACAACCACACGCCCACCACGCAACAACCACACGCCCAGCACACAAGAACCACACACCCACCACGCAACAACCACACAACAACCACACACCCACCACGCAACACCCACACGCCCACCACACAACCACACAACAACCACACAACAACCACACACCCACCACGCAACACCCACACGCCCACCACACAACCACACAACAACCACACAACCACACAACAACCACACAACAACCACACACCCACCACGCAACACCCACACGCCCACCACACAACCACACAACAACCACACAACAACCACACACCCACCACGCAACACCCACACGCCCACCACGCAACAACCACACGCCCACCACACAACAACCACACAACAACCACACGCGCACCACACAACAACCACACGCCCACCACACAACCACACGCCCACCACACAACAACCACAAAACAACCACACGCCCAGCACACAACAACCACACGCCCACCACGCAACAACCACACGCGCACCACACAACAACCACACGCCCACCACACAACCACACGCCCACAACACAACCACACGCCCAGCACACACCACACAACCACACGCCCAACACACAACAACCACACGCCCAGCACACACCACACAACCACACGCCCAGCACACAACAACTACACAACAACCACACAACAACCACACGCGCACCACACAACAACCACACGCCCACCACACAACAACCACACAACAACCACACGCCCAGCACACAACAACCACACGCCCACAACACAACAACCACACGCCCAGCACACACCACACAACCACACGCCCACCACACAACAACCACACGCCCACCACACAACAACCACACGCCCAGCACACACCACACAACCACACGCCCAGCACACAACAACCACACGCCCAGCACACACCACACAACCACACGCCCAGCACACAACAACCACACAACAACCACACAACAACCACACGCGCACCACACAACAACCACACGCCCACCACACAACAACCACACAACAACCACACGCCCAGCACACAACAACCACACACCCACCACGCAACAACCACACAATACCACGCAACAATACCAAACGCCCACCACGCAACAATACCACACGCCCACCACGCAACAATACCACAACAACCACACAACAACCACACGCCCAGCACACAACAACCACACGCCCACCACGCAACAACCACACGCGCACCACACAACAACCACACACGCACCACACAACAACCACACGCCCAGCACACAACAACCACACGCCCAGCACACACCACACAACCACACGCCCACCACACAACAACCACACGCCCACCACACAACAACCACACGCCCACCACACAACAACCACACGCCCACCACGCAACAACCACGCAACACCCACACGCCCACCACGCAACAACCACACAATACCACACGCCCACCACGCAACAACCACACAACAACCACACGCCCACCACACAACAACCACACAATACCACACAACAATACCAAACGCCCACCACGCAACAACCACACAACAACCACACGCCCACCACGCAACACCCACACGCCCACCACGCAACAACCACACAATACCACACAACAACCACGCAACAACCACACGCCCACCACGCAACAACCACATGCGCACCACACAACAACCACACGCGCACCACACAACAACCACACACCCACCACACGCGCACCACACAACAACCACACACGCACCACACAACAACCACACGCCCACCACACAACAACCACACGCCCACAACACAACAACCACACGCCCAGCACACACCACACAACCACACGCCCACCACACAACAACCACACGCCCAGCACACACCACACAAACACACGCCCAGCACACAACAACCACACAACAACCACACGCGCACCACACAACAACCACACAACCACACGCCCAGCACACAAGAACCACACACCCACCACGCAACAACCACACAACAACCACACGCCCACCACGCAACACCCACACGCCCACCACGCAACAACCACACAACAACCACACGCCCACCACACAACAACCACACAACAACCACACGCGCACCACACAACAACCACACGCCCACCACACAACAACCACACAACCACACGCCCAGCACACAACAACCACACGCCCACCACGCAACAACCACACGCGCACCACACAACAACCACACACCCACCACACGCGCACCACACAACAACCACACACGCACCACACAACAACCACATGCCCACCACACAACAACCACACGCCCACAACTCAACAACCACACGCCCAGCACACACCACACAACCACACGCCCAGCACACAACAACCACACAACAACCACACGCGCACCACACAACAACCACACAACAACCACACACCCACCACGCAACAACCACACAATACCACACAACAATACCAAACGCCCACCACGCAACAACCACACAACAACCACATGCCCACCAGGCAACACCCACACGCCCACCACGCAACAACCACACAATACCACACGCCCACCACACAACAACCACGCAACAACCACACGCCCACCACGCAAAAAACCACACGCGCACCACACAACAACCACACGCGCACCACACGCGCACCACACAACCATACACGCACCACACAACAACCACACGCCCACCACACAACAACCACACGCCCACAACACAACAACCACACGCCCAGCACACACCACACAACCACACGCGCACCACACAACAACCACACGCCCAGCACACACCACACAACCACACGCCCAGCACACAACAACCACACGCGCACCACACAACAACCACACAACAACCACACGCCCAGCACACAAGAACCACACACCCACCACGCAACAACCACACGCCCACCACGCAACAACCACACAACAAGCACACGCCCACCACACAACAACCACACAACAACCACACACCCACCACGCAACACCCACACGCCCACCACGCAACAACCACACGCCCACCACACAACAACCACACAACAACCACACGCCCACCACGCAACAACCACACAATACCACGCAACAATACCAAACGCCCACCACGCAACAATACCACACGCCCACCACGCAACAATACCACAACAACCACACAACAACCACACGCCCAGCACACAACCACACGCCCACCACGCAACAACCACACGCGCACCACACAACAACCACACACGCACCACACAACAACCACATGCCCACCACACAACCACACGCCCACAACACAACAACCACACGCCCACCACACAACAACCACAAAACAACCACACGCCCAGCACACAACAACCACACACCCACCACGCAACAACCACACAATACCACGCAACAATACCAAACGCCCACCACGCAACAATACCACACGCCCACCACGCAACAATACCACAACAACCACACAACAACCACACGCCCAGCACACAACAACCACACGCCCACCACGCAACAACCACACGCGCACCACACAACAACCACACGCGCACCACACAACAACCACACGCCCACCACACAACCACACGCCCACAACACAACAACCACACGCCCAGCACACACCACACAACCACACGCCCACCACACAACAACCACACGCCCAGCACACACCACACAACCACACGCCCAGCACACAACAACCACACAACAACCACACAACAACCACACGCGCACCACACAACAACCACACGCCCACTACACAACAACCACACGCCCAGCACACAACAACCACACGTCCACCACGCAACAACCACACGCGCACCACACAACAACCACACACGCACCACACAACAACCACACGCCCAGCACACAACAACCACACGCCCACAACACAACAACCACACGCCCAGCACACACCACACAACCACACGCCCAGCACGCAACAACCACACGCCCACCACACAACAACCACACGCCCAGCACACACCACACAACAACACGCCCAGCACACAACAACCACACAACAACCACACAACAACCACACGCGCACCACACAACAACCACACGCCCACCACACAACAACCACACAACCACACGCCCAGCACACAACAACCACACACCCACCACGCAACAACCACACAATACCACGCAACAATACCAAACGCCCACCACGCAACAATACCACATGCCCACCACGCAACAATACCACAACAACCACACAACAACCACACGCCCAGCACACAACAACCACACGCCCACCACGCAACAACCACACGCGCACCACACAACAACCACACACGCACCACACAACCACACGCCCAGCACACAACAACCACACGCCCACAACACAACAACCACACGCCCAGCACACACCACACAACCACACGCCCACCACACAACCACACGCCCACCACACAACCACACGCCCAGCACACACCACACAACCACACGCCCAGCACACAACAACCACACGCGCACCACACAACAACCACACAACAACCACACAACAACCACACGCCCACCACGCAACAACCACACACCCACCACACAACAACCACACAATACCACACGCCCACCACGCAACAACCACACAACAACCACACGCCCACCACACAACAACCACACAATACCACACAACAATACCAAACGCCCACCACGCAACAACCACACAACAACCACACGCCCACCACGCAACACCCACACACCCACCACGCAACAACCACACAATACCACACAACAACCACGCAACAACCACACACCCACCACACGCGCACCACACAACAACCACACACGCCCACCACACAACAACCACACGCCCACAACACAACAACCACACGCCCAGCACACACCACACAACCACACGCCCACCACACAACAACCACACGCCCAGCACACACCACACAAACACACGCCCAGCACACAACAACCACACAACAACCACACGTGCACCACACAACAACCACACAACAACCACACGCCCAGCACACAAGAACCACACACCCACCACGCAACAACCACACAACAACCACACGCCCACCACGCAACACCCACACGCCCACCACGCAACCACCACGCAACCACCACACAACAACCACACAACCACACAACAACCACACAACAACCACACGCGCACCACACAACAACCACACGCCCACCACACAACAACCACACGCCCACCACACAACAACCACACGCCCAGCACACAACAACCACACACCCACCACACAACAACCACACAACAACCACACGCCCAGCACACAACAACCACACGCCCACCACGCAACAACCACACGCGCACCACACAACAACCACACACCCACCACACGCGCACCACACAACAACCACACACGCACCACACAACAACCACACGCCCACCACACAACAACCACACGCCCACAACTCAACAACCACACGCCCAGCACACAACAACCACACAACAACCACACGCGCACCACACAACAACCACACGCCCACCACACAACAACCACACAACAACCACACGCCCAGCACACAACAACCACACACAATACCACGCAACAATACCAAACGCCCACCACGCAACAATACCACAACAACCACACGCCCAGCACACAACCACACGCCCACCACGCAACAACCACACGCGCACCACACAACAACCACACAACAACCACACGCGCACCACACACCCACCACACGCGCACCACACAACAACCACACACGCACCACACAACAACCACACGCCCACCACACAACAACCACACTCCCACAACACAACAACCACACGCCCAGCACACACCACACAACCACACGCCCACCACACAACAACCACACGCCCAGCACACACCACACAAACACACGCCCAGCACACAACAACCACACAACAACCACACGCGCACTACACAACAACCACACAACAACCACACGCCCAGCACACAAGAACCACACACCCACCACGCAACAACCACACAACAACCACACGCCCACCACGCAACAACCACACGCCCAGCACACAACAACCACACACCCACCACACAACAACCACACGCCCAGCACACAACCACACGCCCACCACGCAACAACCACACGCCCACCACGCAACAACCACACGCGCACCACACAACAACCACACACCCACCACACGCGCACCACACAACAACCACACACGCACCACACAACAACCACATGCCCACCACACAACAACCACACGCCCACAACTCAACAACCACACGCCCAGCACACACCACACAACCACACGCCCAGCACACAACAACCACACAACAACCACACGCCCACCACACAACAACCACACAATACCACACAACAATACCAAACGCCCACCACGCAACAACCACACAACAACCACACGCCCACCACGCAACACCCACACGCCCACCACGCAACAACCACACAATACCACACAACAACCACGCAACAACCACACGCCCACCACGCAACAACCACATGCGCACCACACAACCACACGCGCACCACACAACAACCACACACCCACCACACGCGCACCACACAACAACCACACACGCACCACACAACAACCACACGCCCACCACACAACAACCACACGCCCACAACACAACAACCACACGCCCAGCACACACCACACAACCACACGCCCACCACACAACAACCACACGCCCAGCACACACCACACAAACACACGCCCAGCACACAACAACCACACAACAACCACACGCGCACCACACAACAACCACACAACAACCACACGCCCAGCACACAAGAACCACACACCCACCACGCAACAACCACACAACAACCACACGCCCACCACGCAACACCCACACAACAACCACACGCCCACAACACAACAACCACACGGCCAGCACACACCACACAACCACACGCCCAGTACACACCACACAACCACACGCCCACCACACAACAACCACACGCCCAGCACACACCACACAACCACACGCCCAGCACACAACAACCACACAACAACCACACGCGCACCACACAACAACCACACGCCCACCACACACCCACCACGCAACAACCACACAATACCACGCAACAATACCAAACGCCCACCACGCAACAATACCACACGCCCACCACGCAACAATACCACAACAACCACACAACAACCACACGCCCAGCACACAACAACCACACGCCCACCACGCAACAACCACACGCGCACCACACAACAACCACACACGCACCACACAACAACCACATGCCCACCACACAACAACCACCCGCCCACAACTCAACAACCACACGCCCAGCACACACCACACAACCACACGCCCAGCACACAACAACCACACAACAACCACACGCGCACCACACAACAACCACACGCCCACCACACAACAACCACACAACAACCACACGCCCAGCACACAACAACCACACACAATACCACGCAACAATACCAAACGCCCACCACGCAACAATACCACAACAACCACACGCCCAGCACACAACCACACGCCCACCACGCAACAACCACACGCGCACCACACAACAACCACACACGCACCACACAACAACCACACGCCCACAACACAACAACCACACGCCCAGCACACACCACACAACCACACGCCCAGCACACACCACACAACCACACGCCCACCACACAACAACCACACGCCCAGCACACACCACACAACCACACGCCCAGCACACAACAACCACACAACAACCACACGCGCACCACACAACAACCACACAACCACACGCCCACCACGCAACAACCACACGCGCACCACACAACAACCACACACGCACCACACAACAACCACACGCCCACAACACAACAACCACACGCCCAGCACACACCACACAACCACACGCCCAGCACACACCACACAACCACACGCCCACCACACAACAACCACACGCCCAGCACACACCACACAACCACACGCCCAGCACACAACAACCACACAACAACCACACGCGCACCACACAACAACCACACGCCCACCACACACCCACCACGCAACAACCACACAATACCACGCAACAATACCAAACGCCCACCACGCAACAATACCACACGCCCACCACGCAACAATACCACAACAACCACACAACAACCACATGCCCAGCACACAACAACCACACGCCCACCACGCAACAACCACACGCGCACCACACAACAACCACACACGCACCACACAACAACCACACGCCCACCACACAACCACACGCCCACAACACAACAACCACACGCCCAGCACACACCACACAACCACACGCCCACCACACAACAACCACACGCCCAGCACACACCACACAACCACACGCCCAGCACACAACAACCACACAACAACCACACAACAACCACACGCGCACCACACAACAACCACACGCCCACCACACAACAACCACACAACAACCACACGCCCAGCACACAACAACCACACGCCCACCACGCAACAACCACACGCGCACCACACAACAATCACACACGCACCACACAACAACCACACGCCCAGCACACAACAACCACACGCCCACAACACAACAACCACACGCCCAGCACACACCACACAACCACACGCCCACCACACAACAACCACACGCCCAGCACACACCACACAACCACACGCCCAGCACACAACAACCACACGCCCAGCACACAACAACCACACAACAACCACACAACAACCACACGCGCACCACACAACAACCACACGCCCAGCACACAACAACCACACACCCACCACGCAACAACCACACAACAACCACACGCCCAGCACACAACAACCAAACGCCCACCACGCAACAATACCACACGCCCACCACGCAACAATACAACAACCACACAACAACCACATGCGCACCACACAACCACACGCGCACCACACAACAACCACACACCCACCACACGCGCACCACACAACAACCACACACGCACCACACAACAACCACACGCCCACCACACAACAACCACACGCCCACAACACAACAACCACACGCCCAGCACACACCACACAACCACACGCCCACCACACAACAACCACACGCCCAGCACACACCACACAAACACACGCCCAGCACACAACAACCACACAACAACCACACGCGCACCACACAACAACCACACAACAACCACACGCCCAGCACACAAGAACCACACACCCACCACGCAACAACCACACAACAACCACACGCCCACCACGCAACACCCACACAACAACCACACGCCCACAACACAACAACCACACGGCCAGCACACACCACACAACCACACGCCCAGTACACACCACACAACCACACGCCCACCACACAACAACCACACGCCCAGCACACACCACACAACCACACGCCCAGCACACAACAACCACACAACAACCACACGCGCACCACACAACAACCACACGCCCACCACACACCCACCACGCAACAACCACACAATACCACGCAACAATACCAAACGCCCACCACGCAACAATACCACACGCCCACCACGCAACAATACCACAACAACCACACAACAACCACACGCCCAGCACACAACAACCACACGCCCACCACGCAACAACCACACGCGCACCACACAACAACCACACACGCACCACACAACAACCACATGCCCACCACACAACAACCACCCGCCCACAACTCAACAACCACACGCCCAGCACACACCACACAACCACACGCCCAGCACACAACAACCACACAACAACCACACGCGCACCACACAACAACCACACGCCCACCACACAACAACCACACAACAACCACACGCCCAGCACACAACAACCACACACAATACCACGCAACAATACCAAACGCCCACCACGCAACAATACCACAACAACCACACGCCCAGCACACAACCACACGCCCACCACGCAACAACCACACGCGCACCACACAACAACCACACACGCACCACACAACAACCACACGCCCACAACACAACAACCACACGCCCAGCACACACCACACAACCACACGCCCAGCACACACCACACAACCACACGCCCACCACACAACAACCACACGCCCAGCACACACCACACAACCACACGCCCAGCACACAACAACCACACAACAACCACACGCGCACCACACAACAACCACACAACCACACGCCCACCACGCAACAACCACACGCGCACCACACAACAACCACACACGCACCACACAACAACCACACGCCCACAACACAACAACCACACGCCCAGCACACACCACACAACCACACGCCCAGCACACACCACACAACCACACGCCCACCACACAACAACCACACGCCCAGCACACACCACACAACCACACGCCCAGCACACAACAACCACACAACAACCACACGCGCACCACACAACAACCACACGCCCACCACACACCCACCACGCAACAACCACACAATACCACGCAACAATACCAAACGCCCACCACGCAACAATACCACACGCCCACCACGCAACAATACCACAACAACCACACAACAACCACATGCCCAGCACACAACAACCACACGCCCACCACGCAACAACCACACGCGCACCACACAACAACCACACACGCACCACACAACAACCACACGCCCACCACACAACCACACGCCCACAACACAACAACCACACGCCCAGCACACACCACACAACCACACGCCCACCACACAACAACCACACGCCCAGCACACACCACACAACCACACGCCCAGCACACAACAACCACACAACAACCACACAACAACCACACGCGCACCACACAACAACCACACGCCCACCACACAACAACCACACAACAACCACACGCCCAGCACACAACAACCACACGCCCACCACGCAACAACCACACGCGCACCACACAACAATCACACACGCACCACACAACAACCACACGCCCAGCACACAACAACCACACGCCCACAACACAACAACCACACGCCCAGCACACACCACACAACCACACGCCCACCACACAACAACCACACGCCCAGCACACACCACACAACCACACGCCCAGCACACAACAACCACACGCCCAGCACACAACAACCACACAACAACCACACAACAACCACACGCGCACCACACAACAACCACACGCCCAGCACACAACAACCACACACCCACCACGCAACAACCACACAACAACCACACGCCCAGCACACAACAACCAAACGCCCACCACGCAACAATACCACACGCCCACCACGCAACAATACAACAACCACACAACAACCACACGCCCAGCACACAACCACACGCCCACCACGCAACAACCACACGCGCACCACACAACAACCACACACGCACCACACAACAACCACACGCCCAGCACACAACAACCACACGCCCACCACACAACAACCACACGCCCAGCACACACCACACAACCACACGCCCAGCACACAACAACCACACGCGCACCACACAACAACCACACGCCCACCACACAACAACCACACAACAACCACACGCCCACCACGCAACAACCACACGCCCACCACGCAACAACCACACAACAACCACACGCCCACCACACAACAACCACACAATACCACACAACAATACCAAACGCCCACCACGCAACAACCACACAACAACCACACGCCCACCACGCAACACCCACACGCCCACCACGCAACAACCACACACGCACCACACAACAACCACACGCCCACCACACAACAACCACACTCCCACAACACAACAACCACACGCCCAGCACACACCACACAACCACACGCCCACCACACAACAACCACACGCCCAGCACACAACAACCACACAACAACCACACGCGCACCACACAACAACCACACAACAACCACACGCCCAGCACACACCACACAAACACACGCCCAGCACACAACAACCACACAACAACCACACACCCACCACGCAACAACCACACAACAACCACACGCCCACCACGCAACAACCACACGCCCACCACACAACAACCACACGCCCACCACACAACAACCACACAACAACCACACGCGCACCACACAACCACACGCCCACCACACAACAACCACACGCCCACCACACAACAACCACACGCCCAGCACACAACAACCACACACCCACCACACAACAACCACACAACAACCACACGCCCAGCACACAACAACCACACGCCCACCACGCAACAACCACACGCCCACCACGCAACAACCACACGCCCACCACACAACAACCACACGCCCAGCACACAACAACCACACACCCACCACACAACAACCACACAACAACCACACGCCCAGCACACAACAACCACACGCCCACCACGCAACAACCACACAACAACCACACGCCCAGCACACAACAACCACACACAATACCACGCAACAATACCAAACGCCCACCACGCAACAATACCACACGCCCACCACGCAACAATACCACAACCACACACCCACCACACAACAACCACACAACAACCACACGCCCAGCACACAACAACCACACGCCCACCACGCAACAACCACACAACAACCACACGCCCAGCACACAACAACCACACACAATACCACGCAACAATACCAAACGCCCACCACGCAACAATACCACACACCCACCACGCAACAACCACACAATACCACGCAACAATACCAAACGCCCACCACGCAACAATACCACACGCCCACCACGCAACAATACCACAACAACCACACAACAACCACATGCCCAGCACACAACAACCACACGCCCACCACGCAACAACCACACGCCCACCACGCAACAACCACACGCGCACCACACAACAACCACACACGCACCACACAACAACCACACGCCCACCACACAACCACACGCCCACAACACAACAACCACACGCCCAGCACACACCACACAACCACACGCCCACCACACAACAACCACACGCCCAGCACACACCACACAACCACACGCCCAGCACACAACAACCACACAACAACCACACAACAACCACACGCGCACCACACAACAACCACACGCCCACCACACAACAACCACACAACAACCACACGCCCAGCACGCAACAACCACACGCCCACCACGCAACAACCACACGCGCACCACACAACAATCACACACGCACCACACAACAACCACACGCCCACAACACAACAACCACACGCCCAGCACACACCACACAACCACACAACAACCACACGCCCACCACACAACAACCACACGCCCAGCACACACCACACAACCACACGCCCAGCACACAACAACCACACGCCCAGCACACAACAACCACACAACAACCACACAACAACCACACGCGCACCACACAACAACCACACAACAACCACACGCCCAGCACACAACAACCACACACCCACCACGCAACAACCACACAACAACCACACGCCCAGCACACAACAACCAAACGCCCACCACGCAACAATACCACACGCCCACCACGCAACAATACAACAACCACACAACAACCACACGCCCAGCACACAACCACACGCCCACCACGCAACAACCACACGCGCACCACACAACAACCACACACGCACCACACAACAACCACACGCCCAGCACACAACAACCACACGCCCACCACACAACAACCACACGCCCAGCACACACCACACAACCACACGCCCAGCACACACCACACAACCACACGCCCAGCACACAACAACCACACGCGCACCACACAACAACCACACGCCCACCACACAACAACCACACAACAACCACACGCCCACCACGCAACAACCACACGCCCACCACGCAACAACCACACAACAACCACACGCCCACCACACAACAACCACACAATACCACACAACAATACCAAACGCCCACCACGCAACAACCACACAACAACCACACGCCCACCACGCAACACCCACACGCCCACCACGCAACAACCACACACGCACCACACAACAACCACACGCCCACCACACAACAACCACACTCCCACAACACAACAACCACACGCCCAGCACACACCACACAACCACACGCCCACCACACAACAACCACACGCCCAGCACACACCACACAAACACACGCCCAGCACACAACAACCACACAACAACCACACGCGCACCACACAACAACCACACAACAACCACACGCCCAGCACACACCACACAAACACACGCCCAGCACACAACAACCACACAACAACCACACACCCACCACGCAACAACCACACAACCACACGCCCACCACGCAACAACCACACGCCCACCACGCAACAACCACACAACAACCACACGCCCACCACACAACAACCACACAACAACCACACGCGCACCACACAACCACACGCCCACCACACAACAACCACACGCCCACCACACAACAACCACACGCCCAGCACACAACAACCACACACCCACCACACAACAACCACACAACAACCACACGCCCAGCACACAACAACCACACGCCCACCACGCAACAACCACACGCCCACCACGCAACAACCACACGCCCACCACACAACAACCACACGCCCAGCACACAACAACCACACACCCACCACACAACAACCACACAACAACCACACGCCCAGCACACAACAACCACACGCCCACCACGCAACAACCACACAACAACCACACGCCCAGCACACAACAACCACACACAATACCACGCAACAATACCAAACGCCCACCACGCAACAATACCACACGCCCACCACGCAACAATACCACAACCACACGCCCAGCACACAACCACACGCCCACCACGCAACAACCACACGCGCACCACACAACAACCACACACGCACCACACAACAACCACACGCCCACCACACAACAACCACACGCCCACAACACAACAACCACACGCCCAGCACACACCACACAACCACACGCCCAGCACACACCACACAACCACACGCCCTCCACACAACAACCACACGCCCAGCACACACCACACAACCACACGCCCAGCACACAACAACCACACAACAACCACACGCGCACCACACAACAACCACACGCCCACCACACAACAACCACACAACAACCACACGCCCAGCACACAACAACCACACACAATACCACGCAACAATTCCAAACGCCCACCACGCAACAATACCACACGCCCACCACGCAACAATACCACAACCACACGCCCAGCACACAACCACACGCCCACCACGCAACAACCACACGCGCACCACACAACAACCACACGCGCACCACACAACAACCACACACGCACCACACAACAACCACACGCCCACCACACAACAACCACACGCCCACAACACAACAACCACACGCCCAGCACACACCACACAACCACACGCCCAGCACACACCACACAACCACACGCCCTCCACACAACAACCACACGCCCAGCACACACCACACAACCACACGCCCAGCACACAACAACCACACAACAACAACACGCGCACCACACAACAACCACACGCCCACCACACAACAACCACACAACAACCACACGCCCACCACACAACAACCACACAACAACCACACGCCCAGCACACAACCACACACCCACCACGCAACAACCACACAACAACCACACGCCCACCACGCAACAACCACACAATACCACACGCCCACCACACAACAACCACACAATACCACACAACAATACCAAACGCCCACCACGCAACAACCACACAACAACCACATGCCCACCAGGCAACACCCACACGCCCACCATGCAACAACCACACAATACCACACGCCCACCACACAACAACCACGCAACAACCACACGCCCACCACGCAACCACACGCGCACCACACAACAACCACACGCGCACCACACGCGCACCACACAACCACACACGCACCACACAACAACCACACGCCCACCACAGAACAACCACACGCCCATAACACAACAACCACACGCCCAGCACACACCACACAACCACACGCCCACCACACAACAACCACACGCCCAGCAGACACCACACAACCACACGCCCAGCACACAACAACCACACAACAACCACACGCCCAGCACGCAACAACCACACACGCACCACACAACAACCACACGCCCACCACACAACAACCACACTCCCACAACACAACAACCACACGCCCAGCACACACCACACAACCACACGCCCACCACACAACAACCACACGCCCAGCACACACCACACAAACACACGCCCAGCACACAACAACCACACAACAACCACACGCGCACCACACAACAACCACACAACAACCACACGCCCAGCACACACCACACAAACACACGCCCAGCACACAACAACCACACAACAACCACACACCCACCACGCAACAACCACACAACAACCACACGCCCACCACGCAACAACCACACGCCCACCACGCAACAACCACACAACAACCACACGCCCACCACACAACAACCACACAACAACCACACGCGCACCACACAACCACACGCCCACCACACAACAACCACACGCCCACCACACAACAACCACACGCCCAGCACACAACAACCACACACCCACCACACAACAACCACACAACAACCACACGCCCAGCACACAACAACCACACGCCCACCACGCAACAACCACACGCCCACCACGCAACAACCACACGCCCACCACACAACAACCACACGCCCAGCACACAACAACCACACACCCACCACACAACAACCACACAACAACCACACGCCCAGCACACAACAACCACACGCCCACCACGCAACAACCACACAACAACCACACGCCCAGCACACAACAACCACACACAATACCACGCAACAATACCAAACGCCCACCACGCAACAATACCACACGCCCACCACGCAACAATACCACAACCACACGCCCAGCACACAACCACACGCCCACCACGCAACAACCACACGCGCACCACACAACAACCACACACGCACCACACAACAACCACACGCCCACCACACAACAACCACACGCCCACAACACAACAACCACACGCCCAGCACACACCACACAACCACACGCCCAGCACACACCACACAACCACACGCCCTCCACACAACAACCACACGCCCAGCACACACCACACAACCACACGCCCAGCACACAACAACCACACAACAACCACACGCCCAGCACACAACAACCACACGCCCACCACGCAACAACCACACAACAACCACACGCCCAGCACACAACAACCACACACAATACCACGCAACAATACCAAACGCCCACCACGCAACAATACCACACGCCCACCACGCAACAATACCACAACCACACGCCCAGCACACAACCACACGCCCACCACGCAACAACCACACGCGCACCACACAACAACCACACACGCACCACACAACAACCACACGCCCACCACACAACAACCACACGCCCACAACACAACAACCACACGCCCAGCACACACCACACAACCACACGCCCAGCACACACCACACAACCACACGCCCTCCACACAACAACCACACGCCCAGCACACACCACACAACCACACGCCCAGCACACAACAACCACACAACAACCACACGCGCACCACACAACAACCACACGCCCACCACACAACAACCACACAACAACCACACGCCCAGCACACAACAACCACACACAATACCACGCAACAATTCCAAACGCCCACCACGCAACAATACCACACGCCCACCACGCAACAATACCACAACCACACGCCCAGCACACAACCACACGCCCACCACGCAACAACCACACGCGCACCACACAACAACCACACGCGCACCACACAACAACCACACACGCACCACACAACAACCACACGCCCACCACACAACAACCACACGCCCACAACACAACAACCACACGCCCAGCACACACCACACAACCACACGCCCAGCACACACCACACAACCACACGCCCTCCACACAACAACCACACGCCCAGCACACACCACACAACCACACGCCCAGCACACAACAACCACACAACAACAACACGCGCACCACACAACAACCACACGCCCACCACACAACAACCACACAACAACCACACGCCCACCACACAACAACCACACAACAACCACACGCCCAGCACACAACCACACACCCACCACGCAACAACCACACAACAACCACACGCCCACCACGCAACAACCACACAATACCACACGCCCACCACACAACAACCACACAATACCACACAACAATACCAAACGCCCACCACGCAACAACCACACAACAACCACATGCCCACCAGGCAACACCCACACGCCCACCATGCAACAACCACACAATACCACACGCCCACCACACAACAACCACGCAACAACCACACGCCCACCACGCAACCACACGCGCACCACACAACAACCACACGCGCACCACACGCGCACCACACAACCACACACGCACCACACAACAACCACACGCCCACCACAGAACAACCACACGCCCATAACACAACAACCACACGCCCAGCACACACCACACAACCACACGCCCACCACACAACAACCACACGCCCAGCAGACACCACACAACCACACGCCCAGCACACAACAACCACACAACAACCACACGCCCAGCACGCAACAACCACACACGCACCACACAACAACCACACGCCCACCACACAACAACCACACTCCCACAACACAACAACCACACGCCCAGCACACACCACACAACCACACGCCCACCACACAACAACCACACGCCCAGCACACACCACACAAACACACGCCCAGCACACAACAACCACACAACAACCACACGCGCACCACACAACAACCACACAACAACCACACGCCCAGCACACACCACACAAACACACGCCCAGCACACAACAACCACACAACAACCACACACCCACCACGCAACAACCACACAACAACCACACGCCCACCACGCAACAACCACACGCCCACCACGCAACAACCACACAACAACCACACGCCCACCACACAACAACCACACAACAACCACACGCGCACCACACAACCACACGCCCACCACACAACAACCACACGCCCACCACACAACAACCACACGCCCAGCACACAACAACCACACACCCACCACACAACAACCACACAACAACCACACGCCCAGCACACAACAACCACACGCCCACCACGCAACAACCACACGCCCACCACGCAACAACCACACGCCCACCACACAACAACCACACGCCCAGCACACAACAACCACACACCCACCACACAACAACCACACAACAACCACACGCCCAGCACACAACAACCACACGCCCACCACGCAACAACCACACAACAACCACACGCCCAGCACACAACAACCACACACAATACCACGCAACAATACCAAACGCCCACCACGCAACAATACCACACGCCCACCACGCAACAATACCACAACCACACGCCCAGCACACAACCACACGCCCACCACGCAACAACCACACGCGCACCACACAACAACCACACACGCACCACACAACAACCACACGCCCACCACACAACAACCACACGCCCACAACACAACAACCACACGCCCAGCACACACCACACAACCACACGCCCAGCACACACCACACAACCACACGCCCTCCACACAACAACCACACGCCCAGCACACACCACACAACCACACGCCCAGCACACAACAACCACACAACAACCACACGCGCACCACACAACAACCACACGCCCACCACACAACAACCACACAACAACCACACGCCCAGCACACAACAACCACACACAATACCACGCAACAATTCCAAACGCCCACCACGCAACAATACCACACGCCCACCACGCAACAATACCACAACCACACGCCCAGCACACAACCACACGCCCAGCACACAACCACACGCCCACCACGCAACAACCACACGCGCACCACACAACAACCACACGCGCACCACACAACAACCACACACGCACCACACAACAACCACACGCCCACCACACAACAACCACACGCCCACAACACAACAACCACACGCCCAGCACACACCACACAACCACACGCCCAGCACACACCACACAACCACACGCCCTCCACACAACAACCACACGCCCAGCACACACCACACAACCACACGCCCAGCACACAACAACCACACAACAACAACACGCGCACCACACAACAACCACACGCCCACCACACAACAACCACACAACAACCACACGCCCACCACACAACAACCACACAACAACCACACGCCCAGCACACAACCACACACCCACCACGCAACAACCACACAACAACCACACGCCCACCACGCAACAACCACACAATACCACACGCCCACCACACAACAACCACACAATACCACACAACAATACCAAACGCCCACCACGCAACAACCACACAACAACCACATGCCCACCAGGCAACACCCACACGCCCACCATGCAACAACCACACAATACCACACGCCCACCACACAACAACCACGCAACAACCACACGCCCACCACGCAACCACACGCGCACCACACAACAACCACACGCGCACCACACGCGCACCACACAACCACACACGCACCACACAACAACCACACGCCCACCACAGAACAACCACACGCCCACAACACAACAACCACACGCCCAGCACACACCACACAACCACACGCCCACCACACAACAACCACACGCCCAGCAGACACCACACAACCACACGCCCAGCACACAACAACCACACAACAACCACACGCCCAGCACGCAACAACCACACACGCACCACACAACAACCACACGCCCACCACACAACAACCACACTCCCACAACACAACAACCACACGCCCAGCACACACCACACAACCACACGCCCACCACACAACAACCACACGCCCAGCACACACCACACAAACACACGCCCAGCACACAACAACCACACAACAACCACACGCGCACCACACAACAACCACACAACAACCACACGCCCAGCACACACCACACAAACACACGCCCAGCACACAACAACCACACAACAACCACACACCCACCACGCAACAACCACACAACAACCACACGCCCACCACGCAACAACCACACGCCCACCACGCAACAACCACACAACAACCACACGCCCACCACACAACAACCACACAACAACCACACGCGCACCACACAACCACACGCCCACCACACAACAACCACACGCCCACCACACAACAACCACACGCCCAGCACACAACAACCACACACCCACCACACAACAACCACACGCCCAGCACACAACAACCACACGCCCACCACGCAACAACCACACGCCCACCACGCAACAACCACACGCCCACCACACAACAACCACACGCCCAGCACACAACAACCACACACCCACCACACAACAACCACACAACAACCACACGCCCAGCACACAACAACCACACGCCCACCACGCAACAACCACACAACAACCACACGCCCAGCACACAACAACCACACACAATACCACGCAACAATACCAAACGCCCACCACGCAACAATACCACACGCCCACCACGCAACAATACCACAACCACACGCCCAGCACACAACCACACGCCCACCACGCAACAACCACACGCGCACCACACAACAACCACACACGCACCACACAACAACCACACGCCCACCACACAACAACCACACGCCCACAACACAACAACCACACGCCCAGCACACACCACACAACCACACGCCCAGCACACACCACACAACCACACGCCCTCCACACAACAACCACACGCCCAGCACACACCACACAACCACACGCCCAGCACACAACAACCACACAACAACCACACGCGCACCACACAACAACCACACGCCCACCACACAACAACCACACAACAACCACACGCCCAGCACACAACAACCACACACAATACCACGCAACAATTCCAAACGCCCACCACGCAACAATACCACACGCCCACCACGCAACAATACCACAACCACACGCCCAGCACACAACCACACGCCCACCACGCAACAACCACACGCGCACCACACAACAACCACACGCGCACCACACAACAACCACACACGCACCACACAACAACCACACGCCCACCACACAACAACCACACGCCCACAACACAACAACCACACGCCCAGCACACACCACACAACCACACGCCCAGCACACACCACACAACCACACGCCCTCCACACAACAACCACACGCCCAGCACACACCACACAACCACACGCCCAGCACACAACAACCACACAACAACAACACGCGCACCACACAACAACCACACGCCCAGCACACACCACACAAACACACGCCCAGCACACAACAACCACACAACAACCACACACCCACCACGCAACAACCACACAACAACCACACGCCCACCACGCAACAACCACACGCCCACCACGCAACAACCACACAACAACCACACGCCCACCACACAACAACCACACAACAACCACACGCGCACCACACAACCACACGCCCACCACACAACAACCACACGCCCACCACACAACAACCACACGCCCAGCACACAACAACCACACACCCACCACACAACAACCACACGCCCAGCACACAACAACCACACGCCCACCACGCAACAACCACACGCCCACCACGCAACAACCACACGCCCACCACACAACAACCACACGCCCAGCACACAACAACCACACACCCACCACACAACAACCACACAACAACCACACGCCCAGCACACAACAACCACACGCCCACCACGCAACAACCACACAACAACCACACGCCCAGCACACAACAACCACACACAATACCACGCAACAATACCAAACGCCCACCACGCAACAATACCACACGCCCACCACGCAACAATACCACAACCACACGCCCAGCACACAACCACACGCCCACCACGCAACAACCACACGCGCACCACACAACAACCACACACGCACCACACAACAACCACACGCCCACCACACAACAACCACACGCCCACAACACAACAACCACACGCCCAGCACACACCACACAACCACACGCCCAGCACACACCACACAACCACACGCCCTCCACACAACAACCACACGCCCAGCACACACCACACAACCACACGCCCAGCACACAACAACCACACAACAACCACACGCGCACCACACAACAACCACACGCCCACCACACAACAACCACACAACAACCACACGCCCAGCACACAACAACCACACACAATACCACGCAACAATTCCAAACGCCCACCACGCAACAATACCACACGCCCACCACGCAACAATACCACAACCACACGCCCAGCACACAACCACACGCCCACCACGCAACAACCACACGCGCACCACACAACAACCACACGCGCACCACACAACAACCACACACGCACCACACAACAACCACACGCCCACCACACAACAACCACACGCCCACAACACAACAACCACACGCCCAGCACACACCACACAACCACACGCCCAGCACACACCACACAACCACACGCCCTCCACACAACAACCACACGCCCAGCACACACCACACAACCACACGCCCAGCACACAACAACCACACAACAACAACACGCGCACCACACAACAACCACACGCCCACCACACAACAACCACACAACAACCACACGCCCACCACACAACAACCACACAACAACCACACGCCCAGCACACAACCACACACCCACCACGCAACAACCACACAACAACCACACGCCCACCACGCAACAACCACACAATACCACACGCCCACCACACAACAACCACACAATACCACACAACAATACCAAACGCCCACCACGCAACAACCACACAACAACCACATGCCCACCAGGCAACACCCACACGCCCACCATGCAACAACCACACAATACCACACGCCCACCACACAACAACCACGCAACAACCACACGCCCACCACGCAACCACACGCGCACCACACAACAACCACACGCGCACCACACGCGCACCACACAACCACACACGCACCACACAACAACCACACGCCCACCACACAACAACCACACGCCCACAACACAACAACCACACGCCCAGCACACAACAACCACACGCCCAGCAGACACCACACAACCACACGCCCAGCACACAACAACCACACGAGCACCACACAACAACCACACAACAACCACACGCCCAGCACACAAGAACCACACACCCACCACACACGCACCACACAACAACCACACGCCCACCACACAACACCCACACGCCCACCACGCAACAACCACACAACAACCACACGCCCACCACACAACAACCACACACCCACCACGCAACACCCACACGCCCACCACGCAACAACCACACGCCCACCACACAACAACCACACAACAACCACACGCGCACCACACAACAACCACACGCCCACCACACAACAACCACAAAACAACCACACGCCCAGCACACAACAACCACACACCCACCACGCAACAACCACACAATACCACGCAACAATACCAAACGCCCACCACGCAACAATACCACAACAACCACACAACAACCACACGCCCAGCACACAACAACCACACGCCCACCACGCAACAACCACACGCGCACCACACAACAACCACACACGCACCACACAACAACCACACGCCCACCACACAACCACACGCCCACAACACAACAACCACACGCCCAGCACATACCACACAACCACACGCCCACCACACAACAACCACACAACAACCACACGCGCACCACACAACAACCACACGCCCACCACACAACAACCACACGCCCAGCACACAACAACCACACGCCCACCACGCAACAACCACACGCGCACCACACAACAACCACACACGCACCACACAACAACCACACGCCCAGCACACAACAACCACACGCCCAGCACACACCACACAACCACACGCCCACCACACAACAACCACACGCCCACCACACAACAACCACACGCCCAGCACACACCACACAACCACACGCCCAGCACACAACAACCACACAACAACCACACAACAACCACACGCCCACCACACAACCACACGCCCACAACACAACAACCACACGCCCAGCACACACCACACAACCACACGCCCACCACACAACAACCACACGCCCAGCACACACCACACAACCACACGCCCACCACACAACAACCACACAACAACCACACGCGCACCACACAACAACCACACGCCCACCACACAACAACCACACAACAACCACACGCCCAGCACACAACAACCACACGCCCACCACGCAACAACCACACGCGCACCACACAACAATCACACACGCACCACACAACAACCACACGCCCAGCACACAACAACCACACGCCCACAACACAACAACCACACGCCCAGCACACACCACACAACCACACGCCCACCACACAACAACCACACGCCCACCACACAACAACCACACGCCCAGCACACACCACACAACCACACGCCCAGCACACAACAACCACACGCCCAGCACACAACAACCACACAACAACCACACGCGCACCACACAACAACCACACAACAACCACACGCCCAGCACACAACAACCACACACCCACCACGCAACAACCACACAACAACCACACGCCCAGCACACAACAACCAAACGCCCACCACGCAACAATACAACAACCACACAACAACCACACGCCCAGCACACAACCACACGCCCACCACGCAACAACCACACGCGCACCACACAACAACCACACACGCACCACACAACAACCACACGCCCAGCACACAACAACCACACGCCCACCACACAACAACCACACGCCCAGCACACACCACACAACCACACGCCCAGCACACAACAACCACACGCGCACCACACAACAACCACACGCCCACCACACAACAACCACACAACAACCACACGCCCACCACGCAACAACCACACAACAACCACACGCCCACCACACAACAACCACACAATACCACACAACAATACCAAACGCCCACCACGCAACAACCACACAACAACCACACGCCCACCACGCAACACCCACACGCCCACCACGCAACAACCACACACGCACCACACAACAACCACACGCCCACCACACAACAACCACACTCCCACAACACAACAACCACACGCCCAGCACACACCACACAACCACACGCCCACCACACAACAACCACACGCCCAGCACACACCACACAAACACACGCCCAGCACACAACAACCACACAACAACCACACGCGCACCACACAACAACCACACAACAACCACACGCCCACCACACAACAACCACACAACCACACGCCCACCACACAACAACCACACAACAACCACACGCCCAGCACACAACCACACACCCACCACGCAACAACCACACAACAACCACACGCCCACCACGCAACAACCACACAATACCACACGCCCACCACACAACAACCACACAATACCACACAACAATACCAAACGCCCACCACGCAACAACCACACAACAACCACATGCCCACCAGGCAACACCCACACGCCCACCATGCAACAACCACACAATACCACACGCCCACCACACAACAACCACGCAACAACCACACGCCCACCACGCAACCACACGCGCACCACACAACAACCACACGCGCACCACACGCGCACCACACAACCACACACGCACCACACAACAACCACACGCCCACCACACAACAACCACACGCCCACAACACAACAACCACACGCCCAGCACACAACAACCACACGCCCAGCAGACACCACACAACCACACGCCCAGCACACAACAACCACACGAGCACCACACAACAACCACACAACAACCACACGCCCAGCACACAAGAACCACACACCCACCACACACGCACCACACAACAACCACACGCCCACCACACAACCACACGCCCACAACACAACAACCACACGCCCAGCACATACCACACAACCACACGCCCACCACACAACAACCACACAACAACCACACGCGCACCACACAACAACCACACGCCCACCACACAACAACCACACGCCCAGCACACAACAACCACACGCCCACCACGCAACAACCACACGCGCACCACACAACAACCACACACGCACCACACAACAACCACACGCCCAGCACACAACAACCACACGCCCAGCACACACCACACAACCACACGCCCACCACACAACAACCACACGCCCACCACACAACAACCACACGCCCAGCACACACCACACAACCACACGCCCAGCACACAACAACCACACAACAACCACACAACAACCACACGCCCACCACACAACCACACGCCCACAACACAACAACCACACGCCCAGCACACACCACACAACCACACGCCCACCACACAACAACCACACGCCCAGCACACACCACACAACCACACGCCCAGCACACAACAACCACACAACAACCACACAACAACCACACGCGCACCACACAACAACCACACGCCCACCACACAACAACCACACAACAACCACACGCCCAGCACACAACAACCACACGCCCACCACGCAACAACCACACGCGCACCACACAACAATCACACACGCACCACACAACAACCACACGCCCAGCACACAACAACCACACGCCCACAACACAACAACCACACGCCCAGCACACACCACACAACCACACGCCCACCACACAACAACCACACGCCCACCACACAACAACCACACGCCCAGCACACACCACACAACCACACGCCCAGCACACAACAACCACACGCCCAGCACACAACAACCACACAACAACCACACGCGCACCACACAACAACCACACAACAACCACACGCCCAGCACACAACAACCACACACCCACCACGCAACAACCACACAACAACCACACGCCCAGCACACAACAACCAAACGCCCACCACGCAACAATACAACAACCACACAACAACCACACGCCCAGCACACAACCACACGCCCACCACGCAACAACCACACGCGCACCACACAACAACCACACACGCACCACACAACAACCACACGCCCAGCACACAACAACCACACGCCCACCACACAACAACCACACGCCCAGCACACACCACACAACCACACGCCCAGCACACAACAACCACACGCGCACCACACAACAACCACACGCCCACCACACAACAACCACACAACAACCACACGCCCACCACGCAACAACCACACAACAACCACACGCCCACCACACAACAACCACACAATACCACACAACAATACCAAACGCCCACCACGCAACAACCACACAACAACCACACGCCCACCACGCAACAACCACACACGCACCACACAACAACCACACGCCCACCACACAACAACCACACTCCCACAACACAACAACCACACGCCCAGCACACACCACACAACCACACGCCCACCACACAACAACCACACGCCCAGCACACACCACACAAACACACGCCCAGCACACAACAACCACACAACAACCACACGCGCACCACACAACAACCACACAACAACCACACGCCCAGCACACACCACACAAACACACGCCCAGCACACAACAACCACACAACCACACACCCACCACGCAACAACCACACAACAACCACACGCCCACCACGCAACAACCACACGCCCACCACGCAACAACCACACAACAACCACACGCCCACCACACAACAACCACACAACAACCACACGCGCACCACACAACCACACGCCCACCACACAACAACCACACGCCCACCACACAACAACCACACGCCCAGCACACAACAACCACACACCCACCACACAACAACCACACAACAACCACACGCCCAGCACACAACAACCACACGCCCACCACGCAACAACCACACGCCCACCACGCAACAACCACACAACAACCACACAACAACCACACGCCCAGCACACAACAACCACACGCCCACCACGCAACAACCACACAACAACCACACGCCCAGCACACAACAACCACACACAATACCACGCAACAATACCAAACGCCCACCACGCAACAATACCACACGCCCACCACGCAACAATACCACAACCACACGCCCAGCACACAACCACACGCCCACCACGCAACAACCACACGCGCACCACACAACAACCACACACGCACCACACAACAACCACACGCCCACCACACAACAACCACACGCCCACCACACAACAACCACACGCCCACAACACAACAACCACACGCCCAGCACACACCACACAACCACACGCCCAGCACACACCACACAACCACACGCACTCCACACAACAACCACACGCCCAGCACACACCACACAACCACACGCCCAGCACACAACAACCACACAACAACCACACGCGCACCACACAACAACCACACGCCCACCACACAACAACCACACAACAACCACACGCCCAGCACACAACAACCACACACAATACCACGCAACAATTCCAAACGCCCACCACGCAACAATACCACACGCCCACCACGCAACAATACCACAACCACACGCCCAGCACACAACCACACGCCCACCACGCAACAACCACACGCGCACCACACAACAACCACACACGCACCACACAACAACCACACGCCCACCACACAACAACCACACGCCCACAACACAACAACCACACGCCCAGCACACACCACACAACCACACGCCCAGCACACACCACACAACCACACGCCCTCCACACAACAACCACACGCCCAGCACACACCACACAACCACACGCCCAGCACACAACAACCACACAACTTCAACACGCGCACCACACAACAACCACACGCCCACCACACAACAACCACACAACAACCACACGCCCACCACACAACAACCACACAACAACCACACGCCCAGCACACAACAACCACACACCCACCACGCAACAACCACACAACAACCACACGCCCACCACGCAACAACCACACAATACCACACGCCCACCACACAACAACCACACAATACCACACAACAATACCAAACGCCCACCACGCAACAACCACACAACAACCACATGCCCACCAGGCAACACCCACACGCCCACCATGCAACAACCACACAATACCACACGCCCACCACACAACAACCACGCAACAACCACACGCCCACCACGCAACCACACGCGCACCACACAACAACCACACGCGCACCACACGCGCACCACACAACCACACACGCACCACACAACAACCACACGCCCACCACACAACAACCACACGCCCACAACACAACAACCACACGCCCAGCACACACCACACAACCACACGCCCACCACACAACAACCACACGCCCAGCAGACACCACACAACCACACGCCCAGCACACAACAACCACACGAGCACCACACAACAACCACACAACAACCACACGCCCAGCACACAAGAACCACACACCCACCACGCAACAACCACACAACAACCACACACCCACCACGCAACACCCACACGCCCACCACGCAACAACCACACAACAACCACACGCCCACCACACAACAACCACACACCCACCACGCAACACCCACACGCCCACCACGCAACAACCACACGCCCACCACACAACAACCACACAACAACCACACGCGCACCACACAACAACCACACGCCCACCACACAACAACCACAAAACAACCACACGCCCAGCACACAACAACCACACACCCACCACGCAACAACCACACAATACCACGCAACAATACCAAACGCCCACCACGCAACAATACCACAACAACCACACAACAACCACACGCCCAGCACACAACAACCACAAGCCCACCACGCAACAACCACACGCGCACCACACAACAACCACACACGCACCACACAACAACCACACGCCCACCACACAACCACACGCCCACAACACAACAACCACACGCCCAGCACATACCACACAACCACACGCCCACCACACAACAACCACACAACAACCACACGCGCACCACACAACAACCACACGGCCACCACACAACAACCACACGCCCAGCACACAACAACCACACGCCCACCACGCAACCACCACACGCGCACCACACAACAACCACACACGCACCACACAACAACCACACGCCCAGCACACAACAACCACACGCCCAGCACACACCACACAACCACACGCCCACCACACAACAACCACACGCCCACCACACAACAACCACACGCCCAGCACACACCACACAACCACACGCCCAGCACACAACAACCACACAACAACCACACAACAACCACACAACCACACGCGCACCACACAACAACCACACGCCCACCACACAACAACCACACAACAACCACACGCCCAGCACACAACAACCACACACCCACCACGCAACAACCACACAATACCACGCAACAATACCAAACGCCCACCACGCAACAATACCACACGCCCACCACGCAACAATACCACAACAACCACACAACAACCACACGCCCAGCACACAACAACCACACGCCCACCACGCAACAACCACACGCGCACCACACAACAACCACACACGCACCACACAACAACCACACGCCCAGCACACAACAACCACACGCCCACAACACAACAACCACACGCCCAGCACACACCACACAACCACACGCCCACCACACAACAACCACACGCCCACCACACAACAACCACACGCCCAGCACACACCACACAACCACACGCCCAGCACACAACAACCACACGCGCACCACACAACCACACGCCCACCACACAACAACCACACAACAACCACACGCCCACCACGCAACAACCACACACCCACCACGCAACAACCACGCAACACCCACTCGCCCACCACGCAACAACCACACAATACCACACGCCCACCACGCAACAACCACACAACAACCACACGCCCACCACGCAACAACCACACAATACCACACAACAACCACGCAACAACCACACGCCCACCACGCAACAACCACATGCGCACCACACAACAACCATACGCGCACCACACAACAACCACACACCCACCACACGCGCACCACACAACAACCTCACACTCACCACACAACAACCACACGCCCACCACACAACAACCACACGCCCACAACACAACAACCACACGCCCAGCACACACCACACAACCACACGCCCACCACACAACAACCACACGCCCAGCACACACCACACAAACACACGCCCACCACGCAACAACCACACAACAACCACACGCGCACCACACAACAACCACACAACAACCACACGCGCACCACACAACAACCACACAACAACCACACGCCCAGCACACAACAACCACACAACAACCACACGCACACCACACAACAACCACACAACAACCACACGCCCAGCACACAAGAACCACACACCCACCACGCAACAACCACACAACAACCACACGCCCACCACGCAACACCCACACGCCCACCACGCAACAACCACACAACAACCACACGCCCACCACACAACAACCACACAACAACCACACGCGCACCACACAACAACCACACGCCCACCACACAACAACCACACGCCCACCACACAACAACCACACGCCCAGCACACAACAGCCACACACCCACCACACAACAACCACACAACAACCACACGCCCAGCACACAACAACCACACACCCACCACGCAACAACCACACGCGCACCACACAACAACCACACACCCACCACACGCGCACCACACAACAACCACACACGCACCACACAACAACCACATGCCCACCACACAACAACCACACGCCCACAACTCAACAACCACACGCCCAGCACACACCACACAACCACACGCCCAGCACACAACAACCACACAACAACCACACGCGCACCACACAACAACCACACGCCCACCACACAACAACCACACAACAACCACACGCCCAGCACACAATACCACGCAACAATACCAAACGCCCACCACGCAACAATACCACAACAACCACACGCCCAGCACACAACCACACGCCCACCACGCAACAACCACACGCCCACCACACAACAACCACACACGCACCACACAACAACCACACGCCCACCACACAACAACCACACGCCCACAACACAACCACACGCCCAGCACACACCACACAACCACACGCCCACCACACAACAACCACATGCCCAGCACACACCACACAACCACACGCCCAGCACACAACAACCACACAACAACCACACGCGCACCACACAACAACCACACGCCCACCACACAACAACCACACAACAACCACACGCCCAGCACACAACCACACACCCACCACGCAACAACCACACGCCCACCACGCAACAACCACACAATACCACACGCCCACCACACAACAACCACACAACAACCACACACCCACCACGCAACACCCACACGCCCAGCACACACCACACAACCACACGCCCAGCACACAACAACCACACAACAACCACACGCGCACCACACAACAACCACACGCCCACCACGCAACAACCACACGCGCACCACACAACAACCACACACGCACCACACAACAACCACACGCCCAGCACACACCACACAACCACACGCCCACCACACAACAACCACACGCCCACCACACAACAACCACACGCCCAGCACACACCACACAACCACACGCCCAGCACACAACAACCACACGCGCACCACACAACCACACGCCCACCACACAACAACCACACGCCCACCACGCAACAACCACACACCCACCACGCAACAACCACACAACAACCACACGCCCACCACGCAACAACCACACAATACCACACGCCCACCACGCAACAACCACACAACAACCACACGCCCACCACACAACAACCACACGCCCACCACACAACAACCACACAATACCACACAACAATACCAAACGCCCACCACGCAACAACCACACAACAACCACACGCCCACCACGCAACAACCACACGCCCAGCACACACCACACAACCACACGCCCAGCACACACCACACAACCACACGCACTCCACACAACAACCACACGCCCAGCACACACCACACAACCACACGCCCAGCACACAACAACCACACAACAACCACACGCGCACCACACAACAACCACACGCCCACCACACAACAACCACACAACAACCACACGCCCAGCACACAACAACCACACACAATACCACGCAACAATTCCAAACGCCCACCACGCAACAATACCACACGCCCACCACGCAACAATACCACAACCACACGCCCAGCACACAACCACACGCCCACCACGCAACAACCACACGCGCACCACACAACAACCACACACGCACCACACAACAACCACACGCCCACCACACAACAACCACACGCCCACAACACAACAACCACACGCCCAGCACACACCACACAACCACACGCCCAGCACACACCACACAACCACACGCCCTCCACACAACAACCACACGCCCAGCACACACCACACAACCACACGCCCAGCACACAACAACCACACAACAACAACACGCGCACCACACAACAACCACACGCCCACCACACAACAACCACACAACAACCACACGCCCACCACACAACAACCACACAACAACCACACGCCCAGCACACAACAACCACACACCCACCACGCAACAACCACACAACAACCACACGCCCACCACGCAACAACCACACAATACCACACGCCCACCACACAACAACCACACAATACCACACAACAATACCAAACGCCCACCACGCAACAACCACACAACAACCACATGCCCACCAGGCAACACCCACACGCCCACCATGCAACAACCACACAATACCACACGCCCACCACACAACAACCACGCAACAACCACACGCCCACCACGCAACCACACGCGCACCACACAACAACCACACGCGCACCACACGCGCACCACACAACCACACACGCACCACACAACAACCACACGCCCACCACACAACAACCACACGCCCACAACACAACAACCACACGCCCAGCACACACCACACAACCACACGCCCACCACACAACAACCACACGCCCAGCAGACACCACACAACCACACGCCCAGCACACAACAACCACACGAGCACCACACAACAACCACACAACAACCACACGCCCAGCACACAAGAACCACACACCCACCACGCAACAACCACACAACAACCACACACCCACCACGCAACACCCACACGCCCACCACGCAACAACCACACAACAACCACACGCCCACCACACAACAACCACACACCCACCACGCAACACCCACACGCCCACCACGCAACAACCACACGCCCACCACACAACAACCACACAACAACCACACGCCCACCACACAACAACCACACGCCCACCACACAACAACCACAAAACAACCACACGCCCAGCACACAACAACCACACACCCACCACGCAACAACCACACAATACCACGCAACAATACCAAACGCCCACCACGCAACAATACCACAACAACCACACAACAACCACACGCCCAGCACACAACAACCACAAGCCCACCACGCAACAACCACACGCGCACCACACAACAACCACACACGCACCACACAACAACCACACGCCCACCACACAACCACACGCCCACAACACAACAACCACACGCCCAGCACATACCACACAACCACACGCCCACCACACAACAACCACACGCGCACCACACAACAACCACACGCCCACCACACAACAACCACACGCCCAGCACACACCACACAACCACACGCCCACCACACAACAACCACACGCGCACCACACAACAACCACACGCCCACCACACAACAACCACACGCCCACCACGCAACCACCACACGCGCACCACACAACAACCACACACGCACCACACAACAACCACACGCCCAGCACACACCACACAACCACACGCCCAGCACACAACAACCACACAACAACCACACGCGCACCACACAACAACCACACGCCCACCACACAACAACCACACAACAACCACACGCCCAGCACACAATACCACGCAACAATACCAAACGCCCACCACGCAACAATACCACAACAACCACACGCCCAGCACACAACCACACGCCCACCACGCAACAACCACACGCCCACCACACAACAACCACACACGCACCACACAACAACCACACGCCCACCACACAACAACCACACGCCCACAACACAACCACACGCCCAGCACACACCACACAACCACACGCCCACCACACAACAACCACATGCCCAGCACACACCACACAACCACGCGCCCAGCACACAACCACACGCGCACCACACAACAACCACACGCCCAGCACACACCACACAACCACACGCCCACCACACAACAACCACACGCCCAGCACACACCACACAACCACACGCCCACCACACAAAAACCACACGCCCAGCACACACCACACAACCACACGCCCACCACACAACAACCACACGCCCACCACACAACAACCACACAACAACCACACGCCCAGCACACAAGAACCACACACCCACCACGCAACAACCACACAACAACCACACACCCACCACGCAACACCCACACGCCCACCACGCAACAACCACACAACAACCACACGCCCACCACACAACAACCACACAACAACCACACACCCACCACGCAACACCCACACGCCCAGCACACACCACACAACCACACGCCCAGCACACAACAACCACACAACAACCACACGCGCACCACACAACAACCACACGCCCACCACGCAACAACCACACGCGCACCACACAACAACCACACACGCACCACACAACAACCACACACGCACCACACAACAACCACACGCCCAGCACACAACAACCACACGCCCACAACACAACAACCACACGCCCAGCACACACCACACAACCACACGCCCACCACACAACCACACGCCCACCACACAACAACCACACGCCCAGCACACACCACACAACCACACGCCCACCACACAACAACCACATGCCCAGCACACACCACACAACCACGCGCCCAGCACACAACCACATGCGCACCACACAACAACCATACGCGCACCACACAACAACCACACACCCACCACACGCGCACCACACAACAACCTCACACTCACCACACAACAACCACACGCCCACCACACAACAACCACACGCCCACAACACAACAACCACACGCCCAGCACACACCACACAACCACACGCCCACCACACAACAACCACACGCCCAGCACACACCACACAAACACACGCCCACCACGCAACAACCACACAACAACCACACGCGCACCACACAACAACCACACAACAACCACACGCGCACCACACAACAACCACACAACAACCACACGCCCAGCACACAACAACCACACAACAACCACACGCACACCACACAACAACCACACAACAACCACACGCCCAGCACACAAGAACCACACACCCACCACGCAACAACCACACAACAACCACACGCCCACCACGCAACACCCACACGCCCACCACGCAACAACCACACAACAACCACACGCCCACCACACAACAACCACACAACAACCACACGCGCACCACACAACAACCACACGCCCACCACACAACAACCACACGCCCACCACACAACAACCACACGCCCAGCACACAACAGCCACACACCCACCACACAACAACCACACAACAACCACACGCCCAGCACACAACAACCACACACCCACCACGCAACAACCACACGCGCACCACACAACAACCACACACCCACCACACGCGCACCACACAACAACCACACACGCACCACACAACAACCACATGCCCACCACACAACAACCACACGCCCACAACTCAACAACCACACGCCCAGCACACACCACACAACCACACGCCCAGCACACAACAACCACACAACAACCACACGCGCACCACACAACAACCACACGCCCACCACACAACAACCACACAACAACCACACGCCCAGCACACAATACCACGCAACAATACCAAACGCCCACCACGCAACAATACCACAACAACCACACGCCCAGCACACAACCACACGCCCACCACGCAACAACCACACGCCCACCACACAACAACCACACACGCACCACACAACAACCACACGCCCACCACACAACAACCACACGCCCACAACACAACCACACGCCCAGCACACACCACACAACCACACGCCCACCACACAACAACCACATGCCCAGCACACACCACACAACCACACGCCCAGCACACAACAACCACACAACAACCACACGCGCACCACACAACAACCACACGCCCACCACACAACAACCACACAACAACCACACGCCCAGCACACAACCACACACCCACCACGCAACAACCACACGCCCACCACGCAACAACCACACAATACCACACGCCCACCACACAACAACCACACAACAACCACACACCCACCACGCAACACCCACACGCCCAGCACACACCACACAACCACACGCCCAGCACACAACAACCACACAACAACCACACGCGCACCACACAACAACCACACGCCCACCACGCAACAACCACACGCGCACCACACAACAACCACACACGCACCACACAACAACCACACGCCCAGCACACACCACACAACCACACGCCCACCACACAACAACCACACGCCCACCACACAACAACCACACGCCCAGCACACACCACACAACCACACGCCCAGCACACAACAACCACACGCGCACCACACAACCACACGCCCACCACACAACAACCACACGCCCACCACGCAACAACCACACACCCACCACGCAACAACCACACAACAACCACACGCCCACCACGCAACAACCACACAATACCACACGCCCACCACGCAACAACCACACAACAACCACACGCCCACCACACAACAACCACACGCCCACCACACAACAACCACACAATACCACACAACAATACCAAACGCCCACCACGCAACAACCACACAACAACCACACGCCCACCACGCAACAACCACACGCCCAGCACACACCACACAACCACACGCCCAGCACACACCACACAACCACACGCACTCCACACAACAACCACACGCCCAGCACACACCACACAACCACACGCCCAGCACACAACAACCACACAACAACCACACGCGCACCACACAACAACCACACGCCCACCACACAACAACCACACAACAACCACACGCCCAGCACACAACAACCACACACAATACCACGCAACAATTCCAAACGCCCACCACGCAACAATACCACACGCCCACCACGCAACAATACCACAACCACACGCCCAGCACACAACCACACGCCCACCACGCAACAACCACACGCGCACCACACAACAACCACACACGCACCACACAACAACCACACGCCCACCACACAACAACCACACGCCCACAACACAACAACCACACGCCCAGCACACACCACACAACCACACGCCCAGCACACACCACACAACCACACGCCCTCCACACAACAACCACACGCCCAGCACACACCACACAACCACACGCCCAGCACACAACAACCACACAACAACAACACGCGCACCACACAACAACCACACGCCCACCACACAACAACCACACAACAACCACACGCCCACCACACAACAACCACACAACAACCACACGCCCAGCACACAACAACCACACACCCACCACGCAACAACCACACAACAACCACACGCCCACCACGCAACAACCACACAATACCACACGCCCACCACACAACAACCACACAATACCACACAACAATACCAAACGCCCACCACGCAACAACCACACAACAACCACATGCCCACCAGGCAACACCCACACGCCCACCATGCAACAACCACACAATACCACACGCCCACCACACAACAACCACGCAACAACCACACGCCCACCACGCAACCACACGCGCACCACACAACAACCACACGCGCACCACACGCGCACCACACAACCACACACGCACCACACAACAACCACACGCCCACCACACAACAACCACACGCCCACAACACAACAACCACACGCCCAGCACACACCACACAACCACACGCCCACCACACAACAACCACACGCCCAGCAGACACCACACAACCACACGCCCAGCACACAACAACCACACGAGCACCACACAACAACCACACAACAACCACACGCCCAGCACACAAGAACCACACACCCACCACGCAACAACCACACAACAACCACACACCCACCACGCAACACCCACACGCCCACCACGCAACAACCACACAACAACCACACGCCCACCACACAACAACCACACACCCACCACGCAACACCCACACGCCCACCACGCAACAACCACACGCCCACCACACAACAACCACACAACAACCACACGCGCACCACACAACAACCACACGCCCACCACACAACAACCACACAACAACCACACGCCCAGCACACAACAACCACAAGCCCACCACGCAACAACCACACGCGCACCACACAACAACCACACACGCACCACACAACAACCACACGCCCACCACACAACCACACGCCCACAACACAACAACCACACGCCCAGCACATACCACACAACCACACGCCCACCACACAACAACCACACGCGCACCACACAACAACCACACGCCCACCACACAACAACCACACGCCCAGCACACACCACACAACCACACGCCCACCACACAACAACCACACGCGCACCACACAACAACCACACGCCCACCACACAACAACCACACGCCCACCACGCAACCACCACACGCGCACCACACAACAACCACACACGCACCACACAACAACCACACGCCCAGCACACACCACACAACCACACGCCCAGCACACAACAACCACACAACAACCACACGCGCACCACACAACAACCACACGCCCACCACACAACAACCACACAACAACCACACGCCCAGCACACAATACCACGCAACAATACCAAACGCCCACCACGCAACAATACCACAACAACCACACGCCCAGCACACAACCACACGCCCACCACGCAACAACCACACGCCCACCACACAACAACCACACACGCACCACACAACAACCACACGCCCACCACACAACAACCACACGCCCACAACACAACCACACGCCCAGCACACACCACACAACCACACGCCCACCACACAACAACCACATGCCCAGCACACACCACACAACCACGCGCCCAGCACACAACCACACGCGCACCACACAACAACCACACGCCCAGCACACACCACACAACCACACGCCCACCACACAAAAACCACACGCCCAGCACACACCACACAACCACACGCCCACCACACAACAACCACACGCCCACCACACAACAACCACACAACAACCACACGCCCAGCACACAAGAACCACACACCCACCACGCAACAACCACACAACAACCACACACCCACCACGCAACACCCACACGCCCACCACGCAACAACCACACAACAACCACACGCCCACCACACAACAACCACACAACAACCACACACCCACCACGCAACACCCACACGCCCAGCACACACCACACAACCACACGCCCAGCACACAACAACCACACAACAACCACACGCGCACCACACAACAACCACACGCCCACCACGCAACAACCACACGCGCACCACACAACAACCACACACGCACCACACAACAACCACACACGCACCACACAACAACCACACGCCCAGCACACAACAACCACACGCCCACAACACAACAACCACACGCCCAGCACACACCACACAACCACACGCCCACCACACAACCACACGCCCACCACACAACAACCACACGCCCAGCACACACCACACAACCACACGCCCAGCACACAACCACACGCGCACCACACAACCACACGCCCACCACACAACAACCACACGCCCACCACGCAACAACCACACACCCACCACGCAACAACCACACAACAACCACACGCCCACCACGCAACAACCACACAATACCACACGCCCACCACGCAACAACCACACAACAACCACACGCCCACCACACAACAACCACACGCCCACCACACAACAACCACACAATACCACACAACAATACCAAACGCCCACCACGCAACAACCACACAACAACCACACGCCCACCACGCAACACCCACACGCCCACCACGCAACAACCACACAATACCACACAACAACCACGCAACAACCACACGCCCACCACGCAACAACCACATGCGCACCACACAACAACCACACACCCACCACACGCGCACCACACAACCACACACGCACCACACAACAACCACACGCCCACCACACAACAACCACACGCCCACAACACAACAACCACACGCCCAGCACACACCACACAACCACACGCCCACCACACAACAACCACACGCCCAGCACACAACCACACAACAACCACACGCGCACCACACAACAACCACACAACAACCACACGCCCAGCACACAAGAACCACACACCCACCACGCAACAACCACACAACAACCACACGCCCACCACGCAACACCCACACGCCCACCACGCAACAACCACACAACAACCACACACCCACCACACAACAACCACACAACAACCACACGCGCACCACACAACAACCACACGCCCACCACACAACAACCACACGCCCACCACACAACAACCACACGCCCACCACGCAACAACCACGCAACACCCACTCGCCCACCACGCAACAACCACACAATACCACACGCCCACCACGCAACAACCACACAACAACCACACGCCCACCACGCAACAACCACACAATACCACACAACAACCACGCAACAACCACACGCCCACCACGCAACAACCACATGCGCACCACACAACAACCATACGCGCACCACACAACAACCACACACCCACCACACGCGCACCACACAACAACCTCACACTCACCACACAACAACCACACGCCCACCACACAACAACCACACGCCCACAACACAACAACCACACGCCCAGCACACACCACACAACCACACGCCCACCACACAACAACCACACGCCCAGCACACACCACACAAACACACGCCCACCACGCAACAACCACACAACAACCACACGCGCACCACACAACAACCACACAACAACCACACGCGCACCACACAACAACCACACAACAACCACACGCCCAGCACACAACAACCACACAACAACCACACGCACACCACACAACAACCACACAACAACCACACGCCCACCACGCAACAACCACACAACAACCACACGCCCACCACGCAACACCCACACGCCCACCACGCAACAACCACACAACAACCACACGCCCACCACACAACAACCACACAACAACCACACGCGCACCACACAACAACCACACGCCCACCACACAACAACCACACGCCCACCACACAACAACCACACGCCCAGCACACAACAGCCACACACCCACCACACAACAACCACACAACAACCACACGCCCAGCACACAACAACCACACACCCACCACGCAACAACCACACGCGCACCACACAACAACCACACACCCACCACACGCGCACCACACAACAACCACACACGCACCACACAACAACCACATGCCCACCACACAACAACCACACGCCCACAACTCAACAACCACACGCCCAGCACACACCACACAACCACACGCCCAGCACACAACAACCACACAACAACCACACGCGCACCACACAACAACCACACGCCCACCACACAACAACCACACAACAACCACACGCCCAGCACACAATACCACGCAACAATACCAAACGCCCACCACGCAACAATACCACAACAACCACACGCCCAGCACACAACCACACGCCCACCACGCAACAACCACACGCCCACCACACAACAACCACACACGCACCACACAACAACCACACGCCCACCACACAACAACCACACGCCCACAACACAACCACACGCCCAGCACACACCACACAACCACACGCCCACCACACAACAACCACATGCCCAGCACACACCACACAACCACACGCCCAGCACACAACAACCACACAACAACCACACGCGCACCACACAACAACCACACGCCCACCACACAACAACCACACAACAACCACACGCCCAGCACACAACAACCACACACCCACCACGCAACAACCACACGCCCACCACGCAACAACCACACAATACCACACGCCCACCACACAACAACCACACGATACCACACAACAACCACACGCGCACCACACAACAACCACACGCCCACCACACAACAACCACACGCCCAGCACACACCACACAACCACACGCCCACCACACAACAACCACACGCCCAGCACACACCACACAACCACACGCCCAGCACACAACAACCACACGCCCACCACACAACAACCACACAACAACCACACGCCCAGCACACAAGAACCACACACCCACCACGCAACAACCACACAACAACCACACACCCACCACGCAACACCCACACGCCCACCACGCAACAACCACACAACAACCACACGCCCACCACACAACAACCACACAACAACCACACACCCACCACGCAACACCCACACGCCCAGCACACACCACACAACCACACGCCCAGCACACAACAACCACACAACAACCACACGCGCACCACACAACAACCACACGCCCACCACACAACAACCACACAACAACCACACGCCCAGCACACAACAACCACACGCCCACCACGCAACAACCACACGCGCACCACACAACAACCACACACGCACCACACAACAACCACACACGCACCACACAACAACCACACGCCCAGCACACAACAACCACACGCCCACAACACAACAACCACACGCCCAGCACACACCACACAACCACACGCCCACCACACAACAACCACACGCCCAGCACACACCACACAACCACACGCCCAGCACACAACAACCACACGCGCACCACACAACCACACGCCCACCACACAACAACCACACGCCCACCACGCAACAACCACACACCCACCACGCAACAACCACACAACAACCACACGTCCACCACGCAACACCCACACGCCCACCACGCAACAACCACACAATACCACACGCCCACCACGCAACAACCACACAACAACCACACGCCCACCACACAACAACCACACGCCCACCACACAACAACCACACAATACCACACAACAATACCAAACGCCCACCACGCAACAACCACACAACAACCACACGCCCACCACGCAACACCCACACGCCCACCACGCAACAACCACACAATACCACACAACAACCACGCAACAACCACACGCCCACCACGCAACAACCACATGCGCACCACACAACAACCACACACCCACCACACGCGCACCACACAACCACACACGCACCACACAACAACCACACGCCCACCACACAACAACCACACGCCCACAACACAACAACCACACGCCCAGCACACACCACACAACCACACGCCCACCACACAACAACCACACGCCCAGCACACAACCACACAACAACCACACGCGCACCACACAACAACCACACAACAACCACACGCCCAGCACACAAGAACCACACACCCACCACGCAACAACCACACAACAACCACACGCCCACCACGCAACACCCACACGCCCACCACGCAACAACCACACAACAACCACACACCCACCACACAACAACCACACAACAACCACACGCGCACCACACAACAACCACACGCCCACCACACAACAACCACACGCCCAGCACACAACAACCACACGCCCAGCACACAACAACCACACACCCACCACACAACAACCACACAACAACCACACGCCCACCACGCAACAACCACACGCGCACCACACAACAACCACACACCCACCACACGCGCACCACACAACAACCACATGCCCACCACACAACAACCACACGCCCACCACGCAACAACCACACGCGCACCACACAACAACCACACACCCACCACACGCGCACCACACAACAACCACACACGCACCACACAACAACCACATGCCCACCACACAACAACCACACGCCCACAACTCAACAACCACACGCCCACCACACAACAACCACACGCCCAGCACACAACAACCACACAACAACCACACGCGCACCACACAACAACCACACAACAACCACACGCCCAGCACACAAGAACCACACACCCACCACGCAACAACCACACAACAACCACACGCCCACCACGCAACACCCACACGCCCACCACGCAACAACCACACAACAACCACACGCCCACCACACAACCACACAACAACCACGCGCGCACCACACAACAACCACACGCCCACCACACAACCACACAACAACCACGCGCGCACCACACAACAACCACACGCCCACCACACAACAACCACACGCCCACCACACAACAACCACACACCCACCACACAACAACCACACAACAACCACACGCCCAGCACGCAACAACCACACGCCCACCACGCAACAACCACACGCGCACCACACAACAACCACACACCCACCACACGCGCACCACACAACAACCACACACGCACCACACAACAACCACATGCCCACCACACAACAACCACATGCCCACCACACAACAACCACACGCCCACAACTCAACAACCACACGCCCAGCACACACCACACAACCACACGCCCAGCACACAACAACCACACAACAACCACACGCGCACCACACAACAACCACACAACAACCACACGCCCAGCACACAACAACCACACACCCACCTCGCAACAACCACACAATACCACGCAACAATACCAAACGCCCACCACGCAACAATACCACACGCCCACCATGCAACAATACCACAACAACCTCACAACAACCACACACCAACCACACACGCACCACACAACAACCACACGCCCACCACACAACAACCACACGCCCACAACACAACAACCACACGCCCAGCACACACCACACAACCACACGCCCAGCACACAACAACCACACGCGCACCACACAACAACCACACACCCACCACGCAACAACCACACAACAACCACACGCCCACCACGCAACACCCACACGCCCACCACGCAACAACCACACAATACCACACGCCCACCACGCAACAACCACACAACAACCACACGCCCACCACACAACCACACGCCCACCACACAACAACCACACAATACCACACAATACCAAACGCCCACCACGCAACAACCACACAACAACCACACGCCCACCACGCAACACCCACACGCCCACCACGCAACAACCACACAATACCACACGCCCACCACGCAACAACCACACAATACCACACGCCCACCACGCAACAACCACACAACAACCACACGCCCACCACACAACCACACGCCCACCACGCAACAACCACACAATACCACACGCCCACCACGCAACAACCACACAACAACCACACGCCCACCACACAACCACACGCCCACCACACAACAACCACACAATACCACACAACAATACCAAACGCCCACCACGCAACAACCACACAACAACCACACGCCCACCACGCAACACCCACACGCCCACCACGCAACAACCACACAATACCACACGCCCACCACGCAACAACCACACAACAACCACGCAACAACCACACGCCCACCACGCAACAACCACACGCCCACCACACAACAACCACACAACAACCACACGCCCACCACGCAACAACCACACAACAACCACACGCCCACCACACAACAACCACACAACAACCACACACGCACCACGCAACCACACAACAACCACACGCCCACCACGCAACAACCACACAATACCACACGCCCACCACGCAACAACCACACAACCACACACGCACCACGGAACCACACAACAACCACACGCCCACCACACAACAACACAATACCACGCAACAACCACACGCCCACCACGCAACAACCACACAACAACCACACAACCACACACGCACCACACAACAACCACACGCCCACCACGCAACAATACCACAACAACCACACAACAACCACACAACAACCACACGCCCACCACACAACAACCACACGCCCACCACGCAACAACCACACAACAACCACACACGCACCACACAACAACCACACGCCCACCACACAACCACACGCCCACAACACAACAACCACACGCCCAGCACACACCACACAACCACACGCCCACCACACAACAACCACACAATACCACACGCCCACCACGCAACAACCACACAACAATCACACGCCCACCACACAACAACCACACAACCACCACACGCCCACCACGCAACACACAACAACCACACAACAACCACACGCCCACCACACAACAACCACACAACAACCACACGCCCACCACACAACCACACAACAACCACACGCCCACCACGCAACAACCACACAACAACCACACACGCACCACACAACAACCACACGCCCACCACACAACCACACGCCCACAACACAACAACCACACGCCCAGCACACACCACACAACCACACGCCCACCACACAACAACCACACAATACCACACGCCCACCACGCAACAACCACACAACAATCACACGCCCACCACACAACAACCACACAACCACCACACGCCCACCACACAACACACAACAACCACACAACAACCACACGCCCACCACACAACAACCACACAACAACCACACGCCCACCACACAACCACACAACAACCACACGCCCACCACGCAACAATACCACACGCCCACCACGCAACAATACCACACGCCCACCACGCAACAATACCACACGCCCACCACGCAACAATACCACATGCCCACCACGCAACAATACCGAACGCCCACCACGCAACACTGCCACACGCCCACCACGCAACAATACCACACGCCCACCACGCAACAATACCACACGCCCACCACGCAACAATACCGAACGCCCACCACGCAACAATACCACACGCCCACCACGCAACAATACCACACGCCCACCACGCAACAATACCACACGCCCACCACGCAACAATACCACACGCCCACCACGCAACAATACCACACGCCCACCACGCAACAATACCACACGCCCACCACGCAACAATACCACACGCCCACCACGCAACAATACCGAACGCCCACCACGCAACAATACCGAACGCCCACCACGCAACAATACCACACGCCCACCACGCAACAATACCGAACGCCCACCACGCAACAATACCGAACGCCCACCACGCAACAATACCGAACGCCCACCACTCAACAATACCACACGCCCACCACGCAACACCCACACGCCCACCACGCAACAATACCACACGCCCACCACGCAACAATACCACACGCCCACCACGCAACAATACTACACGCCCACCACGCAACAATACCACACGCCCACCACGCAACAATACCACACGCCCACCACGCAACAATACCACACGCCCACCACGCAACAATACCGAAAGCCCACCACGCAACAATACCACACGCCCACCACGCAACACCCACACGCCCACCACGCAACAATACCACACGCCCACCACGCAACAATACCACACGCCCACCACGCAACAACACCAAACAACACAAGAAACAAGTAACAAGACCACACAGTGACACAACAACAACTGCAAAACAACACAACATTGCAACAGGACCACGCGACAACAAAACACTACACAACAATGCAACACCACGCAAAGCAACAACAAAAAATGCAACAAAACAACAACAGTTGCTTGTGTTTCAGTCCAAAGAGCTTAAAGCTCAGAACGAGCACCTGCAGACCACCAACTCCTCTCTGGGATCCGAGGTCAGCAGACTGCAGAAGGAGCTGGACCAGGTCCTGGAGCAGGTCCGGGGTCAGCAGAGCGATGGAGGTCGGCTGGCGTCTCTGCAGGAGGAGCTGGACAGCCTGAGGGAGGAGCTGCAGGAGGCCCACGTCCAGAGGAAGAAGCTGGAGGAGGAGCACAGCAGCGAGAAGCTGGAGCTCACACAGGTGAGTTTACCTACTGCGAGGCCCTGACGGTGCCAACTGCTCGGGTGCGATCCAGAACCAGACCTGATGTGCGCTGTTCTGTGTGAACTCAGAGGGTGAAGGAGCTGGAGAAGGAGAACCTCCTGCTGAAGAACGAGAAGGAGGAGATGAACCGACGTATCCTGCAGCAGTCGCAGAGGTCTCAAGGTGAGGAGGGTAGAGGTCACTGGAGACTCCTGATCACACCTTAACGCACCTGAACCCTCCTGTATCTCTGATGTCCTGGTGGTCTTGTGTGTCCCAGAAGAGGTGAGCAGTGTGTCGGAGCTCGATCAGGAGAGGCAGCGGTACCAGAACCTCTTGAAAGAGTTCTCCAGACTGGAGCAGAGATACGACAACCTGAAGGAGGAGGTGTCTCTCAGCAAGGTGAGGTGCTCTGGCCTGGATCTGAATCTGGGTGCTCTGGTCCACAGACCCCCAGACCGGTTCTGAGGTGGTCCAGGTTCTGGTCTGACCTTCCTTCTCTTCATCCTCCAGTTCCAACCCGGCCACCAGAGGAACCCGTCCCTTCAGAGCAGTCTGGAGTCAGACTCCAACTACCCGTCCATCTCCACCTCCGAGGTCGGAGACACCGAGGACTCCATTCAGCAGGTGGAGGTGAGTCTGAAGGTTTTGGTTCTGGTGGGTGAGATGGTTCTGGTTCTGATGCGTCTGGGTTACAGGAGATGGGAATGGAGAAGGCTGCCATGGACCTGGGCCTGTTCATGAAGCTCCAGAAGAGGGTCCGGGAGCTGGAACAGGAGAGGAAGAGACTGCAGGTCAACCTGGACAAGATGGAGGAACTCACCAAACGCAAGGTGACCTGGTTCAGACAGAACTGGATCAGAGTTCTGACTCAACCCGGATTAGAAATATACACAAACAAACTCATGTTTCTTTCATTTCAGGGTCCTGAACCAAGAAGTCCGACCTCTGACCAGGAAACCGCAGACCTCACCTACAACAACCTCAAGGTACCAGGCCGGGTTCTGGTTCTGGACTGATGAATTACATGTATATTCTATGTAGACTGGTATGACTGTTCACAAGACAGAGTCCAATTCTGCCAGGACTGGCAGAACCAGACTTTCTCAAAGTAAAACTACACTCTGGAGTCCTGGATGGACTGGACTCTGTCCGGGTAGAGTCCTGGATGGACTGGACTCTGTCCTGGTAGAGTCCTGGATGGACTGGACACTGTCCTGGTAGAGTCCTGGATGGACTGGACTCTGTCCTGGTAGAGTCCTGGATGGACTGGATTCTGTCCTGGTAGAGTCCTGGTTGAACTGGACTCTGTCCTGGTAGAGTCCTGGTTGGACTGGACTCTGTCCTGGTAGAGTCCTGGTTGGACTGGACTCTGTCCTGGTAGAGTCCTGGTTGGACTGGACTCTGTCCTGGTAGAGTCCTGGTTGGACTGGACTCTGTCCTTGTAGAGTCCTGGTTGGACTGGACTCTGTCCTGGTAGAGTCCTGGATGGACTGGACTCTGTCCTGGTAGAGTCCTGGATGGACTGGACTCTGTCCTGGTAGAGTCCTGGTTGGACTGGACTCTGTCCTTGTAGAGTCCTGGTTGGACTGGACTCTGTCCTGGTAGAGTCCTGGATGAACTGGACTCTGTCCTGGTAGAGTCCTGGTTGAACTGGACTCTGTCCTGGTAGAGTCCTGGTTCAACTGGACTCTGTCCTGGTAGAGTCCTGGTTCAACTGGACTCTGTCCTGGTAGAGTCCTGGTTGGACTGGACTCTGCCCTGGTAGAGTCCTGGTTGGACTGGACTCTGTCTTGGTAGAGTCCTGGTTGGACTGGACTCTGTGCTGGTAAAGTCCTGGTTGGACTGGACTCTGTCTTGGTAGAGTCCTGGTTGGACTGGACTCTGTGCTGGTAAAGTCCTGGTTGGACTGGACTCTGTCCAGGTAGAGTCCTGGTTGAACTGGACTCTGTGCTGGTAAAGTCCTGGTTGGACTGGACTCTGTCTTGGTAGAGTCCTGGTTGGACTGGACTCTGTGCTGGTAAAGTCCTGGTTGGACTGGACTCTGTCCAGGTAGAGTCCTGGTTGAACTGGACTCTGTGCTGGTAAAGTCCTGGTTGGACTGGACTCTGTCCTGGTAGAGTCCTGGTTGGACTGGACTCTGCCCTGGTAGAGTCCTGGTTGGACTGGACTCTGTCTTGGTAGAGTCCTGGTTGGACTGGACTCTGTGCTGGTAGAGTCCTGGTTGGACTGGACTCTGTGCTGGTAAAGTCCTGGTTGGACTGGACTGTGACCAGGTTGAGTCCTGGTTGAACTGGACTCTGTCCTGGTAGAGTCCTGGTTGGACTGGACTCTGTCCTGGTAAAGTCCTGGTTGAACTGAACTCTGTCCTGGTAGAGTCCTGGTTGGACTGGACTCTGTCCTGGTAAAGTCCTGGTTGAAATGGACTCTGTCCTGGTAGAGTCCTGGTTGGACTGGACTCTGTGCTGGTAAAGTCCTGGTTGAACTGGACTCTGTCCTGGTAAACTCCTGGTTGAACTGGACTCTGTCCTGGTAGAGTCCTGGTTGAACTGGACTCTGTCCTGGTAAAGTCCTGGTTGAACTGGACTCTGTCCAGGTAAAATCCTGGTTGGACTGGACTCTGTCCTGGTAGAGTCCTGGTTGGACTGGACTCTGTCCTGGTAGAGTCCTGGTTGAACTGGACTCTGTCCTGGTAGAGTCCTGGTTGAACTGGACTCTGTCCTGGTAGAGTCCTGGTTGAACTGGACTCTGTCCTGGTAAAGTCCTGGTTGGACTGGACTCTGTCCAGGTAGAGTCCTGGTTGAACAGGACTCTGTCCTGGTAGAGTCCTGGTTGAACAGGACTCTGTCCTGGTAGAGTCCTGGTTGAACAGGACTCTGTCCTGGTAGAGTCCTGGTTGGACTGGACTCTGTCCTGGTAAAGTCCTGGTTGGACTGGACTCTGTCCTGGTAGAGTCCTGGTTGGACTGGACTCTGTCCTGGTAGAGTCCTGGTTGGACTGGACTCTGTCCTGGTAAAGTCCTGGTTGAACTGGACTCTGTCCTGGTAGAGTCCTGGTTGAACTGGACTCTGTCCTGGTAAAGTCCTGGTTGAACTGGACTCTGTCCAGGTAAAGTCCTGGTTGGACTGGACTCTGTCCTGGTAGAGTCCTGGTTGAACTGGACTCTGTCCTGGTAGAGTCCTGGTTGGACTGGACTCTGTCCTGGTAGAGTCCTGGTTGGACTGGACTCTGTCCTGGTAGAGTCCTGGTTGAACTGGACTCTGTCCTGGTAAAGTCCTGGTTGAACTGGACTCTGTCCTGGTAGAGTCCTGGTTGAACTGGACTCTGTCCTGGTAAAGTCCTGGTTGAACTGGACTCTGTCCAGGTAGAGTCCTGGTTGGACTGGACTCTGTCCTGGTAGAGTCCTGGTTGGACTGGACTCTGTCCTGGTAGAGTCCTGGTTGAACTGGACTCTGTCCTGGTAGAGTCCTGGTTGGACTGGACTCTGTCCTGGTAAAGTCCTGGTTGAACTGGACTCTGTCCTGGTAGAGTCCTGGTTGAACTGGACTCTGTCCTGGTAGAGTCCTGGTTGGACTGGACTCTGTCCTGGTAGAGTCCTGGTTGGACTGGACTCTGTCCTGGTAGAGTCCTGGTTGAACTGGACTCTGTCCTGGTAAAGTCCTGGTTGAACTGGACTCTGTCCTGGTAAAGTCCTGGTTTAACTGGACTCTGTCCTGGTAAAGTCCTGGTTGAACTGGACTCTGTCCTGGTAAAGTCCTGGTTGAACTGGACTCTGTCCAGGTAAAGTCCTGGTTGGACTGGACTCTGTCCAGGTAGAGTCCTGGTTGGACTGGACTCTGTCCTGGTAGAGTCCTGCTTGGACTGGACTCTGTCCAGGTAGAGTCCTGGTTGGACTGGACTCTGTCCTGGTAGAGTCCTGGTTGGACAGGACTCTGTCCTGGTAGAGTCCTGGTTGGACTGGACTCTGTCCTGGTAGAGTCCTGGTTGGACTGGACTCTGTCCTGGTAAAGTCCTGGTTGAACTGGACTCTGTCCTGGTAAAGTCCTGGTTGAACTGGACTCTGTCCTGGTAAAGTCCTGGTTGAACTGGACTCTGTCCAGGTAAAGTCCTGGTTGGACTGGACTCTGTCCTGGTAGAGTCCTGGTTGGACTGGACTCTGTCCTGGTAGAGTCCTGGTTGAACTGGACTCTGTCCTGGTAGAGTCCTGGTTGGACTGGATTCTGTCCTGGTAGAGTCCTGGTTGGACTGGATTCTGTCCTGGTAGAGTCCTGGTTGGACTGGACTCTGTCCTGGTAGAGTCCTGGTTGGACTGGACTCTGTCCAGGTAGAGTCCTGGTTGAACAGGACTCTGTCCTGGTAGAGTCCTGGTTGGACTGGACTCTGTCCTGGTAGAGTCCTGCTTGGACTGGACTCTGTCCTGGTAGAGTCCTGCTTGGACTGGACTCTGTCCTGGTAGAGTCCTGGTTGAACTGGACTCTGTCCTGGTAGAGACCTGGTTGAACTGGACTCTGTCCAGGTAGAGTCCTGGTTGAACTGGACTCTGTCCAGGTAGAGTCCTGGTTGAACTGGACTCTGTCCTGGTAGAGTCCTGGTTCGACTGGACTCTGTCCTGGTAGAGTCCTGCTTGGACTGGACTCTGTCCTGGTAGAGTCCTGGTTGAACTGGACTCTGTCCTGGTAGAGTCCTGGTTGAACTGGACTCTGTCCAGGTAAAATCCTGGTTGGACTGGACTCTGTCCTGGTAGAGTCCTGGTTGGACTGGACTCTGTCCAGGTAAAATCCTGGTTGGACTGGACTCTGTCCTGGTAGAGTCCTGGTTGGACTGGACTCTGTCCTGGTAGAGACCTGGTTGAACTGGACTCTTTCCAGGTAGAGTCCTGGTTGAACTGGACTCTGTCCTGGTAGAGTCCTGGTTCGACTGGACTCTGTCCTGGTAGAGTCCTGGTTGGACTGGACTCTGTCCTGGTAGAGTCCTGGTTGAACTGGACTCTGTCCTGGTAGAGTCCTGGTTGGACTGGACTCTGTCCAGGTTGAGTCCTGGTTGGACTGGACTCTGTCCAGGTAGAGTCCTGGTTGGACTGGACTCTGTCCAGGTAGAGTCCTGGTTGGACTGGACTCTGTCCTGGTAAAGTCCTGCTTGGACTGGACTCTGTCCTGGTAGAGTCCTGGTTGAACTGGACTCTGTCCTGGTAGAGTCCTGGTTGGACTGGACTTTTTCCTGGTAGAGTCCTGGTTGGACTGGACTCTGTCCAGGTAGAGTCCTGGTTGGACTGGACTCTGTCCAGGTAGAGTCCTGGTTGGACTGGACTCTGTCCAGGTAGAGTCCTGGTTGAACTGGACTCTGTCCAGGTAGAGTACTGGTTGGACTGGACTCTGTCCAGGTAGAGTCCTGGTTGGACTGGACTCTGTCCTGGTAGAGTCCTGGTTGAACTGGACTCTGTCCAGGTAGAGTACTGGTTGGACTGGACTCTGTCCAGGTAGAGTCCTGGTTGGACTGGACTCTGTCCAGGTAGAGTCCTGGTTGGACTGGACTCTGTCCAGGTAGAGTCCTGGTTGGACTGGACTCTGTCCAGGTAGAGTCCTGGTTGAACTGGACTCTGTCCAGGTAGAGTACTGGTTGGACTGGACTCTGTCCAGGTAGAGTCCTGGTTGAACTGGACTCTGTCCAGGTAGAGTCCTGGTTGGACTGGACTCT
>NC_136615.1:3870583-4065583 GCF_933228915.1 Telmatherina bonti
CTGCTTTTTGTCAGACGTGTTACTGGTCTGGTTTCTGTCAGATGTGTCCCGTGTTACTGGTCTGGTCTCTGTCAGACGTGTCCCGTGTTACTGGTCTGGTTTCTGTCAGACATGTTACTGGTCTGGTTTCTGTCAGACGTGTTACTGGTCTGGTTTCTGTCAGACATGTTACTGGTCTGGTTTCTGTCAGACGTGTTTCTGGTCTGGTTTCTGTCAGACGTGTCCCGTGTTACTGGTCTGGTTTCTGTCAGACGTGTCCCATGTTACTGGTCTGGTTTCTGTCAGACGTGTTACTGGTCTGGTTTCTGTCAGACGTGTTACTGGTCTGGTTTCTGTCAGATGTGTCCCGTCTTACTGGTCTGCTTTTTGTCAGACGTGTTACTGGTCTGGTTTCTGTCAGACGTGTTACTGGTCTGGTTTCTGTCAGATGTGTCCCGTGTTACTGGTCTGGTCTCTGTCAGACGTGTCCCGTGTTACTGGTCTGCTTTCTGTCAGACGTGTCCCGTGTTACTGGTCTGGTCTCTGTCAGACGTGTCCCGTGTTACTGGTCTGGTTTCTTTTAGACGTGTCCCGTGTTACTGGTCTGGTTTCTGTCAGACGTGTCCCGTGTTACCTGTCTGGTTTCTGTTAGACGTGTCCCGTGTTACCTGTCTGGTTTCTGTCAGACTCGTACCGTGTTACTGGTCTGGTTTCTGTCAGACGTGTCCCGTGTTACTGGTCTGGTTTCTGTCAGACGTGTTACTGGTCTGGTTTCTGTCAGACATGTTACTGGTCTGGTTTCTGTCAGATGTGTCCCGTGTTACTGGTCTGGTTTCTGTCAGACATGTTACTGGTCTGGTTTCTGTCAGACATGTTACTGGTCTGGTTTCTGTCAGACGTGTTACTGGTCTGGTTTCTGTCAGACGTTTTACTGATCTGGTTTCTGTCAGACGTGTTACTGGTCTGGTTTCTGTCAGACGTGTTACTGGTCTGGTTTCTGTCAGACGTGTTACTGGTCTGGTTTCTGTCAGACATGTTACTGGTCTGGTTTCTGTCAGACGTGTTACTGGTCTGGTTTCTGTCAGACGTGTCCCGTGTTACTGGTCTGGTTTCTGTCAGACGTGTTACTGGTCTGGTTTCTGTCAGACGTGTCCCGTGTTACTGATCTGGTTTCTGTCAGACGTGTTACTGGTCTGGTTTCTGTCAGACGTGTTACTGGTCTGGTTTCTGTCAGACGTGTTACTGGTCTGGTTTCTGTCAGACGTGTTACTGGTCTGGTTTCTGTCCGACGTGTTACTGGTCTGGTTTCTGTCAGACGTGTCCCGTGTTACTGGTCTGGTCTCTGCCAGACGTGTTACTGGTCTGGTTTCTGTCAGACGTGTCCCGTGTTACTGGTCTGGTTTCTGTCAGACGTGTCCCGTGTTACTGGTCTGGTCTCTGCCAGACGTGTTACTGGTCTGGTCTCTGTCAGACGTGTCCCGTGTTACTGGTCTGGTTTCTGTTAGACGTGTCCCGTGTTACTGGTCTGGTTTCTGTCAGACGTGTCCCGTGTTACCTGTCTGGTTTCTGTTAGACGTGTCCCGTGTTACCTGTCTGGTTTCAGTCAGACTCGTACCGTGTTACTGGTCTGGTTTCTGTCAGACGTGTCCCGTGTTACTGGTCTGGTTTCTGTCAGACGTGTTACTGGTCTGGTTTCTGTCAGACATGTTACTGGTCTGGTTTCTGTCAGACGTGTCCCGTGTTACTGGTCTGGTTTCTGTCAGACATGTTACTGGTCTGGTTTCTGTCAGACATGTTACTGGTCTGGTTTCTGTCAGACGTGTTACTGGTCTGGTTTCTGTCAGACGTGTTACTGATCTGGTTTCTGTCAGACGTGTTACTGGTCTGGTTTCTGTCAGACGTGTTACTGGTCTGGTTTCTGTCAGACGTGTTACTGGTCTGGTTTCTGTCAGACATGTTACTGGTCTGGTTTCTGTCAGACGTGTTACTGGTCTGGTTTCTGTCAGACGTGTCCCGTGTTACTGATCTGGTTTCTGTCAGACGTGTTACTGGTCTGGTTTCTGCCAGACATGTTAGTGGTCTGGTTTCTGTCAGACGTGTTACTGGTCTGGTTTCTGTCAGACGTGTTACTGGTCTGGTTTCTGTCAGACGTGTTACTGGTCTGGTTTCTGTCCGACGTGTTACTGGTCTGGTTTCTGTCAGACGTGTCCCGTGTTACTGGTCTGGTCTCTGCCAGACGTGTTACTGGTCTGGTTTCTGCCAGACATGTTACTGGTCTGGTTTCTGTCAGACGTGTCCCGTGTTACTAATCTGGTTTCTGTCAGACGTGTTACTGGTCTGGTTTCTGCCAGACATGTTACTGGTCTGGTTTCTGTCAGACGTGTTACTGGTCTGGTTTCTGTCAGACGTGTCCCGTGTTACTGGTCTGGTTTCTGTCAGACATGTTACTGGTCTGGTTTCTGTCAGACGTGTTACTGGTCTGGTTTCTGTCAGACGTGTTACTGATCTGGTTTCTGTCAGACGTGTTACTGGTCTGGTTTCTGTCAGACGTGTTACTGGTCTGGTTTCTGTCAGACATGTTACTGGTCTGGTTTCTGTCAGACGTGTTACTGGTCTGGTTTCTGTCAGACGTGTTACTGGTCTGGTTTCTATCAGACGTGTTACTGGTCTGGTTTCTGTCAGACGTGTCCCGTGTTACTGGTCTGGTCTCTGCCAGACGTGTTACTGGTCTGGTTTCTGCCAGACATGTTACTGGTCTTGTTTCTGTCAGACGTGTTACTGGTCTGGTTTCTGTCAGACGTGTCCCGTGTTACTGGTCTGGTCTCTGTCAGACGTGTCCCGTGTTACTGGTCTGGTTTCTGCCAGACATGTTACTGGTCTGGTTTCTCTCAGACGTGTTACTGGTCTGGTTTCTGTCAGACGTGTTACTGGTCTGGTTTCTGTCAGACGTGTTACTGGTCTGGTTTCTTTCAGACGTGTCCCGTGTTACTGGTCTGGTCTCTGTCAGACGTGTCCCGTGTTACTGGTCTGGTTTCTGCCAGACATGTTACTGGTCTGGTTTCTCTCAGACGTGTTACTGGTCTGGTTTCTGTCAGACGTGTCCCGTGTTAATGGTCTGGTTTCTGTCAGACGTGTCCCGTGTTACTGGTCTGGTTTCTGTCAGACATGTTACTGGTCTGGTTTCTGTCAGACGTGTTACTGGTCTGGTTTCTGTCAGACATGTTAATGGTCTGGTTTCTGTCAGACGTGTCCCGTGTTACTGGTCTGGTTTCTGTCAGACGTGTTACTGGTCTGGTTTCTGTCAGACGTGTCCCGTGTTACTGGTCTGGTTTCTGCCAGACATGTTACTGGTCTGGTTTCTGTCAAACATGTTACTGGTCTGGTTTCTGTCAGACGTGTCCCGGGTTACTGGTCTGGTTTCTGTCAGACGTGTCCCATGTTACTGGTCTGGTTTCTGCCAGACATGTTACTGGTCTGGTTTCTGTCAGACGTGTTACTGGTCTGGTTTCTGTCAGACGTGTTACTGGTCTGGTTTCTGTCAGATGTGTCACGTGTTACTGGTCTGGTTTCTGTCAGACATGTACCGTGTTACTGGTCTGGTTTCTGTCGGACGTGTCCCGTGTTACTGGTCTGGTTTCTGTCAGACGTGTCCCGTGTTACTGGTCTGGTCTCTGTCAGACGTGTCCCGTGTTACTGGTCTGGTTTCTGTCAGACGTGTTACTGGTCTGGTTTCTGTCAGACGTGTTACTGGTCTGGTTTCTTTCAGACGTGTCCCGTGTTACTGGTCTGGTCTCTGTCAGACGTGTCCCGTGTTACTGGTCTGGTTTCTGCCAGACATGTTACTGGTCTGGTTTCTGTCAGACGTGTTACTGGTCTGGTTTCTTTCAGACGTGTCCCGTGTTACTGGTCTGGTCTCTGTCAGACGTGTCCCGTGTTACTGGTCTGGTTTCTGCCAGACATGTTACTGGTCTGGTTTCTCTCAGACGTGTTACTGGTCTGGTTTCTGTCAGACGTGTCCCGTGTTAATGGTCTGGTTTCTGTCAGACGTGTCCCGTGTTACTGGTCTGGTTTCTGTCAGACATGTTACTGGTCTGGTTTCTGTCAGACGTGTTACTGGTCTGGTTTCTGTCAGACATGTTAATGGTCTGGTTTCAATCAGACGTGTCCCGTGTTACTGGTCTGGTTTCTGTCAGACGTGTCCCGTGTTACTGGTCTGGTTTCTGCCAGACATGTTACTGGTCTGGTTTCTGTCAAACATGTTACTGGTCTGGTTTCTGTCAGACGTGTCCCGGGTTACTGGTCTGGTTTCTGTCAGACGTGTCCCATGTTACTGGTCTGGTTTCTGCCAGACATGTTACTGGTCTGGTTTCTGTCAGACGTGTTACTGGTCTGGTTTCTGTCAGACGTGTTACTGGTCTGGTTTCTGTCAGATGTGTCACGTGTTACTGGTCTGGTTTCTGTCAGACATGTACCGTGTTACTGGTCTGGTTTCTGTCGGACGTGTCCCGTGTTACTGGTCTGGTTTCTGTCAGACGTGTCCCGTGTTACTGGTCTGGTCTCTGTCAGACGTGTCCCGTGTTACTGGTCTGCTTTCTGTCAGACGTGTCCCGTGTTACTGGTCTGGTCTCTTTCAGACGTGTCCCGTGTCACTGGTCTGGTTTCTGTCGGACGTGTCCCGTGTTACTGGTCTGGTTTCTGTCAGACGTGTCCCGTGTTACCTGTCTGGTTTCTGTCAGACGTGTTACTGGTCTGGTTTCTGTCAAACATGTTACTGGTCTGGTTTCTGTCAGATGTGTCCCATGTTACTGGTCTAGTTTCTGTTGGACGTGTCCCGTGTAACTGGTCTGGTTCCTGTCAGACGTGTTACTGGTCTGGTTTCTGTCAGACGTGTTACTGGTCTGGTTTCTGTCAGACGTGTTACTGGTCTGGTTTCTGCCAGACATGTCATTGGTCTGGTTTCTGTCAGATGTGTTACTGGTCTGGTTTCTGTCAGACGTGTTACTGGTCTGGTTTCTGTCAGACGTGTTACTGGTCTGGTTTCTGCCAGACATGTTACTGGTCTGGTTTCTGTCAGACGTGTCCCATGTTCCTGGTCTGGTTTCTGTCAAACATGTTACTGGTCTGGTTTCTGTCAGACGTGTCCCATGTTACTGGTCTGGTTTCTGCCAGACATGTTACTGGTCTGGTTTCTGTCAGACGTGTTACTGGTCTGGTTTCTGTCAGATGTGTCCCGTGTTACTGGTCTGGTTTCTGTCAGATGTGTTACTGGTCTGGTTTCTGCCAGACGTGTTACTGGTCTGGTTTCTGTCAGATGTGTCACGTGTTACTGGTGTGGTTTCTGTCAGAAATGTACCGTGTTACTGGTCTGGTTTCTGTCGGACGTGTCCCGTGTTACTGGTCTGGTTTCTGCCAGACGTGTCCCGTGTTACTGGTCTGGTTTCTGTTAGACGTGTCCCGTGTTACTGGTCTGGTTTCTGTCAGACGTGTCCCGTGTTACCTGTCTGGTTTCTGTTAGACATGTCCCGTCTTATTGGTCTGGTTTCAATCAGACGTGTCCCGTGTTACTGGTCTGGTCTCTGTCAGACGTGTCCCGTGTTACTGGTCTGCTTTCTGTCAGACGTGTCCCGTGTTACTGGTCTGGTCTCTGTCAGACGTGTCCCGTGTTACTGGTCTGGTTTCTGTTAGACGTGTCCCGTGGTACTGGTCTGGTCTCTTTCAGACGTGTCCCGTGTCACTGGTCTGGTTTCTGTCGGACGTGTCCCGTGTTACTGGTCTGGTTTCTGTCAGACGTGTTACTGGTCTGGTTTCTGTCAGACGTGTCCCGTGTTACCTGTCTGGTTTCTGTCAGACGTGTTACTGGTCTGGTTTCTGTCAAACATGTTACTGGTCTGGTTTCTGTTGGACGTGTCCCGTGTAACTGGTCTGGTTTCTGTCAGAGATGTTCCTGGTCTGGTTTCTGTCAGACGTGTTACTGGTCTGGTTTCTGTCAGACGTGTTTCTGGTCTGGTTTCTGTCAGACGTGTCCCGTGTAACTGGTCTGGTTTCTGTCAGAGATGTTCCTGGTCTGGTTTCTGTCAGACGTGTTACTGGTCTGGTTTCTGTCAGACGTGTTTCTGGTCTGGTTTCTGTCAGATGTGTCCCATGTTACTGGTCTAATTTCTGTTGGACGTGTCCCGTGTAACTGGTCTGGTTTCTGTCAGAGATGTTCCTGGTCTGGTTTCTGTCAGACGTGTTTCTGGTCTGGTTTCTGTCAGACGTGTCACGTGTTACTGGTCTGGTTTCTGCCAGACATGTCATTGGTCTGGTTTCTGTCAGATGTGTAACTGGTCTGGTTTCTGTCAGATGTGTCCCGTGTTACTGGTCTGGTTTCTGTCAGATGTGTTACTGGTCTGGTTTCTGCCAGACGTGTCACTGGTCTGGTTTCTGTCAGATGTGTCACGTGTTACTGGTCTGGTTTCTGTCAGACGTGTTACTGGACTGGTTTCTTTCGGACGTGTTACTGGTCTGGTTTCTGTCAGACGTGTTACTGGACTGGTTTCTTTCGGACGTGTCCCGTGTTACTGGTCTGGTTTCTGCCAGACGTGTTACTGGTCTGGTTTCTGTCAAACGTGTCCCGTGTTACTGGTCTGGTTTCTGTCAGACGTGTCCCGTGTTACTGGTCTGGTTTCTGTCAGACGTTTCCCGTGTTACTGGTCTGGTTTCTGTCAAACATTTTACTGGTCTGGTTTCTGTCAGACGTGTCCCGTGTTACTGGTCTGGTTTCTGTCAGACGTGTCACGTGTTACTGGTCTGGTTTCTGCCAGACATGTCATTGGTCTGGTTTCTGTCAGACGTGTCCCGTGTTACTGGTCTGGTTTGTGTCCGACGTGTTACTGGTCTGGTTTCTGTCAGACGTGTCCCGTGTTACTGGTCTGGTCTCGGTCAGACGTGTCCCGTGTTACTGGTCTGGTTTCGATCAGACGTGTCCCGTGTTACTGGTCTGGTCTCTGTCAGACGTGTCCCGTGTTACTGGTCTGGTTTCTATCAGACGTGTTACTGGTCTGGTTTCTGTCAGACGTGTCCCGTGTTACTGGTCTGGTTTCTGCCAGACATGTTACTGGTCTGGTTTCTGTCAGACGTGTCCCGTGTTACTGGTCTGGTTTCTGTCAGACGTGTTACTGGTCTGGTTTCTGTCAGACGTGTCCCGTGTTACTGGTCTGGTTTCTGTCAGACGTGTTACTGGTCTGGTTTCTGCCAGACGTGTTACTGGTCTGGTTTCTGTCAGATGTGTCACGTGTTACTGGTCTGGTTTCTTTCAGACATGTACCGTGTTACTGGTCTGGTTTCTGTCGGACGTGTCCCGTGTTACTGGTCTGGTTTCTGCCAGACGTGTTACTGGTCTGGTTTCTGTCAAACATGTTACTGGTCTGGTTTCTGTCAGATGTGTCCCATATTACTGGTCTAGTTTCTGTTGGACGTGTCCCGTGTAACTGGTCTGGTTTCTGTCAGACATGTTACTGGTCTGGTTTCTGTCAGACGTGTTACTGGTCTGGTTTCTGTCAGACTTGTCACGTGTTACTGGTCTGGTTTCTGCCAGACATGTCATTGGTCTGGTTTCTGTTAAACATGTTCCTGGTCTGGTTTCTGTCAGACGTGTCCCGTGTTACTGGTCTGGTTTCTGTCAGACTTGTCACGTGTTACTGGTCTGGTTTCTGCCAGACATGTCATTGGTCTGGTTTCTGTCAGATGTGTTACTGGTCTGGTTTCTGTCAGACGTGTTACTGGTCTGGTTTCTGTCAGACTTGTCACGTGTTACTGGTCTGGTTTCTGCCAGACATGTCATTGGTCTGGTTTCTGTCAGACGTGTTACTGGTCTGGTTTCTGTCAGACTTGTCACGTGTTACTGGTCTGGTTTCTGCCAGACATGTCATTGGTCTGGTTTCTGTCAGATGTGTTACTGGTCTGGTTTCTGTCAGACGTGTCCCGTGTTACTGGTCTGGTCTCTGTCAGACGTGTCCCGTGTTACTGGTCTGGTTTCTGCCAGACATGTTACTGGTCTGGTTTCTGTCAAACATGTTACTGGTCTGGTTTCTGTCATACGTGTCCCGTGTTACTGGTCTGGTTTGTGTCCGACGTGTTACTGGTCTGGTCTCGGTCAGACGTGTCCCGTGTTACTGGTCTGGTTTCGATCAGACGTGTCCCGTGTTACTGGTCTGGTCTCTGTCAGACGTGTCCCGTGTTACTGGTCTGGTTTCTGCCAGACATGTTACTGGTCTGGTTTCTGTCAAACATGTTACTGGTCTGGTTTCTGTCATACGTGTCCCGTGTTACTGGTCTGGTTTCTGTCAAACATGTTACTGGTCTGGTTTCTGTCAGACGTGTTACTGGTCTGGTTTCTGTCAGATGTGTCCCGTGTTACTGGTCTGGTTTCTGTCAGATGTGTTACTGGTCTGGTTTCTGCCAGACGTGTCACTGGTCTGGTTTCTGTCAGATGTGTCACGTGTTACTGGTCTGGTTTCTGTCAGACGTGTTACTGGACTGGTTTCTTTCGGACGTGTTACTGGTCTGGTTTCTGTCAGACGTGTTACTGGACTGGTTTCTTTCGGACGTGTCCCGTGTTACTGGTCTGGTTTCTGCCAGACGTGTTACTGGTCTGGTTTCTGTCAAACGTGTCCCGTGTTACTGGTCTGGTTTCTGTCAGACGTGTCCCGTGTTACTGGTCTGGTTTCTGTCAGACGTTTCCCGTGTTACTGGTCTGGTTTCTGTCAAATATTTTACTGGTCTGGTTTCTGTCAGACGTGTCCCGTGTTACTGGTCTGGTTTCTGTCAGACGTGTCACGTGTTACTGGTCTGGTTTGTGTCCGACGTGTTACTGGTCTGGTTTCTGTCAGACATGTCATTGGTCTGGTTTCTGTCAGACGTGTCCCGTGTTACTGGTCTGGTTTGTGTCCGACGTGTTACTGGTCTGGTTTCTGTCAGACGTGTCCCGTGTTACTGGTCTGGTCTCGGTCAGACGTGTCCCGTGTTACTGGTCTGGTTTCGATCAGACGTGTCCCGTGTTACTGGTCTGGTCTCTGTCAGACGTGTCCCGTGTTACTGGTCTGGTTTCTATCAGACGTGTTACTGGTCTGGTTTCTTTCAGACGTGTCCCGTGTTACTGGTCTGGTTTCTGCCAGACATGTTACTGGTCTGGTTTCTGTCAGACGTGTCCCGTGTTACTGGTCTGGTTTCTGTCAGACGTGTTACTGGTCTGGTTTCTGTCAGACGTGTCCCGTGTTACTGGTCTGGTTTCTGTCAGACGTGTTACTGGTCTGGTTTCTGTTAAACATGTTCCTGGTCTGGTTTCTGTCAGACGTGTCCCGTGTTACTGGTCTGGTTTCTGTCAGATGTGTTACTGGTCTGGTTTCTGCCAGACGTGTTACTGGTCTGGTTTCTGTCAGATGTGTCACGTGTTACTGGTCTGGTTTCTTTCAGACATGTACCGTGTTACTGGTCTGGTTTCTGTCGGACGTGTCCCGTGTTACTGGTCTGGTTTCTGCCAGACGTGTTACTGGTCTGGTTTCTGTCAAACATGTTACTGGTCTGGTTTCTGTCAGATGTGTCCCATATTACTGGTCTAGTTTCTGTTGGACGTGTCCCGTGTAACTGGTCTGGTTTCTGTCAGACATGTTACTGGTCTGGTTTCTGTCAGACGTGTTACTGGTCTGGTTTCTGTCAGACTTGTCACGTGTTACTGGTCTGGTTTCTGCCAGACATGTCATTGGTCTGGTTTCTGTCAGATGTGTTACTGGTCTGGTTTCTGTCAGACGTGTCCCGTGTTACTGGTCTGGTTTGTGTCCGACGTGTTACTGGTCTGGTCTCGGTCAGACGTGTCCCGTGTTACTGGTCTGGTTTCGATCAGACGTGTCCCGTGTTACTGGTCTGGTCTCTGTCAGACGTGTCCCGTGTTACTGGTCTGGTTTCTGCCAGACATGTTACTGGTCTGGTTTCTGTCAAACATGTTACTGGTCTGGTTTCTGTCAAACATGTTACTGGTCTGGTTTCTGTCAGACGTGTTACTGGTCTGGTTTCTGTCAGATGTGTCCCGTGTTACTGGTCTGGTTTCTGTCAGATGTGTTACTGGTCTGGTTTCTGCCAGACGTGTCACTGGTCTGGTTTCTGTCAGATGTGTCACGTGTTACTGGTCTGGTTTCTGTCAGACGTGTTACTGGACTGGTTTCTTTCGGACGTGTCCCGTGTTACTGGTCTGGTTTCTGCCAGACGTGTTACTGGTCTGGTTTCTGTCAAACGTGTCCCGTGTTACTGGTCTGGTTTCTGTCAGACGTGTCCCGTGTTACTGGTCTGGTTTCTGTCAGACGTTTCCCGTGTTACTGGTCTGGTTTCTGTCAAACATTTTACTGGTCTGGTTTCTGTCAGACGTGTCCCGTGTTACTGGTCTGGTTTCTGTCAGACGTGTCACGTGTTACTGGTCTGGTTTCTGCCAGACATGTCATTGGTCTGGTTTCTGCCAGATGTGTTACTGGTCTGGTTTCTGTCAGACGTGTCCCGTGTTACTGGTCTGGTTTGTGTCTGACGTGTTACTGGTCTGGTTTCTGTCAGACGTGTCCCGTGTTACTGGTCTGGTCTCGGTCAGACGTGTCCCGTGTTACTGGTCTGGTTTCGATCAGACGTGTCCCGTGTTACTGGTCTGGTCTCTGTCAGACGTGTCCCGTGTTACTGGTCTGGTTTCTATCAGACGTGTTACTGGTCTGGTTTCTGTCAGACGTGTCCCGTGTTACTGGTCTGGTTTCTGCAAGACATGTTACTGGTCTGGTTTCTGTCAAACATGTTACTGGTCTGGTTTCTGTCAGACGTGTCCTGTATTACTGGTCTGGTTTCTGTCAAACATGTTACTGGTCTGGTTTCTGTCAGACGTGTCCCGTGTTACTGGTCTGGTTTCTTTCAGACGTGTCCCGTGTTACTGGTATGTTTTCTGTCAGACATGTTACTGGTCTGGTTTCTGTTAAACATGTTACTGGTCTGGTTTCTGTCAGACGTGTTACTGGTCTGGTTTCTGTCAGACGTGTCCCGTGTTACTGGTCTGGTTTCTGTCAGACGTGTTACTGGTCTGGTTTCTGTCAGACATGTTACTGGTCTGGTTTCTGTCAGACGTGTCCCGTGTTACTGGTCTGGTTTCTGTCAGACATGTTACTGATCTGGTTTCTGTCAGACATGTTACTGGTATGGTTTCTGTCAGACGTGTTACTGGTCTGGTTTCTGTCAGACGTGTTACTGATCTGGTTTCTGTCAGACGTGTTACTGGTCTGGTTTCTGTCAGACGTGTTACTGGTCTGGTTTCTGTCAGACATGTTACTGGTCTGGTTTCTGTCAGACGTGTTACTGGTCTGGTTTCTGTCAGACGTGTCCCGTGTTACTGGTCTGGTTTCTGTCAGACGTGTTACTGGTCTGGTTTCTGTCAGACGTGTCACGTGTTACTGATCTGGTTTCTGCCAGACGTGTTACTGGTCTGGTTTCTGTCAGACATGTTACTGGTCTGGTTTCTGTCAGACATGTTACTGGTCTGGTTTCTGTCAGACGTGTTACTGGTCTGGTTTCTGTCAGACGTGTTACTGATCTGGTTTCTGTCAGACGTGTTACTGGTCTGGTTTCTGTCAGACGTGTTACTGGTCTGGTTTCTGTCAGACATGTTACTGGTCTGGTTTCTTTCAGACGTGTTTCTGGTCTGGTTTCTGTCAGACGTGTCCCGTGTTACTGGTCTGGTTTCTGTCAGACGTGTCCCATGTTACTGGTCTGGTTTCTGCCAGACGTGTTACTGGTCTGGTTTCTGTTAAACATGTTCCTGGTCTGGTTTCTGTCAGACGTGTCCCGTGTTACTGGTCTGGTTTCTGTCAGATGTGTTACTGGTCTGGTTTCTGTCAGACATTTTACTGGTCTGGTTTCTGTCAGACGTGTCCCGTGTTACTGGTCTGGTTTCTGTCAGACGTATTACTGGTCTGGTTTCTGTTAAACATGTTCCTGGTCTGGTTTCTGTCAGACGTGTCCCGTGTTACTGGTTTGGTTTCTGTCAGATGTGTTACTGGTCTGGTTTCTGTCAGACATGTTACTGGTCTGGTTTCTGTCAGACGTGTCCCGTCTTACTGGTCTGGTTTCTGTCAGACGTGTTACTGGTCTGGTTTCTGTCAGACGTGTTACTGGTCTGGTTTCTGTCAGACGTGTCCCGTGTTACTGGTCTGGTTTCTGTCAGACATGTTACTGGTCTGGTTTCTGTCAGACGTGTTACTGGTCTGGTTTCTGTCAGACGTGTCCCGTGTTACTGGTCTGGTCTCTGTCAGACGTGTCCCGTGTTACTGGTCTGGTTTCTGCCAGACATGTTACTGGTCTGGTTTCTGTCAGACGTGTTACTGGTCTGGTTTCTTTCAGACGTGTCCCGTGTTACTGGTCTGGTTTCTGCCAAACATGTTACTGGTCTGGTTTCTGTCAGACATGTTACTGGTCTGGTTTCTGTCAGACGTGTTACTGGTCTGGTTTCTGTCAGATGTGTTACTGGTCTGGTTTCTGTCAGAGATGTTACTGGTCTGGTTTCTGTCAGACGTGTCCCGTATTTACTGGTCTGGTTTCTGCCAGACATGTTACTGGTCTGGTTTCTGTCAGACGTGTTACTGGTCTGGTTTCTGTCAGACGTGTCCCGTGTTACTGGTCTTGTTTCTGTCAGACATGTTACTGGTCTGGTTTCTGTCAGACGTGTTACTGGTCTGGTTTCTGTCAGACGTGTTACTGGTCTGGTCTCTGTCAGACGTGTCCCGTGTTACTGGTCTGGTTTCTGTCAGACGTGTTACTGGTCTGGTTTCTGTCAGACATGTTACTGGTCTGGTTTCTGTCAGACGTGTCCCGTGTTACTGGTCTGGTTTCTGTCAGACATGTTACTGGTCTGGTTTCTGTCAGACATGTTACTGGTCTGGTTTCTGTCAGACGTGTTACTGGTCTGGGTTCTGTCAGACGTGTTACTGGTCTGGTTTCTGTCAGACGTGTCCCGTGTTACTCGTCTGGTTTCTGTCAGACATGTTACTGGTCTGGTTTCTGTCAGACGTGTCCCGTGTTACTGGTCTGGTCTCTGTCAGACGTGTCCCGTGTTACTGGTCTGGTTTCTGCCAGACATGTTACTGGTCTGGTTTCTGTCAGACGTGTTACTGGTCTGGTTTCTGTCAGACGTGTTACTGGTCTGGTTTCTGTCAGACATGTTACTGGTCTGGTTTCTGTCAGACGTGTCCCGTGTTACTGGTCTGGTTTCTGTCAGACGTGTTACTGGTCTGGTTTCTGTCAGACGTGTTACTGATCTGGTTTCTGTCAGACGTGTTACTGGTCTGGTTTCTGTCAGACATGTTACTGGTCTGGTTTCTGTCAGACGTGTTACTGGTCTGGTTTCTGTCAGACGTGTCCCGTGTTACTGGTCTGGTTTCTGTCAGACGTGTCCCGTGTTACTGGTCTGGTCTCTGTCAGACGTGTCCCGTGTTACTGGTCTGGTTTCTGCCAGACATGTTACTGGTCTGGTTTCTCTCAGACGTGTTACTGGTCTGGTTTCTGTCAGACGTGTCCCGTGTTAATGGTCTGGTTTCTGTCAGACGTGTCCCGTGTTACTGGTCTGGTTTCTGTCAGACATGTTACTGGTCTGGTTTCTGTCAGACGTGTTACTGGTCTGGTTTCTGTCAGACATGTTACTGGTCTGGTTTCTGTCAGACGTGTTTCTGGTCTGGTTTCTGTCAGACGTGTCCCGTGTTACTGGTCTGGTTTCTGTCAGACGTGTCCCATGTTACTGGTCTGGTTTCTGCCAGACATGTTACTGGTCTGGTTTCTGTCAGATGTGTCCCGTCTTACTGGTCTGCTTTTTGTCAGACGTGTTACTGGTCTGGTTTCTGTCAGACGTGTTACTGGTCTGGTTTCTGTCAGATGTGTCCCGTGTTACTGGTCTGGTCTCTGTCAGACGTGTCCCGTGTTACTGGTCTGGTTTCTGTCAGACGTGTCCCGTGTTACTGGTCTGGTCTCTGTCAGACGTGTCCCGTGTTACTGGTCTGGTTTCTGCCAGACATGTTACTGGTCTGGTTTCTCTCAGACATGTTACTGGTCTGGTTTCTGTCAGACGTGTCCCGTGTTACTGGTCTGGTTTCTGCCAGACATGTTACTGGTCTGGTTTCTGTCAGACGTGTTACTGGTCTGGTTTCTTTCAGACGTGTCCCGTGTTACTGGTCTGGTTTCTGCCAAACATGTTACTGGTCTGGTTTCTGTCAGACATGTTACTGGTCTGGTTTCTGTCAGACGTGTTACTGGTCTGGTTTCTGTCAGATGTGTTACTGGTCTGGTTTCTGTCAGAGATGTTACTGGTCTGGTTTCTGTCAGACGTGTCCCGTATTTACTGGTCTGGTTTCTGCCAGACATGTTACTGGTCTGGTTTCTGTCAGACGTGTTACTGGTCTGGTTTCTGTCAGACGTGTCCCGTGTTACTGGTCTTGTTTCTGTCAGACATGTTACTGGTCTGGTTTCTGTCAGACGTGTTACTGGTCTGGTTTCTGTCAGACGTGTTACTGGTCTGGTCTCTGTCAGACGTGTCCCGTGTTACTGGTCTGGTTTCTGTCAGACGTGTTACTGGTCTGGTTTCTGTCAGACATGTTACTGGTCTGGTTTCTGTCAGACGTGTCCCGTGTTACTGGTCTGGTTTCTGTCAGACATGTTACTGGTCTGGTTTCTGTCAGACATGTTACTGGTCTGGTTTCTGTCAGACGTGTTACTGGTCTGGGTTCTGTCAGACGTGTTACTGGTCTGGTTTCTGTCAGACGTGTCCCGTGTTACTCGTCTGGTTTCTGTCAGACATGTTACTGGTCTGGTTTCTGTCAGACGTGTCCCGTGTTACTGGTCTGGTCTCTGTCAGACGTGTCCCGTGTTACTGGTCTGGTTTCTGCCAGACATGTTACTGGTCTGGTTTCTGTCAGACGTGTTACTGGTCTGGTTTCTGTCAGACGTGTTACTGGTCTGGTTTCTGTCAGACATGTTACTGGTCTGGTTTCTGTCAGACGTGTCCCGTGTTACTGGTCTGGTTTCTGTCAGACGTGTTACTGGTCTGGTTTCTGTCAGACGTGTTACTGATCTGGTTTCTGTCAGACGTGTTACTGGTCTGGTTTCTGTCAGACATGTTACTGGTCTGGTTTCTGTCAGACGTGTTACTGGTCTGGTTTCTGTCAGACGTGTCCCGTGTTACTGGTCTGGTTTCTGTCAGACGTGTCCCGTGTTACTGGTCTGGTCTCTGTCAGACGTGTCCCGTGTTACTGGTCTGGTTTCTGCCAGACATGTTACTGGTCTGGTTTCTCTCAGACGTGTTACTGGTCTGGTTTCTGTCAGACGTGTCCCGTGTTAATGGTCTGGTTTCTGTCAGACGTGTCCCGTGTTACTGGTCTGGTTTCTGTCAGACATGTTACTGGTCTGGTTTCTGTCAGACGTGTTACTGGTCTGGTTTCTGTCAGACATGTTACTGGTCTGGTTTCTGTCAGACGTGTTTCTGGTCTGGTTTCTGTCAGACGTGTCCCGTGTTACTGGTCTGGTTTCTGTCAGACGTGTCCCATGTTACTGGTCTGGTTTCTGCCAGACATGTTACTGGTCTGGTTTCTGTCAGATGTGTCCCGTCTTACTGGTCTGCTTTTTGTCAGACGTGTTACTGGTCTGGTTTCTGTCAGACGTGTTACTGGTCTGGTTTCTGTCAGATGTGTCCCGTGTTACTGGTCTGGTCTCTGTCAGACGTGTCCCGTGTTACTGGTCTGGTTTCTGTCAGACGTGTCCCGTGTTACTGGTCTGGTCTCTGTCAGACGTGTCCCGTGTTACTGGTCTGGTTTCTGCCAGACATGTTACTGGTCTGGTTTCTCTCAGACATGTTACTGGTCTGGTTTCTGTCAGACGTGTCCCGTGTTAATGGTCTGGTTTCTGTCAGACGTGTCCCGTGTTACTGGTCTGGTTTCTGTCAGACATGTTACTGGTCTGGTTTCTGTCAGACGTGTTACTGGTCTGGTTTCTGTCAGACATGTTACTGGTCTGGTTTCTGTCAGACGTGTTTCTGGTCTGGTTTCTGTCAGACGTGTCCCGTGTTACTGGTCTGGTTTCTGTCAGACGTGTCCCATGTTACTGGTCTGGTTTCTACCAGACATGTTACTGGTCTGGTTTCTGTCAGACGTGTTACTGGTCTGGTTTCTGTCAGATGTGTCCCGTCTTACTGGTCTGCTTTTTGTCAGACGTGTTACTGGTCTGGTTTCTGTCAGACGTGTTACTGGTCTGGTTTCTGTCAGATGTGTCCCGTGTTACTGGTCTGGTCTCTGTCAGACGTGTCCCGTGTTACTGGTCTGGTTTCTGTCAGACATGTTACTGGTCTGGTTTCTGTCAGACGTGTTACTGGTCTGGTTTCTGTCAGACATGTTACTGGTCTGGTTTCTGTCAGACGTGTTTCTGGTCTGGTTTCTGTCAGACGTGTCCCGTGTTACTGGTCTGGTTTCTGTCAGACGTGTCCCATGTTACTGGTCTGGTTTCTGTCAGACGTGTTACTGGTCTGGTTTCTGTCAGACGTGTTACTGGTCTGGTTTCTGTCAGATGTGTCCCGTCTTACTGGTCTGCTTTTTGTCAGACGTGTTACTGGTCTGGTTTCTGTCAGACGTGTTACTGGTCTGGTTTCTGTCAGATGTGTCCCGTGTTACTGGTCTGGTCTCTGTCAGACGTGTCCCGTGTTACTGGTCTGCTTTCTGTCAGACGTGTCCCGTGTTACTGGTCTGGTCTCTGTCAGACGTGTCCCGTGTTACTGGTCTGGTTTCTTTTAGACGTGTCCCGTGTTACTGGTCTGGTTTCTGTCAGACGTGTCCCGTGTTACCTGTCTGGTTTCTGTTAGACGTGTCCCGTGTTACCTGTCTGGTTTCTGTCAGACTCGTACCGTGTTACTGGTCTGGTTTCTGTCAGACGTGTCCCGTGTTACTGGTCTGGTTTCTGTCAGACGTGTTACTGGTCTGGTTTCTGTCAGACATGTTACTGGTCTGGTTTCTGTCAGATGTGTCCCGTGTTACTGGTCTGGTTTCTGTCAGACATGTTACTGGTCTGGTTTCTGTCAGACATGTTACTGGTCTGGTTTCTGTCAGACGTGTTACTGGTCTGGTTTCTGTCAGACGTTTTACTGATCTGGTTTCTGTCAGACGTGTTACTGGTCTGGTTTCTGTCAGACGTGTTACTGGTCTGGTTTCTGTCAGACGTGTTACTGGTCTGGTTTCTGTCAGACATGTTACTGGTCTGGTTTCTGTCAGACGTGTTACTGGTCTGGTTTCTGTCAGACGTGTCCCGTGTTACTGGTCTGGTTTCTGTCAGACGTGTTACTGGTCTGGTTTCTGTCAGACGTGTCCCGTGTTACTGATCTGGTTTCTGTCAGACGTGTTACTGGTCTGGTTTCTGTCAGACGTGTTACTGGTCTGGTTTCTGTCAGACGTGTTACTGGTCTGGTTTCTGTCAGACGTGTTACTGGTCTGGTTTCTGTCCGACGTGTTACTGGTCTGGTTTCTGTCAGACGTGTCCCGTGTTACTGGTCTGGTCTCTGCCAGACGTGTTACTGGTCTGGTTTCTGCCAGACATGTTACTGGTCTGGTTTCTGTCAGACGTGTCCCGTGTTACTGATCTGGTTTCTGTCATACGTGTTACTGGTCTGGTTTCTGCCAGACATGTTACTGGTCTGGTTTCTGTCAGACGTGTTACTGGTCTGGTTTCTTTCAGACGTGTCCCGTGTTACTGGTCTGGTTTCTGTCAGACATGTTACTGGTCTGTTTTCTGCCAGACATGTTACTGGTCTGGTTTCTGTCAGACGTGTTACTGGTCTGGTTTCTGTCAGACGTGTTACTGGTCTGGTTTCTGTCAGACGTGTCCCGTGTTACTGGTCTGGTCTCTGTCAGACGTGTCCCGTGTTACTGGTCTGGTTTCTGCCAGACATGTTACTGGTCTGGTTTCTCTCAGACGTGTTACTGGTCTGGTTTCTGTCAGACGTGTTACTGGTCTGGTTTCTTTCAGACGTGTTACTGGTCTGGTTTCTTTCAGACGTGTCCCGTGTTACTGGTCTGGTTTCTGTCAGACGTGTCCCGTGTTACTGGTCTGCTTTCTGTCAGACGTGTCCCGTGTTACTGGTCTGGTCTCTGTCAGACGTGTCCCGTGTTACTGGTCTGGTTTCTGTTAGACGTGTCCCGTGTTACTGGTCTGGTTTCTGTCAGACGTGTCCCGTGTTACCTGTCTGGTTTCTGTTAGACGTGTCCCGTGTTACCTGTCTGGTTTCTGTCAGACTCGTACCGTGTTACTGGTCTGGTTTCTGTCAGACGTGTCCCGTGTTACTGGTCTGGTTTCTGTCAGACGTGTTACTGGTCTGGTTTCTGTCAGACATGTTACTGGTCTGGTTTCTGTCAGACGTGTCCCGTGTTACTGGTCTGGTTTCTGTCAGACATGTTACTGGTCTGGTTTCTGTCAGACATGTTACTGGTCTGGTTTCTGTCAGACGTGTTACTGGTCTGGTTTCTGTCAGACGTGTTACTGATCTGGTTTCTGTCAGACGTGTTACTGGTCTGGTTTCTGTCAGACGTGTTACTGGTCTGGTTTCTGTCAGACGTGTTACTGGTCTGGTTTCTGTCAGACATGTTACTGGTCTGGTTTCTGTCAGACGTGTTACTGGTCTGGTTTCTGTCAGACGTGTCCCGTGTTACTGGTCTGGTTTCTGTCAGACGTGTTACTGGTCTGGTTTCTGTCAGACGTGTCCCGTGTTACTGATCTGGTTTCTGTCAGACGTGTTACTGGTCTGGTTTCTGCCAGACATGTTAGTGGTCTGGTTTCTGTCAGACGTGTTACTGGTCTGGTTTCTGTCAGACGTGTTACTGGTCTGGTTTCTGTCAGACGTGTTACTGGTCTGGTTTCTGTCCGACGTGTTACTGGTCTGGTTTCTGTCAGACGTGTCCCGTGTTACTGGTCTGGTCTCTGCCAGACGTGTTACTGGTCTGGTTTCTGCCAGACATGTTACTGGTCTGGTTTCTGTCAGACGTGTCCCGTGTTACTAATCTGGTTTCTGTCAGACGTGTTACTGGTCTGGTTTCTGCCAGACATGTTACTGGTCTGGTTTCTGTCAGACGTGTTACTGGTCTGGTTTCTGTCAGACGTGTCCCGTGTTACTGGTCTGGTTTCTGTCAGACATGTTACTGGTCTGGTTTCTGTCAGACGTGTTACTGGTCTGGTTTCTGTCAGACGTGTTACTGATCTGGTTTCTGTCAGACGTGTTACTGGTCTGGTTTCTGTCAGACGTGTTACTGGTCTGGTTTCTGTCAGACATGTTACTGGTCTGGTTTCTGTCAGACGTGTTACTGGTCTGGTTTCTGTCAGACGTGTTACTGGTCTGGTTTCTATCAGACGTGTTACTGGTCTGGTTTCTGTCAGACGTGTCCCGTGTTACTGGTCTGGTCTCTGCCAGACGTGTTACTGGTCTGGTTTCTGCCAGACATGTTACTGGTCTGGTTTCTGTCAGACGTGTTACTGGTCTGGTTTCTGTCAGACGTGTTACTGGTCTGGTTTCTGTCAGACGTGTCCCGTGTTACTGGTCTGGTCTCTGTCAGACGTGTCCCGTGTTACTGGTCTGGTTTCTGCCAGACATGTTACTGGTCTGGTTTCTCTCAGACGTGTTACTGGTCTGGTTTCTGTCAGACGTGTTACTGGTCTGGTTTCTGTCAGACGTGTTACTGGTCTGGTTTCTTTCAGACGTGTCCCGTGTTACTGGTCTGGTCTCTGTCAGACGTGTCCCGTGTTACTGGTCTGGTTTCTGCCAGACATGTTACTGGTCTGGTTTCTCTCAGACGTGTTACTGGTCTGGTTTCTGTCAGACGTGTCCCGTGTTAATGGTCTGGTTTCTGTCAGACGTGTCCCGTGTTACTGGTCTGGTTTCTGTCAGACATGTTACTGGTCTGGTTTCTGTCAGACGTGTTACTGGTCTGGTTTCTGTCAGACATGTTAATGGTCTGGTTTCTGTCAGACGTGTCCCGTGTTACTGGTCTGGTTTCTGTCAGACGTGTTACTGGTCTGGTTTCTGTCAGACGTGTCCCGTGTTACTGGTCTGGTTTCTGCCAGACATGTTACTGGTCTGGTTTCTGTCAAACATGTTACTGGTCTGGTTTCTGTCAGACGTGTCCCGGGTTACTGGTCTGGTTTCTGTCAGACGTGTCCCATGTTACTGGTCTGGTTTCTGCCAGACATGTTACTGGTCTGGTTTCTGTCAGACGTGTTACTGGTCTGGTTTCTGTCAGACGTGTTACTGGTCTGGTTTCTGTCAGATGTGTCACGTGTTACTGGTCTGGTTTCTGTCAGACATGTACCGTGTTACTGGTCTGGTTTCTGTCGGACGTGTCCCGTGTTACTGGTCTGGTTTCTGTCAGACGTGTCCCGTGTTACTGGTCTGGTCTCTGTCAGACGTGTCCCGTGTTACTGGTCTGGTTTCTGTCAGACGTGTTACTGGTCTGGTTTCTGTCAGACGTGTTACTGGTCTGGTTTCTTTCAGACGTGTCCCGTGTTACTGGTCTGGTCTCTGTCAGACGTGTCCCGTGTTACTGGTCTGGTTTCTGCCAGACATGTTACTGGTCTGGTTTCTGTCAGACGTGTTACTGGTCTGGTTTCTGTCAGACGTGTCCCGTGTTACTGGTCTGGTCTCTGTCAGACGTGTCCCGTGTTACTGGTCTGGTTTCTGCCAGACATGTTACTGGTCTGGTTTCTCTCAGACGTGTTACTGGTCTGGTTTCTGTCAGACGTGTCCCGTGTTAATGGTCTGGTTTCTGTCAGACGTGTCCCGTGTTACTGGTCTGGTTTCTGTCAGACATGTTACTGGTCTGGTTTCTGTCAGACGTGTTACTGGTCTGGTTTCTGTCAGACATGTTAATGGTCTGGTTTCAATCAGACGTGTCCCGTGTTACTGGTCTGGTTTCTGTCAGACGTGTCCCGTGTTACTGGTCTGGTTTCTGCCAGACATGTTACTGGTCTGGTTTCTGTCAAACATGTTACTGGTATGGTTTCTGTCAGACGTGTCCCGGGTTACTGGTCTGGTTTCTGTCAGACGTGTCCCATGTTACTGGTCTGGTTTCTGCCAGACATGTTACTGGTCTGGTTTCTGTCAGACGTGTTACTGGTCTGGTTTCTGTCAGACGTGTTACTGGTCTGGTTTCTGTCAGATGTGTCACGTGTTACTGGTCTGGTTTCTGTCAGACATGTACCGTGTTACTGGTCTGGTTTCTGTCGGACGTGTCCCGTGTTACTGGTCTGGTTTCTGTCAGACGTGTCCCGTGTTACTGGTCTGGTCTCTGTCAGACGTGTCCCGTGTTACTGGTCTGCTTTCTGTCAGACGTGTCCCGTGTTACTGGTCTGGTCTCTTTCAGACATGTCCCGTGTCACTGGTCTGGTTTCTGTCGGACGTGTCCCGTGTTACTGGTCTGGTTTCTGTCAGACGTGTCCCGTGTTACCTGTCTGGTTTCTGTCAGACGTGTTACTGGTCTGGTTTCTGTCAAACATGTTACTGGTCTGGTTTCTGTCAGATGTGTCCCATGTTACTGGTCTAGTTTCTGTTGGACGTGTCCCGTGTAACTGGTCTGGTTCCTGTCAGACGTGTTACTGGTCTGGTTTCTGTCAGACGTGTTACTGGTCTGGTTTCTGTCAGACGTGTTACTGGTCTGGTTTCTGCCAGACATGTCATTGGTCTGGTTTCTGTCAGATGTGTTACTGGTCTGGTTTCTGTCAGACGTGTTACTGGTCTGGTTTCTGTCAGACGTGTTACTGGTCTGGTTTCTGCCAGACATGTTACTGGTCTGGTTTCTGTCAAACATGTTACTGGTCTGGTTTCTGTCAGACGTGTCCCATGTTACTGGTCTGGTTTCTGCCAGACATGTTACTGGTCTGGTTTCTGTCAGACGTGTTACTGGTCTGGTTTCTGTCAGATGTGTCCCGTGTTACTGGTCTGGTTTCTGTCAGATGTGTTACTGGTCTGGTTTCTGCCAGACGTGTTACTGGTCTGGTTTCTGTCAGATGTGTCACGTGTTACTGGTCTGGTTTCTGTCAGAAATGTACCGTGTTACTGGTCTGGTTTCTGTCGGACGTGTCCCGTGTTACTGGTCTGGTTTCTGCCAGACGTGTTACTGGTCTGGTTTCTGTCAAACATGTTACTGGTCTTGTTTCTGTCAGACGTGTCCCGTGTTACTGGTCTGGTCTCTGTCAGACGTGTCCCGTGTTACTGGTCTGCTTTCTGTCAGACGTGTCTCGTGTTACTGGTCTGGTTTCTGTTAGACGTGTCCCGTGTTACTGGTCTGGTTTCTGTCAGACGTGTCCCGTGTTACCTGTCTGGTTTCTGTTAGACATGTCCCGTCTTATTGGTCTGGTTTCAATCAGACGTGTCCCGTGTTACTGGTCTGGTCTCTGTCAGACGTGTCCCGTGTTACTGGTCTGGTCTCTGTCAGACGTGTCCCGTGTTACTGGTCTGGTCTCTGTCAGACGTGTCCCGTGTTACTGGTCTGGTTTCTGTTAGACGTGTCCCGTGTTACTGGTCTGGTTTCTGTCAGACGTGTCCCGTGTTACCTGTCTGGTTTCTGTTAGACATGTTACTGGTCTGGTTTCTGTTAGACGTGTCCCGTGTTACTGGTCTGGTCTCTGTCAGACGTGTCCCGTGTTACTGGTCTGGTCTCTGTCAGACGTGTCCCGTGTTACTGGTCTGGTCTCTGTCAGACGTGTCCCGTGTTACCTGTCTGGTTTCTGTTAGACATGTCCCGTCTTATTGGTCTGGTTTCAATCAGACGTGTCCCGTGTTACTGGTCTGGTCTCTGTCAGACGTGTCCCGTGTTACTGGTCTGCTTTCTGTCAGACGTGTCCCGTGTTACTGGTCTGGTCTCTGTCAGACGTGTCCCGTGTTACTGGTCTGGTCTCTGTCAGACGTGTCCCGTGTTACTGGTCTGGTTTCTGTTAGACGTGTCCCGTGGTACTGGTCTGGTCTCTTTCAGACGTGTCCCGTGTCACTGGTCTGGTTTCTGTCGGACGTGTCCCGTGTTACTGGTCTGGTTTCTGTCAGACGTGTTACTGGTCTGGTTTCTGTCAGACGTGTCCCGTGTTACCTGTCTGGTTTCTGTCAGACGTGTTACTGGTCTGGTTTCTGTCAAACATGTTACTGGTCTGGTTTCTGTTGGACGTGTCCCGTGTAACTGGTCTGGTTTCTGTCAGAGATGTTCCTGGTCTGGTTTCTGTCAGACGTGTTACTGGTCTGGTTTCTGTCAGACGTGTTTCTGGTCTGGTTTCTGTCAGACGTGTCCCGTGTAACTGGTCTGGTTTCTGTCAGAGATGTTCCTGGTCTGGTTTCTGTCAGACGTGTTACTGGTCTGGTTTCTGTCAGACGTGTTTCTGGTCTGGTTTCTGTCAGACGTGTCCCATGTTACTGGTCTAATTTCTGTTGGACGTGTCCCGTGTAACTGGTCTGGTTTCTGTCAGAGATGTTCCTGGTCTGGTTTCTGTCAGACGTGTTTCTGGTCTGGTTTCTGTCAGACGTGTCACGTGTTACTGGTCTGGTTTCTGCCAGACATGTCATTGGTCTGGTTTCTGTCAGATGTGTTACTGGTCTGGTTTCTGTCAGATGTGTCCCGTGTTACTGGTCTGGTTTCTGTCAGATGTGTTACTGGTCTGGTTTCTGCCAGACGTGTCACTGGTCTGGTTTCTGTCAGATGTGTCACGTGTTACTGGTCTGGTTTCTGTCAGACGTGTTACTGGACTGGTTTCTTTCGGACGTGTTACTGGTCTGGTTTCTGTCAGACGTGTTACTGGACTGGTTTCTTTCGGACGTGTCCCGTGTTACTGGTCTGGTTTCTGCCAGACGTGTTACTGGTCTGGTTTCTGTCAAACGTGTCCCGTGTTACTGGTCTGGTTTCTGTCAGACGTGTCCCGTGTTACTGGTCTGGTTTCTGTCAGACGTTTCCCGTGTTACTGGTCTGGTTTCTGTCAAACATTTTACTGGTCTGGTTTCTGTCAGACGTGTCCCGTGTTACTGGTCTGGTTTCTGTCAGACGTGTCACGTGTTACTGGTCTGGTTTCTGCCAGACATGTCATTGGTCTGGTTTCTGTCAGACGTGTCCCGTGTTACTGGTCTGGTTTGTGTCCGACGTGTTACTGGTCTGGTTTCTGTCAGACGTGTCCCGTGTTACTGGTCTGGTCTCGGTCAGACGTGTCCCGTGTTACTGGTCTGGTTTCGATCAGACGTGTCCCGTGTTACTGGTCTGGTCTCTGTCAGACGTGTCCCGTGTTACTGGTCTGGTTTCTATCAGACGTGTTACTGGTCTGGTTTCTGTCAGACGTGTCCCGTGTTACTGGTCTGGTTTCTGCCAGACATGTTACTGGTCTGGTTTCTGTCAGACGTGTCCCGTGTTACTGGTCTGGTTTCTGTCAGACGTGTTACTGGTCTGGTTTCTGTCAGACGTGTCCCGTGTTACTGGTCTGGTTTCTGTCAGACGTGTTACTGGTCTGGTTTCTGTTAAACATGTTCCTGGTCTGGTTTCTGTCAGACGTGTCCCGTGTTACTGGTCTGGTTTCTGTCAGATGTGTTACTGGTCTGGTTTCTGCCAGACGTGTTACTGGTCTGGTTTCTGTCAGATGTGTCACGTGTTACTGGTCTGGTTTCTTTCAGACATGTACCGTGTTACTGGTCTGGTTTCTGTCGGACGTGTCCCGTGTTACTGGTCTGGTTTCTGCCAGACGTGTTACTGGTCTGGTTTCTGTCAAACATGTTACTGGTCTGGTTTCTGTCAGATGTGTCCCATATTACTGGTCTAGTTTCTGTTGGACGTGTCCCGTGTAACTGGTCTGGTTTCTGTCAGACATGTTACTGGTCTGGTTTCTGTCAGACGTGTTACTGGTCTGGTTTCTGTCAGACTTGTCACGTGTTACTGGTCTGGTTTCTGCCAGACATGTCATTGGTCTGGTTTCTGTTAAACATGTTCCTGGTCTGGTTTCTGTCAGACGTGTCCCGTGTTACTGGTCTGGTTTCTGTCAGATGTGTTACTGGTCTGGTTTCTGCCAGACGTGTTACTGGTCTGGTTTCTGTCAGATGTGTCACGTGTTACTGGTCTGGTTTCTTTCAGACATGTACCGTGTTACTGGTCTGGTTTCTGTCGGACGTGTCCCGTGTTACTGGTCTGGTTTCTGCCAGACGTGTTACTGGTCTGGTTTCTGTCAAACATGTTACTGGTCTGGTTTCTGTCAGATGTGTCCCATGTTACTGGTCTAGTTTCTGTTGGACGTGTCCCGTGTAACTGGTCTGGTTTCTGTCAGACATATTACTGGTCTGGTTTCTGTCAGACGTGTTACTGGTCTGGTTTCTGTCAGACTTGTCACGTGTTACTGGTCTGGTTTCTGCCAGACATGTCATTGGTCTGGTTTCTGTCAGATGTGTTACTGGTCTGGTTTCTGTCAGACGTGTCCCGTGTTACTGGTCTGGTCTCTGTCAGACGTGTCCCGTGTTACTGGTCTGGTTTCTGCCAGACATGTTACTGGTCTGGTTTCTGTCAAACATGTTACTGGTCTGGTTTCTGTCATACGTGTCCCGTGTTACTGGTCTGGTTTGTGTCCGACGTGTTACTGGTCTGGTCTCGGTCAGACGTGTCCCGTGTTACTGGTCTGGTTTCGATCAGACGTGTCCCGTGTTACTGGTCTGGTCTCTGTCAGACGTGTCCCGTGTTACTGGTCTGGTTTCTGCCAGACATGTTACTGGTCTGGTTTCTGTCAAACATGTTACTGGTCTGGTTTCTGTCATACGTGTCCCGTGTTACTGGTCTGGTTTCTGTCAAACATGTTACTGGTCTGGTTTCTGTCAGACGTGTTACTGGTCTGGTTTCTGTCAGATGTGTCCCGTGTTACTGGTCTGGTTTCTGTCAGATGTGTTACTGGTCTGGTTTCTGCCAGACGTGTCACTGGTCTGGTTTCTGTCAGATGTGTCACGTGTTACTGGTCTGGTTTCTGTCAGACGTGTTACTGGACTGGTTTCTTTCGGACGTGTTACTGGTCTGGTTTCTGTCAGACGTGTTACTGGACTGGTTTCTTTCGGACGTGTCCCGTGTTACTGGTCTGGTTTCTGCCAGACGTGTTACTGGTCTGGTTTCTGTCAAACGTGTCCCGTGTTACTGGTCTGGTTTCTGTCAGACGTGTCCCGTGTTACTGGTCTGGTTTCTGTCAGACGTTTCCCGTGTTACTGGTCTGGTTTCTGTCAAACATTTTACTGGTCTGGTTTCTGTCAGACGTGTCCCGTGTTACTGGTCTGGTTTCTGTCAGACGTGTCACGTGTTACTGGTCTGGTTTCTGCCAGACATGTCATTGGTCTGGTTTCTGTCAGACGTGTCCCGTGTTACTGGTCTGGTTTGTGTCCGACGTGTTACTGGTCTGGTTTCTGTCAGACGTGTCCCGTGTTACTGGTCTGGTCTCGGTCAGACGTGTCCCGTGTTACTGGTCTGGTTTCGATCAGACGTGTCCCGTGTTACTGGTCTGGTCTCTGTCAGACGTGTCCCGTGTTACTGGTCTGGTTTCTATCAGACGTGTTACTGGTCTGGTTTCTGTCAGACGTGTCCCGTGTTACTGGTCTGGTTTCTGCCAGACATGTTACTGGTCTGGTTTCTGTCAGACGTGTCCCGTGTTACTGGTCTGGTTTCTGTCAGACGTGTTACTGGTCTGGTTTCTGTCAGACGTGTCCCGTGTTACTGGTCTGGTTTCTGTCAGACGTGTTACTGGTCTGGTTTCTGTTAAACATGTTCCTGGTCTGGTTTCTGTCAGACGTGTCCCGTGTTACTGGTCTGGTTTCTGTCAGATGTGTTACTGGTCTGGTTTCTGCCAGACGTGTTACTGGTCTGGTTTCTGTCAGATGTGTCACGTGTTACTGGTCTGGTTTCTTTCAGACATGTACCGTGTTACTGGTCTGGTTTCTGTCGGACGTGTCCCGTGTTACTGGTCTGGTTTCTGCCAGACGTGTTACTGGTCTGGTTTCTGTCAAACATGTTACTGGTCTGGTTTCTGTCAGATGTGTCCCATATTACTGGTCTAGTTTCTGTTGGACGTGTCCCGTGTAACTGGTCTGGTTTCTGTCAGACATGTTACTGGTCTGGTTTCTGTCAGACGTGTTACTGGTCTGGTTTCTGTCAGACTTGTCACGTGTTACTGGTCTGGTTTCTGCCAGACATGTCATTGGTCTGGTTTCTGTCAGATGTGTTACTGGTCTGGTTTCTGTCAGACGTGTCCCGTGTTACTGGTCTGGTTTGTGTCCGACGTGTTACTGGTCTGGTCTCGGTCAGACGTGTCCCGTGTTACTGGTCTGGTTTCGATCAGACGTGTCCCGTGTTACTGGTCTGGTCTCTGTCAGACGTGTCCCGTGTTACTGGTCTGGTTTCTGCCAGACATGTTACTGGTCTGGTTTCTGTCAAACATGTTACTGGTCTGGTTTCTGTCAAACATGTTACTGGTCTGGTTTCTGTCAGACGTGTTACTGGTCTGGTTTCTGTCAGATGTGTCCCGTGTTACTGGTCTGGTTTCTGTCAGATGTGTTACTGGTCTGGTTTCTGCCAGACGTGTCACTGGTCTGGTTTCTGTCAGATGTGTCACGTGTTACTGGTCTGGTTTCTGTCAGACGTGTTACTGGACTGGTTTCTTTCGGACGTGTCCCGTGTTACTGGTCTGGTTTCTGCCAGACGTGTTACTGGTCTGGTTTCTGTCAAACGTGTCCCGTGTTACTGGTCTGGTTTCTGTCAGACGTGTCCCGTGTTACTGGTCTGGTTTCTGTCAGACGTTTCCCGTGTTACTGGTCTGGTTTCTGTCAAACATTTTACTGGTCTGGTTTCTGTCAGACGTGTCCCGTGTTACTGGTCTGGTTTCTGTCAGACGTGTCACGTGTTACTGGTCTGGTTTCTGCCAGACATGTCATTGGTCTGGTTTCTGCCAGATGTGTTACTGGTCTGGTTTCTGTCAGACGTGTCCCGTGTTACTGGTCTGGTTTGTGTCTGACGTGTTACTGGTCTGGTTTCTGTCAGACGTGTCCCGTGTTACTGGTCTGGTCTCGGTCAGACGTGTCCCGTGTTACTGGTCTGGTTTCGATCAGACGTGTCCCGTGTTACTGGTCTGGTCTCTGTCAGACGTGTCCCGTGTTACTGGTCTGGTTTCTATCAGACGTGTTACTGGTCTGGTTTCTGTCAGACGTGTCCCGTGTTACTGGTCTGGTTTCTGCAAGACATGTTACTGGTCTGGTTTCTGTCAAACATGTTACTGGTCTGGTTTCTGTCAGACGTGTCCTGTATTACTGGTCTGGTTTCTGTCAAACATGTTACTGGTCTGGTTTCTGTCAGACGTGTCCCGTGTTACTGGTCTGGTTTCTTTCAGACGTGTCCCGTGTTACTGGTATGTTTTCTGTCAGACATGTTACTGGTCTGGTTTCTGTTAAACATGTTACTGGTCTGGTTTCTGTCAGACGTGTTACTGGTCTGGTTTCTGTCAGACGTGTCCCGTGTTACTGGTCTGGTTTCTGTCAGACGTGTTACTGGTCTGGTTTCTGTCAGACATGTTACTGGTCTGGTTTCTGTCAGACGTGTCCCGTGTTACTGGTCTGGTTTCTGTCAGACGTGTTACTGGTCTGGTTTCTGTCAGACATGTTACTGGTCTGGTTTCTGTCAGACGTGTCCCGTGTTACTGGTCTGGTTTCTGTCAGACATGTTACTGATCTGGTTTCTGTCAGACATGTTACTGGTATGGTTTCTGTCAGACGTGTTACTGGTCTGGTTTCTGTCAGACGTGTTACTGATCTGGTTTCTGTCAGACGTGTTACTGGTCTGGTTTCTGTCAGACGTGTTACTGGTCTGGTTTCTGTCAGACATGTTACTGGTCTGGTTTCTGTCAGACGTGTTACTGGTCTGGTTTCTGTCAGACGTGTCCCGTGTTACTGGTCTGGTTTCTGTCAGACGTGTTACTGGTCTGGTTTCTGTCAGACGTGTCACGTGTTACTGATCTGGTTTCTGTCAGACGTGTTACTGGTCTGGTTTCTGTCAGACGTGTTACTGGTCTGGTTTCTGTCAGACATGTTACTGGTCTGGTTTCTGTCAGACGTGTTACTGGTCTGGTCTCTGTCAGACGTGTTACTGGTCTGGTTTCTATCAGACGTGTTACTGGTCTGGTTTCTGTCAGACGTGTCCCGTGTTACTGGTCTGGTCTCTGCCAGACGTGTTACTGGTCTGGTTTCTGCCAGACATGTTACTGGTCTGGTTTCTGTCAGACGTGTTACTGGTCTGGTTTCTGTCAGACGTGTCCCGTGTTACTGGTCTGGTTTCATTCAGACGTGTCCCGTGTTACTGGTCTGGTCTATGTCAGACATGTTACTGGTCTGGTTTCTCTCAGACGTGTTACTGGTCTGGTTTCTGTCAGACGTGTCCCGTGTTAATGGTCTGGTTTCTGTCAGACGTGTCCCGTGTTACTGGTCTGGTTTCTGTCAGACATGTTACTGGTCTGGTTTCTGTCAGACGTGTTACTGGTCTGGTTTCTGTCAGACATGTTACTGGTCTGGTTTCTGTCAGACGTGTTACTGGTCTGGTTTCTGTCAGACGTGTCCCGTGTTACTGGTCTGGTTTCTGTCAGACGTGTCCCGTGTTACTGGTCTGGTTTCTGCCAGACATGTTACTGGTCTGGTTTCTGTCAAACATGTTACTGGTCTGGTTTCTGTCAGACTTATGCCTAGTTACTGGTCTGGTTTCTGTCAGACGTGTCCCATGTTACTGGTCTGGTTTCTGCCAGACATGTTACTGGTCTGGTTTCTGTCAGACGTGTTACTGGTCTGGTTTCTGTCAGATGTGTCCCGTGTTACTGGTCTGGTTTCTGTCAGATGTGTTACTGGTCTGGTTTCTGCCAGACGTGTTACTGGTCTGGTTTCTGTCAAACATGTTACTGGTCTGGTTTCTGTCAGACGTGTCCCGTGTTACTGGTCTGGTCTCTGTCAGACGTGTCCCGTGTTACTGGTCTGCTTTCTGTCAGACGTGTCCCGTGTTACTGGTCTGGTCTCTGTCAGACGTGTCCCGTGTTACTGGTCTGGTTTCTGTTAGACGTGTCCCGTGTTACTGGTCTGGTTTCTGTCAGACATGTCCCGTGTTACTGGTCTGGTTTCTGTTAGACATGTCCCGTGTTACTGGTCTGGTTTCTGTTAGACGTGTCCCGTGTTACTGGTCTGGTCTCTGTCAGACGTGTCCCGTGTTACTGGTCTGGTTTCTGTTAGACGTGTCCCGTGTTACTGGTCTGGTTTCTGTCAGACGTGTCCCGTGTTACTGGTCTGCTTTCTGTCAGACGTGTCCCGTGGTACTGGTCTGGTCTCTTTCAGACGTGTCCCGTGTCACTGGTCTGGTTTCTGTCGGACGTGTCCCGTGTTACTGGTCTGGTTTCTGTCAGACGTGTCCCGTGTTACCTGTCTGGTTTCTGTCAGACGTGTTACTGGTCTGGTTTCTGTCAAACATGTTACTGGTCTGGTTTCTGTCAGATGTGTCCCATGTTACTGGTCTAGTTTCTGTTGGACGTGTCCCGTGTAACTGGTCTGGTTTCTGTCAGAGATGTTCCTGGTCTGGTTTCTGTCAGACGTGTTTCTGGTCTGGTTTCTGTCAGACGTGTCACGTGTTACTGGTCTGGTTTCTGCCAGACGTGTTTCTCGTCTGGTTTCTGTCAGACGTGTCCCGTGTTACTGGTCTGGTTTCGATCAGACGTGTCCCGTGTTACTGGTCTGGTTTCTGTCAGACGTGTCCCGTGTTACTGGTCTGGTTTGTGTCCGACGTGTTACTGGTCTGGTTTCTGTCAGACGTGTCCCGTGTTACTGGTCTGGTTTCTATCAGACGTGTTACTGGTCTGGTTTATGTCAGACGTGTCCCGTGTTACTGGTCTGGTTTCTGCCAGACATGTTACTGGTCTAGTTTCTTTCAGACGTGTCACGTGTTACTGGTCTGGTTTCTGCCAGACATGTCATTGGTCTGGTTTCTGTCAGATGTGTTACTGGTCTGGTTTCTGTCAGACGTGTCCCGTGTTACTGGTCTGGTTTCTGCCAGACATGTCATTGGTCTGGTTTGTGTCAAACATGTTACTGGTCTGGTTTCTGTCATACGTGTCCCGTGTTACTGGTCTGGTTTCTGTCAAACATGTTACTGGTCTGGTTTCTTTCAAACATGTTACTGGTCTGGTTTCTGTCAGACGTGTCCCGTGTTACTGGTCTGGTTTCTGTCAGACGTGTTACTGGTCTGGTTTCTGTTAAACATGTTCCTGGTCTGGTTTCTGTCAGACGTGTCCCGTGTTACTGGTCTGGTTTCTGTTAGATGTGTTACTGGTCTGGTTTCTGCCAGACGTGTTACTGGTCTGGTTTCTGTCGGACGTGTCCCGTGTTACTGGTCTGGTTTCTGCCAGACGTGTTACTGGTCTGGTTTCTGTCAAACATGTTACTGGTCTGGTTTCTGTCAGATGTGTCCCATGTTACTGGTCTAGTTTCTGTTGGACGTGTCCCGTGTAACTGGTCTGGTTTCTGTCAAACATGTTACTGGTCTGGTTTCTGTCAGACGTGTCCCGTGTTACTGGTCTGGTTTCTGTCAGAGATGTTCCTGGTCTGGTTTCTGTCAGACGTGTTACTGGTCTGGTTTCTGTCAGACCTGTCACGTGTTACTGGTCTGGTTTCTGTCAGACCTGTCACGTGTTACTGGTCTGGTTTCTGCCAGACATGTCATTGGTCTGGTTTCTGTCAGATGTGTTACTGGTCTGGTTTCTGTCAGACGTGTCCCGTGTTACTGGTCTGGTTTTTGTCCGACGTGTTACTGGTCTGGTTTTTGTCAGACGTGTCCCGTGTTACTGGTCTGGTCTCGGTCAGACGTGTCCCGTGTTACTGGTCTGGTTTCGATCAGACGTGTCCCGTGTTACTGGCCTGGTCTCTGTCAGACGTGTCCCGTGTTACTGGTCTGGTTTCTGCCAGACATGTTACTGGTCTGGTTTCTGTCAAACATGTTACTGGTCTGGTTTCTGTCATACGTGTCCCGTGCTACTGGTCTGGTTTCTGTCAAACATGTTACTGGTCTGGTTTCTGTCAGACGTGTTACTGGTCTGCTTTCTGTCAGACGTGTCCCGTAGTACTGGTCTTGTCTCTTTCAGACGTGTCCCGTGTCACTGGTCTGGTTTCTGTCGGACGTGTCCCGTGTTACTGGTCTGGTTTCTGTCAGACGTGTCCCGTGTTACCTGTCTGGTTTCTGTCAGACGTGTTACTGGTCTGGTTTCTGTCAAACATGTTACTGGTCTGGTTTCTGTCAGATGTGTCCCATGTTACTGGTCTAGTTTCTGTTGGACGTGTCCCGTGTAACTGGTCTGGTTTCTGTCAGAGATGTTCCTGGTCTGGTTTCATTCAGACGTGTTTCTGGTCTGGTTTCTGTCAGACGTGTCACGTGTTACTGGTCTGGTTTCTGCCAGACGTGTTTCTGGTCTGGTTTCTGTCAGACGTGACCCGTGTTACTGGTCTGGTTTCGATCAGACGTGTCCCGTGTTACTGGTCTGGTTTCTGTCAGACGTGTCCCGTGTTACTGGTCTGGTTTGTGTCCGACGTGTTACTGGTCTGGTTTCTGTCAGACGTGTCCCGTGTTACTGGTCTGGTCTCTGTCAGACGTGTCCCGTGTTACTGGTCTGGTTTCTATCAGACGTGTTACTGGTCTGGTTTATGTCAGACGTGTCCCGTGTTACTGGTCTGGTTTCTGCCAGACATGTTACTGGTCTAGTTTCTTTCAGACGTGTCACGTGTTACTGGTCTGGTTTCTGCCAGACATGTCATTGGTCTGGTTTCTGTCAGATGTGTTACTGGTCTGGTTTCTGTCAGACGTGTCCCGTGTTACTGGTCTGGTTTCTGCCAGACATGTCATTGGTCTGGTTTGTGTCCGACGTGTTACTGGTCTGGTTTTTGTCAGACGTGTCCCGTGTTACTGGTCTGGTTTCTGCCAGACATGTTACTGGTCTGGTTTCTGTCAAACATGTTACTGGTCTGGTTTCTGTCATACGTGTCCCGTGTTACTGGTCTGGTTTCTGTCAAACATGTTACTGGTCTGGTTTCTTTCAAACATGTTACTGGTCTGGTTTCTGTCAGACGTGTCCCGTGTTACTTTTCTGGTTTCTGTCAGACGTGTTACTGGTCTGGTTTCTGTTAAACATGTTCCTGGTCTGGTTTCTGTCAGACGTGTCCCGTGTTACTGGTCTGGTTTCTGTCAAACATGTTACTGGTCTGGTTTCTTTCAAACATGTTACTGGTCTGGTTTCTGTCAGACGTGTCCCGTGTTACTGGTCTGGTTTCTGTCAGACGTGTTACTGGTCTGGTTTCTGTTAAACATGTTCCTGGTCTGGTTTCTGTCAGACGTGTCCCGTGTTACTGGTCTGGTCTCTGTCAGACGTGTCCCGTGTTACTGGTCTGCTTTCTGTCAGACGTGTCCCGTGTTACTGGTCTGGTCTCTGTCAGACGTGTCCCGTGTTACTGGTGTGGTTTCTGTTAGACGTGTCCCGTGTTACTGGTCTGGTTTCTGTCAGACATGTCCCGTGTTACTGGTCTGGTTTCTGTTAGACATGTCCCGTGTTACTGGTCTGGTTTCTGTTAGACGTGTCCCGTGTTACTGGTCTGGTCTCTGTCAGACGTGTCCCGTGTTACTGGTCTGGTTTCTGTTAGACGTGTCCCGTGTTACTGGTCTGGTTTCTGTCAGACGTGTCCCGTGTTACTGGTCTGCTTTCTGTCAGACGTGTCCCGTGGTACTGGTCTGGTCTCTTTCAGACGTGTCCCGTGTCACTGGTCTGGTTTCTGTCGGACGTGTCCCGTGTTACTGGTCTGGTTTCTGTCAGACGTGTCCCGTGTTACCTGTCTGGTTTCTGTCAGACGTGTTACTGGTCTGGTTTCTGTCAAACATGTTACTGGTCTGGTTTCTGTCAGATGTGTCCCATGTTACTGGTCTAGTTTCTGTTGGACGTGTCCCGTGTAACTGGTCTGGTTTCTGTCAGAGATGTTCCTGGTCTGGTTTCTGTCAGACGTGTTTCTGGTCTGGTTTCTGTCAGACGTGTCACGTGTTACTGGTCTGGTTTCTGCCAGACGTGTTTCTGGTCTGGTTTCTGTCAGACGTGTCCCGTGTTACTGGTCTGGTTTCGATCAGACGTGTCCCGTGTTACTGGTCTGGTTTCTGTCAGACGTGTCCCGTGTTACTGGTCTGGTTTGTGTCCGACGTGTTACTGGTCTGGTTTCTGTCAGACGTGTCCCGTGTTACTGGTCTGGTCTCTGTCAGACGTGTCCCTTGTTACTGGTCTGGTTTCTATCAGACGTGTTACTGGTCTGGTTTATGTCAGACGTGTCCCGTGTTACTGGTCTGGTTTCTGCCAGACATGTTGCTGGTCTAGTTTCTTTCAGACGTGTCACGTGTTACTGGTCTGGTTTCTGCCAGACATGTCATTGGTCTGGTTTCTGTCCGACGTGTTACTGGTCTGGTTTTTGTCAGACGTGTCCCGTGTTACTGGTCTGGTTTCTGCCAGACATGTTACTGGTCTGGTTTCTGTCAAACATGTTACTGGTCTGGTTTCTGTCGTACGTGTCCCGTGTTACTGGTCTGGTTTCTGTCAAACATGTTACTGGTCTGGTTTCTTTCAAACATGTTACTGGTCTGGTTTCTGTCAGACGTGTCCCGTGTTACTGGTCTGGTTTCTGTCAGACGTGTTACTGGTCTGGTTTCTGTTAAACATGTTCCTGGTCTGGTTTCTGTCAGACGTGTCCCGTGTTACTGGTCTGGTTTCTGTCAGATGTGTTACTGGTCTGGTTTCTGCCAGACGTGTTACTGGTCTGGTTTCTGTCAGACATGTACCGTGTTACTGGTCTGGTTTCTGTCGGACGTGTTACTGGTCTGGTTTCTGTCAAACATGTTACTGGTCTGGTTTCTGTCAGATGTGTCCCATGTTACTGGTCTAGTTTCTGTTGGACGTGTCCCGTGTAACTGGTCTGGTTTCTGTCAAACATGTTACTGGTCTGGTTTCTGTCAGACGTGTCCCGTGTTACTGGTCTGGTTTCTGCCAGACGTGTTACTGGTCTGGTTTCTGTCAAACATGTTACTGGTCTGGTTTCTGTCAGATGTGTCCCATGTTACTGGTCTAGTTTCTGTTGGACGTGTCCCGTGTAACTGGTCTGGTTTCTGTCAAACATGTTACTGGTCTGGTTTCTGTCAGACGTGTCCCGTGTTACTGGTCTGGTTTCTGTCAGAGATGTTCCTGGTCTGGTTTCTGTCAGACGTGTTACTGGTCTGGTTTCTGTCAGACCTGTCACGTGTTACTGGTCTGGTTTCTGTCAGACCTGTCACGTGTTACTGGTCTGGTTTCTGCCAGACATGTCATTGGTCTGGTTTCTGTCAGATGTGTTACTGGTCTGGTTTCTGTCAGACGTGTCCCGTGTTACTGGTCTGGTTTGTGTCCGACGTGTTACTGGTCTGGTTTTTGTCAGACGTGTCCCGTGTTACTGGTCTGGTCTCGGTCAGACGTGTCCCGTGTTACTGGTCTGGTTTCGATCAGACGTGTCCCGTGTTACTGGTCTGGTCTCTGTCAGACGTGTCCCGTGTTACTGGTCTGGTTTCTGCCAGACATGTTACTGGTCTGGTTTCTGTCAAACATGTTACTGGTCTGGTTTCTGTCATACGTGTCCCGTGCTACTGGTCTGGTTTCTGTCAAACATGTTACTGGTCTGGTTTCTGTCAGACGTGTTACTGGTCTGGTTTCTGTCAGATGTGTCCTGTGTTACTGGTATGTTTTCTGTCAGACGTGTCCCGTGTTACTGGTCTGGTCTCTGTCAGACGTTTCCCGTGTTACCTGTCTGGTTTCTGTTAGACATGTCCCGTCTTTTTGGTCTGGTTTCAATCAGACGTGTCCCGTGGTACTGGTCTGGTCTCTTTCAGACGTGTCCCGTGTTACCTGTCTGGTTTCTGTCAGACGTGTTACTGGTCTGGTTTCAGTCAGATGTGTCCCATGTTACTGGTCTAGTTTCTGTTGGACGTGTCCCGTGTAACTGGTCTGGTTTCTGTCAGAGATGTTCCTGGTCTGGTTTCTGTCAGACGTGTTACTGGTCTGGTTTCTGTCAGACGTGTCACGTGTTACTGGTCTGGTTTCTGCCAGACATGTCATTGGTCTGGTTTCTGTCAGATGTGTTACTGGTCTGGTTTCCGTCAGACGTGTCCCGTGTTACTGGTCTGGTTTCTGCCAGACATGTTACTGGTCTGGTTTCTGTCAAACATGTTACTGGTCTGGTTTCTGTCATACGTGTCCCGTGTTACTGGTCTGGTTTCTGTCAAACATGTTACTGGTCTGGTTTCTGTCAGACGTGTCCCGTGTTACTGGTCTGGTTTCTGTCAAACATGTTACTGGTCTGGTTTCTGTCATACGTGTCCCGTGTTACTGGTATGTTTTCTGTCAGACATGTTACTGGTCTGGTTTCTGTTAAACATGTTCCTGGTCTGGTTTCTGTCAGATGTGTCCCGTGTTACTGGTCTGGTTTCTGTCAGATGTGTTACTGGTCTGGTTTCTGCCAGACGTGTCACTGGTCTGGTTTCTGTCAGATGTGTCACGTGTTACTGGTCTGGTTTCTGTCAGACGTGTTACTGGACTGGTTTCTGTCGGACGTGTCCCGTGTTACTGGTCTGGTTTCTGCCAGACGTGTTACTGGTCTGGTTTCTGTCAAACATGTTACTGGTCTGGTTTCTGTCACACGTGTCCCGTGTTACTGGTCTGGTTTCTGTCAGACGTGTCCCGTGTTACTGGTCTGGTCTCTGTCAGACGTTTCCCTTGTTACTGGTCTGGTCTCTGTCAGACGTTTCCCGTGTTACTGGTCTGGTTTCTGTCAAACATTTTACTTGTCTGGTTTCTGTCAGACGTGTCCCGTGTTACTGGTCTGGTTTCTGTCAGACGTGTTACTGGTCTGGTTTCTGTCAGACGTGTCCCGTGTTACTGGTCTGGTTTCTGTCAAACATGTTACTGGTCTGGTTTCTGTCATACGTGTCCCGTGTTACTGGTATGTTTTCTGTCAGACATGTTACTGGTCTGGTTTCTGTTAAACATGTTCCTGGTCTGGTTTCTGTCAGATGTGTCCCGTGTTACTGGTCTGGTTTCTGTCAGATGTGTTACTGGTCTGGTTTCTGCCAGACGTGTCACTGGTCTGGTTTCTGTCAGATGTGTCACGTGTTACTGGTCTGGTTTCTGTCAGACGTGTTACTGGACTGGTTTCTGTCGGACGTGTCCCGTGTTACTGGTCTGGTTTCTGCCAGACGTGTTACTGGTCTGGTTTCTGTCAAACATGTTACTGGTCTGGTTTCTGTTACACGTGTCCCGTGTTACTGGTCTGGTTTCTGTCAGACGTGTCCCGTGTTACTGGTCTGGTCTCTGTCAGACGTTTCCCTTGTTACTGGTCTGGTCTCTGTCAGACGTTTCCCGTGTTACTGGTCTGGTTTCTGTCAAACATTTTACTTGTCTGGTTTCTGTCAGACGTGTCCCGTGTTACTGGTCTGGTTTCTGTCAGACGTGTCCCGTGTTACTGGTCTGGTCTCGGTCAGACGTGTCCCGTGTTACTGGTCTGGTTTCGATCAGACGTGTTACTGGTCTGGTTTCTGTCAGATGTGTCCCGTGTTACTGGTCTGGTTTCTGCCAGACATGTTACTGGTCTGGTTTCTGTCAGACGTGTCCCGTGTTACTGGTCTGGTTTCTGTCAGACGTGTTACTGGTCTGGTTTCTGTCATATGTGTCCTGTGTTACTGGTATGTTTTCTGTCAGACATGTTACTGGTCTGGTTGCTGTTAAACATGTTCCTGGTCTGGTTTCTGTCAGACGTGTCCCGTGTTACTGGTATGTTTTCTGTCAGAGATGTTACTGGTCTTGTTTCTGTTAAACATGTTACTGGTCTGGTTTCTGTCAGACGTGTTACTGGTCTGGTTTCTGTCAGACGTGTCCCGTGTTACTGGTATGTTTTCTGTCAGACATGTTACTGGTCTGGTTTCTGTTAAAGATGTTACTGGTCTGGTTTCTGTCAGACGTGTTAGTGGTCTGGTTTCTGTCAGACGTGTCCCGTGTTACTGGTATGTTTTCTGTCAGACATGTTACTGGTCTGGTTTCTGTTAAACATGTTACTGGTCTGGTTTCTGTCAGACGTGTCCCGTGTTACTGGTCTGGTTTCTGTCAGACGTGTCCCGTGTTACTGGTCTGGTCTCTGTCAGACGTTTCCCGTGTTACTGGTCTGGTTGATGTCAAACATGTTACTGGTCTGGTTTCTGTCAGACGTGTCCCGTGTTACTGGTCTGGTTTCTATCAGACCTGTCCCGTGTTACTGATATGGTTTCTGTTAGACGTGTACCGTGTTACTGGTCTGGTTTCCCTCCGACGTGTTACTGGTCTGGTTTCTGTCAAACATGTTACTGATCTGGTTTCTGTCGGACGTGTCCCGTGTTACTGGTCTGGTTTCTGTCAGAGATGTTCCTGGTCTGGTTTCTGTCAGACGTGTTACTGGTCTGGTTTCTGTCAATCATGTTACTGGTCTGGTTTCTGTCCGACGTGTTACTGGTCTGGTTTCTGTCAGACGTGTCACGTGTTACTGGTCTGGTTTCTGCCAGACATGTCATTGGTCTGGTTTCTGTCAGACGTGTTACTGGTCTGGTTTCTGTCAGACGTGTTTATGGTCTGGTTTCTCTCAGACATGTTACTGATCTGGTTTCTGACAGACGTGTTACTGGTCTGGTTTCTGTCAGACGTGTTACTGGTCTGGTTTCTGTCAGACGTGTCCCGTGTTACTGGTCTTGTTTCTGTCAGACGTGTTACTGGTCTGGTTTCTGTCAGAATTGTTACTGGTCTGGTTTCTGTCAGACGTGTTACTGGTCTGGTTTCTGTCAGACATGTTACTGGTCTGGTTTCTGTCAGATGTGTTACTGGTCTGGTTTCTGTCAGACGTGTTACTGGTCTGGTTTCTGTCAGACGTGTTTATGGTCTGGTTTCTCTCAGACATGTTACTGATCTGGTTTCTGACAGACGTGTTACTGGTCTGGTTTCTGTCAGACGTGTTACTGGTCTGGTTTCTGTCAGACGTGTCCCGTGTTACTGGTCTTGTTTCTGTCAGACGTGTTACTGGTCTGGTTTCTGTCAGAATTGTTACTGGTCTGGTTTCTGTCAGACGTGTTACTGGTCTGGTTTCTGTCATACGTGTCCCGTGTTACTGGTCTTGTTTCTGTCAGACGTGTTACTGGTCTGGTTTCTGTCAGAATTGTTACTGGTCTGGTTTCTGTCAGACGTGTTACTGGTCTGGTTTCTGTCAGACGTGTTACTGGTCTGGTTTCTGTCATACGTGTCCCGTGTTACTGGTCTTGTTTCTGTCAGACGTGTTACTGATCTGGTTTCTGTCATACGTGTCCCGTGTTACTGGTCTTGTTTCTGTCAGACGTGTTACTGATCTGGTTTCTGTCAGACGTGTCCCGTGTTACTGGTCTGGTTTCTCTCAGACATGTTACTGGTCTGGTTTCTGACAGACGTGTTACTGGTCTTGTTTCTGTCAGACGTGTTACTGATCTGGTTTCTGTCAGACGTGTTACTGGTCTGGTTTCCGTCAGACGTGTCACTGGTCTGGTTTCTGACAGACGTGTTACTGGTCTGGTTTCCGTCAGACGTGTTACTGGTCTGGTTTCTGTCAGACGTGTTACTGGTCTGGTTTCTGTCAGACGTGTTACTGGTCTGGTTTCTGTTAGACGTGTCCCGTGTTACTGGTCTGGTTTCTTTCAGACGTGTTACTGGTCTGGTTTCTGTCAGACGTGTTACTGGTCTGGTTTCTGTTAGACGTGTCCCGTGTTACTGGTCTGGTTTCTTTCAGACGTGTTACTGGTCTGGTTTCTGTAAGACGTGTTACTGGTCTGGTTTCTGTCATACGTGTCCCGTGTTACTGGTCTTGTTTCTGTCAGACGTGTTACTGATCTGGTTTCTGTCAGACGTGTCCCGTGTTACTGGTCTGGTTTCTCTCAGACATGTTACTGGTCTGGTTTCTGACAGACGTGTTACTGGTCTGGTTTCTGTCAGACGTGTTACTGGTCTGGTTTCTGTCAGGCGTGTTACTGGTCTGGTTTCTGTCAGACGTGTTACTGGTCTTGTTTCTGTCAGACGTGTTACTGGTCTGGTTTCTGTCATACGTGTCCCGTGTTACTGGTCTGGTTTCTGTCAGACGTGTTACTGGTCTGGTTTCCGTCAGACGTGTTACTGTTCTGGTTTCTGACAGACGTGTTACTGGTCTGGTTTCTGTCATACGTGTCCCGTGTTACTGGTCTGGTTTCTGTTAGACGTGTTACTGGTCTGGTTTCTGTTAGACGTGTTACTGGTCTGGTTTCTGTCATACGTGTCCCGTGTTACTGGTCTGGTTTCTGTTAGACGTGTTACTGGTCTGGTTTCCGTCAGACGCGTTACTGGTCTGGTTTCTGACAGACGTGTTACTGGTCTGGTTTCTGTCAGACGTGTTACTGGTCTGGTTTCTTTCAGACGTGTTACTGGTCTGGTTTCTGTCAGACATGTTACTGGTCTGGTTTCTGTCATACGTGTCCCGTGTTACTGGTCTTGTTTCTGTCAGACGTGTTACTGATCTGGTTTCTGTCAGACGTGTTACTGGTCTGGTTTCCGTCAGACGTGTTACTGGTCTGGTTTCTGACAGACGTGTTACTGGTCTGGTTTCTGTCAGACGTGTTACTGGTCTGGTTTCTGTAAGACGTGTCCCGTGTTATTGGTCTGGTTTCTGTCAGACGTGTTACTGGTCTGGTTTCTGTCAGACGTGTTACTGGTCTGGTTTCTGTCAGACGTGTTACTGGTCTGGTTTCTGTCATACGTGTCCCGTGTTACTGGTCTTGTTTCTGTCAGACGTGTCCCGTGTTACTGGTCTTGTTTCTGTCAGACGTGTTACTGGTCTGGTTTCTGTCAGAATTGTTACTGGTCTGGTTTCTGTCATACGTGTCCCGTGTTACTGGTCTTGTTTCTGTCAGACGTGTCCCGTGTTACTGGTCTTGTTTCTGACAGACGTGTTACTGGTCTGGTTTCTGTCAGAATTGTTACTGGTCTGGTTTCTGTCATACGTGTCCCGTGTTACTGGTCTGGTTTCTGTCAGACGTGTTACTGGTCTGGTTTCTGTCAGACGTGTTACTGGTCTGGTTTCTGTCAGAATTGTTACTGGTCTGGTTTCTGTCAGACGTGTTACTGGTCTGGTTTCTGTCAGACGTGTTACTGGTCTGGTTTCTGTCATACGTGTCCCGTGTTACTGGTCTTGTTTCTGTCAGACGTGTTACTGATCTGGTTTCTGTCAGACGTGTTACTGGTCTGGTTTCCGTCAGACGTGTTACTGGTCTGGTTTCTGACAGACGTGTTACTGATCTGGTTTCTGTCAGACGTGTTACTGGTCTGGTTTCCGTCAGACGTGTTACTGGTCTGGTTTCTGTCAGACGTGTTACTGGTCTGGTTTCTGTTAGACGTGTTACTGGTCTGGTTTCTTTCAGACGTGTTACTGGTCTGGTTTCTGTCATACGTTTCCCGTGTTACTGGTCTGGTTTCTGTCAGACGTGTTACTGGTCTGGTTTCTGTCATACGTGTCCCGTGTTACTGGTCTGGTTTCTGTTAGACGTGTCCCGTGTTACTGGTCTGGTTTCTTTCAGACGTGTTACTGGTCTGGTTTCTGTCAGACGTGTTACTGGTCTGGTTTCCGTCAGACGTGTTACTGATCTGGTTTCTGTCAGACGTGTTACTGGTCTGGTTTCCGTCAGACGTGTTACTGGTCTGGTCTCTGTCAGACGTGTCCCGTGTTACTGGTCACATGTTGACAGTGACTGTTGGATCCATCACCTACCAGTCCGTACATTTGTGTGGTCAAATATCACCCCAATCAGAATCAATGCGCTTTTGCAATAAACTTACAAATGTCTTAAATTTTAATAAAAATAATTATTTTCACTATATTTTTGTCACCTTTCCTTCGTGCGGAGATGTGGCCATGCATTTGTGATACCGGTGTAAACTTCAGTGTGCTAACATCTCCAGGTGGGCAGTAGTCTGGATCTTCTCCAACTGAGATGTCAGATCCAGGACTAATCATTTGTTGTTCATGGTCCTCAGGATCCCCAGGTGGTCTCCTAGCAACCATGATACTTGAGACTTGAAAACATAAAAGTCTGAACACACACAAATCTATAAATCCATATGTTGGTAAATTTCTCTGCCTATGTGGAAATGCATTCGTGTGCAGGCCCACACACAATAACACAAACATGATTGAATAATCAATAATCATTCCTTAGCCTACTTAACAAGTTAGCTCTTTTTTTTACACAGAAGGTATAAATATGGTAAGGGACTCTCTGTCAAGCTACCTTACTAAACTCGCTAACATTAAAGTAATAACATTACTTTGTTAGCTAACGAGTGCCAACCAGTTAGAGGATAATATTAAGTGTCACTGGAAACACATGGATGTCCATAAATGAAGATAAAACTTACATGTATGTTGCTGTAAAATGGCCTCCCAGATCTGACATGAGATGCTAATGATGGATTTAAGTTCTAATCAGCTGTAATGCTGATGATGACACTGAAGCTCAGATGCTAATGGTTTCCAGCAGCATCAGGATGAAATTCAGACCTGCATCATCTAAGTTCATGTGATGTTTTCTGCTGTAAACTGTGAATCTCTTCATCACCAACATCTCTGGTTGTTTATTCCCTTTGTTTTCCTCTGCCGCTTGTCTGCTTTTTGTTTTAGGGATTTGGTTCCGGTGGGTGTTTAATCACATCTGTTTTGCATCTGTGCTTTAGTCTTTCTGTTTATCTGATGCCGTTTTCTGCAGCTGCAGTGTGTAGTTGTGTGATTTTTGCTTTTTATCTTTATTTCTGGTTCTTGTCTTTATTTGCAAGCTATTTATCTTGTGTCTCACTTGAATTTATTCCAGGTAAACATGTCATATTGTTGCTGCTGCTCATAGTTTGTTTTGCACATTGTATGATTTGACTTAGCTTTCCATGTCGTTGCCCCTCGTGCAGCATAAAGTCCTAATGAGGAGACACAAGTTCGCATTGTTTCAGAGCAGCCGCTGCCAGCGACTGACCTTCATCATGACAAACACAAACCCAGAGACTGTTTCGCATCCAAAAACCTTCTTCAGCTTGTTTTAATCTGAGAGAAGGGATCAGACCAGTGCAGAAAAAACTCAGCTGTTAGTCATAAAACTTATGTTATTTTATATTTTGAAAGTTCAGAAAATAATCTGTTTTAAACATAAACAGGAGTCAACAAACAAAACTTTGAAAGAAAATCAAACTGCAGCCGTTGAGTGGTGGACACTTTACAAATGAATGATCTGCAGGAGCAAGGCAGATAAATAAAGTTTCAGAAGGAAACAACATGAAGGTAAACTACAGCGAGTAATAAAAATGTCAGACATTTATTGATCTTTTAACAGAAACCTTTTCCACTATTGATCTATTATTAATTGAACAGATTTCTGTCTGTCTTTTTCCTGTTCCAGTGGATCGAGTCCTAGATTTCCTGAACCAGCCAGTGGATGGCGCCCTCTTCCCACAGATTCCTGACCTCACACAGGTGACCAGTGAAGGTATCCTGGCCAGCGGGGACTCTGACCTGTCCAGACCCTCTTCCAATGGGGTCCCTACAGCAATCAGTTTTGTCAATGGAAAACATGAGGTACAGACTAAACGCTGGAGAGTTGAGATCTTATGATTCCAGTTTATTAAAATCTGACTTCCTGACCCCCCTTCTGGAGCCAGGCGTGGAGGCGGGACATAGACATTAGTACCTGTTGGAAAGGCGTTTGTTCATGGGACCCAGTCTAGCTCAGCCTAAAAGGGTTGGATCCATCATTCAGTCCAAAGGTAACATGGGCCTCCCCAAGCCTGAGCTGGTGTGCAAGGTTGTGCGGTTCTGGCTATATATAGTTGGACTTACCTCAATGCTCAGCTTGGTTCTGGATCCAGTCTCTTTGAGGAGGACTGGACTTTCTTCTATTCTGGAGTTGCTTCCGGTGAGAGGTATTGAGCTGATGTGGGCATACCCATTTCCCTCGACTTGATCCCTGTACATCTGGGTTTACCTCCGGTGTATTAGTTGGGGGAATCAGGACACTCTGGACCAGTGGTCCAAAATTCCAGTCCTGGAGATCTACCGTCCTGCAGGTTTTAGTGTTTACCCGATGGAAAAACCTGCCTCAGATCATTGGCTTATTACCAGACAGGTGCCAAAGTTGTTGTATTTTCATTTGCATCAGGTGTGTTGGACCTACATGATGGTAGACCTCCATAACTGGAGAAGACCTCAATCATGATCTTCAAAGGATGGTATCTGCAGGTTTTAGAAGTTTCCCTGCTGCAACACACCTTAAACCTGCAGGACACCAGCCCTCATGGATTGGAATCAAGGATTCCTCTTCTTGGCAGCAGTTCCATGACAGACTTTGTAGTCACATCATTGGACTTGCAACCGCACGTCTTGGACACTCGGGTGAAGAGGGGGGCGGAGCTTCAACTGATCACCACCTGGTGGTGAGTTGGCTCAGATGGTGGGGGAGCAAGCCGGTCAGATCTGGCAGGCCCAAACGTGTTGTGAGGGTCTGCTGGGAACGTCTGGCTGAGTCCCCCGTCAGAGCGAGCTTCAACTCCCACCTTCAGCAGAGCTTCAACCATGTCCCGGGTGAGGCGGGGGACATTGAGTCTGAATGGGCTGTGTTCCGTACCTCGATTGCCGAGGCAGCCAGCCGGAGCTGTGGCTGTAAGGTCGTTGGTGCCTGTCGTGGCGGTAATCCCAGGACTCGTTGGTGGACACCAGCAGTGAGGGATGCCGTCAAGCTGAAGGAGTCCTATCGGGCCTTCTTGGCCTGTGGGACTCTGGAGGCAGCTGGTAGGTACCAACAGGCTAAGTGGGCTGTGACTTTGCCTATTGCCAAGGCAAAGACTTGGGCATGGGAGGAGTTTGGCAAGGCCATGGAGAAAGACTTCCAGAAGGCTTCGAGGCGATTCTGGTCCACCATCCGGCGACTCAGGAGGGGGAAATGGTGCTCCGTCAATACTGTGTACAGTGGAGATGGGGAGCTGATGGGAAGACTCTCCTATGTGTTGGACTGAGGTGGTTAAAAAGCTCCTTGGTGGCAAGGCCCCGGGAGTGGATGAGATCCGCCCAGAGTTCCTTAAGGCTCTGGATGCTGTGGGGCTGTCCTGGCTGACACGCCTCTGCAGCATCGCGTGGACATCGGGGGCAGTACCGCTGGACTGGCAGACCGGGGTGGTGGTCCCCCTTTTCAAGAAGGGAGAACAGTCTGCTCTAACTAGAGGGGGATATCACACTCCTCAGCCTCCCAGCTAAAGTCTATTCAGGGGTCCTGAAGAGGAGAGTCCGTCAGATCCTCAAATCTCGGATTGAGGAGGAGCAGTGTGCTTTTCGTCCTGGTCGCAGAACGATGGACCAGCTCTATACCCTGTTTGGGATCCTGGAGGTGGCATGGGAGTTTACCCAACCAGTCTACATAATAAGAAGATTGTATTTTATTTAAAAGCACCTTTCAAGTCACTCAAGGACACTGTTCAATAAAAACAGTCATTAAAACAACAATAAGAAGCAATAAAATACAACACAAAACCAGTGATTACAGACAGCATGCTTTCTTGAACAGGTGTGTTTTGAGGAAGGATTTGAACAGATGTAAACAGTGTTATGGATGTCTGGTGGGAGGGCATTCCAGAAGTGGGGAGCTGAGCGACTGAATGCTCGTCTCCCCATGGTGCTGAGACGGCAGGAGGGAACAGTGAGGTGGATGGAGAAGGATGACCTGAGGGGGTGATAATATGTAAGAGGTCTGACAGATAGCGGGGGGCGAGGTTGTGGACGGCCTTGAAAGTGTGCAGGTGGCTTTTGAATTCTATTCTTGATTTAACTGGTAGCCAGTGCAGCTGCTGTAGGATAAGGGTGATGTGGTGAAAAGAGGGAGTCCTGGTGATGATGCGTGCAGCAAAATTGTAAATAATTTAAAGCTTATGAAGGTATTTCAGTGGGAGATTGAAGAAAATAGTCAATACAACAGTCAATAAGAGAGGTAACAGTGGACAACAACAGAGGTGGTGCGGGGGGTGAGGGAAGGGCAGAAACTAGAAATGTCATGTACATGGAAATATGCAGAACGAGTGATGTTATTGATCTGGGCATGGACTGATAATGTGCTGTCGAGGATTTGTGGCATGTGCTTTATGGACCTGGAGAAGGCGTTCGACCGTGTCTCCCGGGGGCTCCTGTGGGGGGTACTCTGGGAGTATGGGGTACCGGACCCCCTTGTACGGGCTGTCAGGTCCCTGTAAGACCGGTTCCTACATGGTGCCGATTCTGTTTATAACTTATGGACAGAATTTCTAGTATCTTCTGAGTTGTGGAGGGTTTGGTCGACTCAGATTCTGCCTTTTGGAGAGGATGTGGTTCCGTTGGCTTAGTTAGACCCTTATTTCCAGCTGACTGTTAAGCAGTTGGGATGGGAATTCCATCCTCCAGATCCGAAGAATGGATGGACTGAGTGATGGATCCATCCTTCCCTTGTATAGATTATCAGACAAGCTGTGAGACGTAGGTTGGGACAAACTGTTTCTCTTGTTCTTCTTCATCTGCTCTGCTCTGTCCAGGTGACCTTCGAGCCTCAGCTTCCAGAAGAAGCCAGAGGAGATCAGTTTGAAATGGTTACACCTGTTCAGGTGGAGGACTACTTAGTGATGAAGGAGGAGGACAGCAAGACTCCATTTGACTACAGTGTTGTCCACATTCAAACAGAGAAAAGCAGTGATGAAAGAACTAGTCCAGATCCAGATGAAACTACATGTCAAGGATGTGATGGAGACACTGTCCCTGACATCTCCACTGAAGGTCCAGATCAAACCTTCACATATTCTCCACCGATGTCACCAACGACATCCAGCCCGGTCCATGCCAGAGTGTCTCAGGCCATCCCTGAAAGCCTCGCTACCTACGAGAAGATGGAGGGTTCTGCAGATGATACTCCTCCCACTCCGTCCGCAGGAGACCTGGCAAGTGTGAGGACAGACGAGACCGAACTCGGAGGAATGGAGGTTCCCACTTCTGACCCAGACACCAGGCTCCAAGAAACCGCCTCAAGGATCCAGAGTGGGGATGTTGAAGGTTCTGTTTCTGGAGAGGATGATGCCTCTGGACAACCTGAGACAGTCAGTTACTCCTCCCTCCAGACCCAGCAGCTTCCAGATTCAGAGTCAGGATCAGGTTCAGGTTCTGAACAGGTTTCTGGCGAGTTCTCCGGGGAGCAGGGTGATCCAGATGTCCTGCTTGCAGAGCTAAAAGTTACAGTTCTACCAGCTGTAGCAGCAACCACCACAAAAACCCAAGACCCAATCTCATACCAGACCACAGTGAGACACCCCATCGCAGATCACGAACCAAATACTACAACCACAATCTCCACCAGCGCCGTTCAGGTTGTGAACTGGACCCCTTCTACCTCTTCTCCCTTCTACACCTTTGACCACAGCCCCCATTCCGTCCCCCAGTGGGTCCTGACCCCTGACCCATCTGCTGCCCCCCTACCAGACCAGGGACTGGTGGGTTATCAAACCTCTCTTGTGGAGACCCGCCCACAGAAACCCGAAGAGACCGAGACCACATACCCACCGGAGACCCGCTCCAACCTCGCTGTTAACGTCAGAGGTATGTGGTCATGGGTGATCTGGCTCAAGTCCACGTCCAGACCTGCTGTAAAGTTGCAGAACCTTCCACAACTTCTCCTGTTTCAGATCTGCTGCTGTGCTCCGTTGGAGTGTGTCAGAATGGAGGATCTTGCTTCAGGAAAGGAGAAGAAAACCTGTGTGTGTGTTTACCTGGATTCACCGGACAGTTCTGTGAGACAGGTATGGAACTGGCAGGTCAGGGTTAACAACCGAAAGAACTGGGCCAAACCTGGGCCAGCAGACTGGTGAGGGTTAATAACATTAGACAGAACTGGGCTGGACCAGCCCGATAGACCAGTGAGGGTTATTAATGCCAGACAGAATCTGGTCAAACCAGGCCAACAGACCGGTAATAACCAGGATGTGTTGTGTGTCTGCAGACCTGGACGAGTGCCAGTCCAACCCGTGTCTGAATGGCGCCACCTGTCTGGATGGGATCAACTCTTTCACCTGCCTCTGCCTGCCCAGCTACACTGGAGAGCTCTGCGAACAGGGTCAGAACCCATCATCCAACCATCCATCCATCCATTTATCCATCCATCCATCTATCCATCATTTATCTGTCCATCTATCCGTCCGTCTGTCCATCCATCCATCATTTATCCATCCATTCATTCTTCCATCCATATGTCCATGCATTCATCCATCCATTCATTCATTTGTCCATCCATCCATATATTTCTGTAAAGAGATGTCAGTGATCTGATTGGTCAGCCATTCTGGCCTGATCAGGCACCGCCCACTTTTCTACTGTTACCTTACATGAAATATATATAAATATTATTGTCATTGATGGTGGAGGATTTGGGTTCAGACCATCAGAATGCATCAGGATGTAATCTGGCATGATGTAAAACTCATCCATCGCTGGGCGTTGGCTACTTCTTCTAGCCTCTCCTCTCATATCTCTGACATGACTCAGAGCTGGTCCAGGTTCAGAGGTCCTGGGGATTAAAACTCTGGATCAGGATCAGTTTTCACTGATAACAGAGTTGTCAGCACAGGAAGTCATCAGAGAAGGGAAACTGGTCCAAACAGATTTCTGTTAGCTTCACCAGACTGAACTGTTTTAGTAGAACTTTTCATCTGAATCATATACAGCTGAAGAACCTCAGTTCAGGAAGAAATGGACCAGAAGTCCTGGTAGAACAAATCCACTAATCCAGGTAGAACCAATTCAGTAATCCAGGTAGAACCAGACCAGAAATTGAGGTTGAAATGGCATGTCTAGGTAGGACCAATCCATAGACCACCTGGACATTTTTAAATTGGCCATATATGGAGTTTTAAGGAGTTTTTATCACCTCCAATGCAGCTCACACCTTACTTATGCTAGCATTGTCATATTTCTGCTAACATGGCTGCTACATTCAATTTGCTTAAACTAGAGGTAATAAGCTAATAGCATGCTATGCTAGCATTGTCGTGTTAAGGCAGAGAAGCAAAACCTATATATCTTATGCTAAAGGACAACACTGCTGAAATGTTCTAGTTAATGCCAACATAAGCAGCTGATGTAATCTTGTAAGGGCTAGCATGTTGTTAGCATTATCATGCTAAAGTAAAGGAAAAGCTGTAATATTCTTCTCTCTTCGACATGTGGCCGTGTTGGAGAGAAACCCCATGTTTGTAGGGTGTGTCCATGTGCATCCATGGTGAAGGTGCATGATGATGTGGAACGTTGGAAGTCTTTCCTCCCTGACAGACAAATGCCTTCTTGTAGCTGTGTTCCAGTGGAAAGAAGGAGAAACAGATAACTGCTGTATTATTCCAGCAGCTGTGGCGTCCTCTCCCACTTCATCTGGATTCAGTTTGACCTCCTGCTCTCTGCTCGGCTACGTCTGGACGCCACGCTGCCAGGACGGCCCAGGCTTCCAAGCCTGGGCCGTGATCCTCCAGGTGGTCATTAAGACCAGGCCAGCTGATGGAAACAACTTTCCATCACAGCTTCTCTGGCATGCACATGATTCTGACACAAAGCAGCCATTGTTTGCTGATAATGTGGCTTCATGTCATCGTGTGTTTGACCCGAACACAACTGGATGTTTGTGAGGGTTAAAGAAGTCTTTATTCCCAGCTGGACCTCAACAACAGGCTGAAGAAGGAAGCTAATGAAAGCTGCTGAGTAACTGCTGGAGCAGCACGCCTCTACATTCACACCATGAACCCTGCTTCCGGACTGGGAACCTTACTGGGAACCTCGCTGCCAAGCTGCTGGTGGGAATGCAAATAAAAAACAAAACGCAGTCGCCTGCCAATATTTTAAACTTTAACTGAAAATAGAAGAAAGCAGATTAAATAATTAGCATGTAATTACAAATATTCATGAATGAATGTCTGAGTGAAATATATTTTATGGCCTGAGAACAAACCAGCTACAAACCATGAGACACAGCTGATGTATTTATACAGCACATTTCACACATCCAGCAACAAAATGAGCTGAACGCGATTTCAGAACCAGACAAGAAAACTTAGTTACAGATTAACATCATCCACAAAAAATCTCCCCCTCAATTAAAACCTGTTAGTTAACCGCAGGCGTGTGCCACGGGCTGCAGGCGTGTGCCGCAGGCATATGCCACGGCCACCACCGTACAGTGCTAGATTCTCGTGAAGCTCCTCTTCCTGGCCAGGAGGAGGTGCTGTTCATTTTTATGGAGCTATGAAAAGCAGGAAATGTTTCACATCGATCGGTACGACAGGTGATAAGAAATGATCATCGGAAAGATTTTATTCAAGATAAACTTTATAAGAGAAAATAAAATTATATAAACTAATTTTAGACAGGGACCCAACATGGAGCCTGGGGACCTCCACCTGTAGATGCTGAACTACAGGGGACCCAACATGGAGCCTGGGGACCTCCACCTGTAGATGCTGAACTACAGGGGACCCAACATGGAGCCTGGGGACCTCCACCTGTAGATGCTGAACTACAGGGGACCCAACATGGAGCCTGGGGACCTCCACCTGTAGATGCTGAACTACAGGGGACCCAACATGGAGCCTGGGGACCTCCACCTGTAGATGCTGAACTACAGGGGACCCAACATGGAGCCTGGGGACCTCCACCTGTAGATGCTGAACTACAGGGGCCCAACATGGAGCCTGGGGACCTCCACCTGTAGATGCTGAACTACAGGGGACCCAACATGGAGCCTGGGGACCTCCACCTGTAGATGCTGAACTACAGGGGACCCAACATGGAGCCTGGGGACCTCCACCTGTAGATGCTGAACTACAGGGGACCCAACATGGAGCCTGGGGACCTCCACCTGTCGATGCTGAACTACAGGGGACCCAACATGGAGCCTTGGGAACCTCCACCTGTCGATGCTGAACTACAGGGGACCCAACATAGAGCCTTGGGGCCTCCACCTGTCGATGCTAAGCTACAGGGGCCCAACATGGAGCCTGGGGACCTCCACCTGTAGATGCTGAACTACAGACTTGGACCAGAGATTATTTAACAGTTCTGTACCAGTCCTGCGTTGTTGTTTCTCTGCAGACACGGAGGTCTGTGGGTTCGGATGGCAGAAGTTCCAGTCCCACTGCTACCAGTACTTCATCCACCGACGCACCTGGGATGCTGCTGAGAGGGAGTGTCGGCTGCATGGGGCCCACCTGGCCAGCATCCTGTCCCAGGAGGAGCAGATCTTCATTAACCGTGAGACTGTGCTGTTTCCATGCTGATGCTGAAGTTGAACATGCGACTAAGTTGTGTTAGGTTAACGGTTGTGTGTTTGCAGGTCTGGGCAGGGACTACCAGTGGATCGGGCTAAATGACCGGATGTTTGAGAGGGACTTCAGATGGACGGATGGCAGGCCGATGGTAAGACGAAGAATCTCAAAAACATTCATGAACGTTTCTGACATATTTCTGTTCAAGATTACCAGCTGGCGGTGAACTGATGGTTGAACCCTCACAGCCAGAGTTTTGTTGCACTTAATTCATTGGCTGCTAGCCATTGATTCAGCCGAGCCGTGTGGTGCCATCACCTTCCAGGCCGTGTAACATTTAGTTCTGGCACTGCAGATGTGGAAGGACCATTTTTACAGGTGTGTGCATCAAGGTGTCTTCAAGGGCACACTCCTTAAATCTCCCTGGAATAGCCTGAAATCTCCCTGGAGTGACCTAGAATCTCCCTGGAATGGCATGAAATCTCCCTGGAGTGACCTAGAATCTCCCTGGAATGGCCTGAGATCTCCCTGAAATGACCTGAAATCTCCCTGGAATGGCCTGAAATCTCCCTGGAGTGACCTAAATTCTCCCTGGAGTGACCTGAAATCTCCCTGGAGTGACCTTAAGTCTCCCTGGAATAGCCTGAAATCTCCCTGGAGTGACCTATAATCTCCCTGGAATGGCCTGAAATCTCCCTGGAGTGACCTAGAATCTCCCTGGAATGGCCTGAAATCTCCCTGGAGTGACCTGAAATCTCCCTGGAATGGCCTGAAATCTCCCTGAAATGACCTGAAATCTCCCTGGAATGGCCTGAAATCTCCCTGGAGTGACCTAAATTCTCCCTGGAGTGACCTGAAATCTCCCTGGAGTGACCTTAAATCTCCCTGGAGTGACCTAGAATCTACCTGGAGTTACCTGAATTCTCCCTGGAATGGCCTGAAATCTCCTTGGAGTGACCTTAAATCTCCCTGGAGTGACCTAGAATCTCCCTGGAATGGCCTGAAATCTCCCTGGAGTGACCTAGAATCTCCCTGGAATGGCCTGAAATCTCCCTGACATGACGTGAAATCCCCCTGGAATGGCCTGAAATCTCCCTGGAGTGACCTAAATTCTCCCTGGAGTGACCTGAAATCTCCCTGGAATGGCCTGAAATCTCCCTGGAGTGACCTAAATTCTCCCTGGAGTGACCTGAAATCTCCCTGGAATGGCCTGAAATCTCCCTGGAGTGACCTAAATTCTCCCTGGAGTGACCTGAAATCTCCCTGAAATGGCCTGAAATCTCCCTGGAGTGACCTAAATTCTCCCTGGAGTGACCTTAAATCTCCCTGGAGTGACCTAGAATCTCCCTGGAGTTACCTGAATTCTCCCTGGAATAGCCTGAAATCTCCCTGGAGTGACCTAAATTCTCCCTGGAGTGACCTAGAAGCTCCCTGGAATGGCCTGAAATCTCCCTGGAATGGCCTGAAATCTCCCTGGAATGGCCTGAAATCTCCCTGGAGTGACCTAGAATCTCCCTGGAATGGCCTGAAATCTCCCTGAAATGACCTGAAATCTCCCTGGAATGGCCTGAAATCTCCCTGGAGTGACCTAAATTCTCCCTGGAGTGACCTGAAATCTCCCTGGAGTGACCTTAAGTCTCCCTGGAATAGCCTGAAATCTCCCTGGAGTGACCTAGAGTCTCCCTGGAATGGCCTGAAATCTCCCTGGAATTACCTGAATTCTCCCTGGAATGGCCTGAAATCTCCCTGGAGTGACCTAGAATCTCCCTGGAGTTACCTGAATTCTCCCTGGAATGGCCTGGGATCTCCCTGGAATGACCTGGAGTTACCTGAATTCTCCCTGGAATGGCCTGAAATCTCCTTGGAGTGACCTTAAATCTCCCTGGAGTGACCTAGAATCTCCCTGGAATGGCCTGAAATCTCCCTGGAGTGACCTAGAATCTCCCTGGAATGGCCTGAAATCTCCCTGAAATGACCTGAAATCTCTCTGGAATGGCCTGAAATCTCCCTGGAGTGACCTAAATTCTCCCTGGAGTGACCTGAAATCTCCCTGGAGTGACCTTAAATCTCCCTGGAATGGCCTGAAATCTCCCTGGAGTGACCTAAATTCTCCCTGGAGTGACCTGAAATCTCCCTGGAGTGACCTAGAATCTCCCTGGAGTTACCTGAATTCTCCCTGGAATGGCCTGAAATCTCCCTGGAGTGACCTAAATTCTCCCTGGAGTGACCTAGAATCTCCCTGGATTGGCCTGAAATCTCCCTGAAATGGCCTGAAATCTCCCTGGAGTGACCTAAATTCTCCCTGGAGTGACCTGAAATCTCCCTGGAGTGACCTAGAATCTCCATGAAGTTACCTGAATTCTCCCTGGAATGGCCTGAAATCTCCCTGGAGTGACCTAGAATCTCCCTGGAATGGCCTGAAATCTCCCTGGAGTGACCTAGAATCTCCCTGGAATGGCCTGAAATCTCCCTGGAGTGACCTGAAATCTCCCTGGAGTGACCTAGAATCTCCATGAAGTTACCTGAATTCTCCCTGGAATGGCCTGAAATCTCCCTGGAGTGACCTAGAATCTCCCTGGAATGGCCTGAAATCTCCCTGGAGTGACCTAGAATCTCCCTGGAATGGCCTGAAATCTCCCTGGAGTGACCTGAAATCTCCCTGGAATGGCCTGAAATCTCCCTGAAATGACCTGAAATCTCCCTGGAATGGCCTGAAATCTCCCTGGAGTGACCTAAATTCTCCCTGGAGTGACCTGAAATCTCCCTGGAGTGACCTGAAATCTCCCTGGAGTGACCTAGAATCTCCCTGGAGTTACCTGAATTCTCCCTGGAATAGCCTGAAATCTCCCTGGAGTGACCAAAATTCTCCCTGGAGTGACCTAGAATCTCCCTGGAATGGCCTGAAATCTCCCTGAAATGACCTGAAATCTCCCTGGAGTGACCTAGAATCTCCATGAAGTTACCTGAATTCTCCCTGGAATGGCCTGAAATCTCCCTGGAGTGACCTAGAATCTCCCTGGAATGGCCTGAAATCTCCCTGGAGTGACCTAGAATCTCCCTGGAATGGCCTGAAATCTCCCTGGAGTGACCTGAAATCTCCCTGGAATGGCCTGAAATCTCCCTGGAATGGCCTGAAATCTCCCTGGAGTGACCTGGAATCTCCCTGGAGTGACCTAGAATCTCCCTGGAATGGCCTGAAATCTCCCTGAAATGGCCTGAAATCTCCCTGGAGTGACCTAAATTCTCCCTGGAGTGACCTTAAATCTCCCTGGAGTTACCTAGAATCTCCCTGGAGTTACCTGAATTCTCCCTGGAATGGCCTTGGATCTCCCTGGAATGACCTGGGATCTCCCTGGAATGACCTGAATTCTTCCTGGAATGGCCTGAAATCTCCCTGGAGTGACCTAGAATCTCCCTGGAATGGCCTGAAATCTCCCTGGAATTACCTGAATTCTCCCTGGAATGGCCTGAAATCTCCCTGGAGTGACCTAGAATCTCCCTGGAGTTACCTGAATTCTCCCTGGAATGGCCTGGGATCTCCCTGGAATGACCTGGAGTTACCTGAATTCTCCCTGGAATGGCCTGAAATCTCCTTGGAGTGACCTGAAATCTCCCTGGAGTGACCTAGAATCTCCCTGGAATGGCCTGAAATCTCCCTGGAGTGACCTAGAGTCTCCCTGGAATGGCCTGAAATCTCCCTGAAATGACCTGAAATCTCTCTGGAATGGCCTGAAATCTCCCTGGAGTGACCTAAATTCTCCCTGGAGTGACCTGAAATCTCCCTGGAGTGACCTTAAATCTCCCTGGAATGGCCTGAAATCTCCCTGGAGTGACCTAAATTCTCCCTGGAGTGACCTGAAATCTCCCTGGAGTGACCTAGAATCTCCCTGGAGTTACCTGAATTCTCCCTGGAATGGCCTGAAATCTCCCTGGAGTGACCTAGAATCTCCCTGGAATGGCCTGAAATCTCCCTGAAATGGCCTGAAATCTCCCTGGAGTGACCTAAATTCTCCCTGGAGTGACCTTAAATCTCCCTGGAGTTACCTAGAATCTCCCTGGAGTTACCTGAATTCTCCCTGGAATGGCCTTGGATCTCCCTGGAATGACCTGGGATCTCCCTGGAATGACCTGAATTCTTCCTGGAATGGCCTGAAATCTCCCTGGAGTGACCTAGAATCTCCCTGGAATGGCCTGAAATCTCCCTGGAATTACCTGAATTCTCCCTGGAATGGCCTGAAATCTCCCTGGAGTGACCTAGAATCTCCCTGGAGTTACCTGAATTCTCCCTGGAATGGCCTGGGATCTCCCTGGAATGACCTGGAGTTACCTGAATTCTCCCTGGAATGGCCTGAAATCTCCTTGGAGTGACCTGAAATCTCCCTGGAGTGACCTAGAATCTCCCTGGAATGGCCTGAAATCTCCCTGGAGTGACCTAGAGTCTCCCTGGAATGGCCTGAAATCTCCCTGAAATGACCTGAAATCTCTCTGGAATGGCCTGAAATCTCCCTGGAGTGACCTAAATTCTCCCTGGAGTGACCTGAAATCTCCCTGGAGTGACCTTAAATCTCCCTGGAATGGCCTGAAATCTCCCTGGAGTGACCTAAATTCTCCCTGGAGTGACCTGAAATCTCCCTGGAGTGACCTAGAATCTCCCTGGAGTTACCTGAATTCTCCCTGGAATGGCCTGAAATCTCCCTGGAGTGACCTAAATTCTCCCTGGAGTGACCTAGAATCTCCCTGGAATGGCCTGAAATCTCCCTGAAATGGCCTGAAATCTCCCTGGAGTGACCTAAATTCTCCCTGGAGTGACCTGAAATCTCCCTGGAGTGACCTAGAATCTCCCTGGAGTGACCTAGAATCTCCCTGGAATGGCCTGAAATCTCCCTGAAATGGCCTGAAATCTCCCTGGAGTGACCTAAATTCTCCCTGGAGTGACCTGAAATCTCCCTGGAGTGACCTAGAATCTCCCTGGAGTGACCTAAATTCTCCCTGGAGTGACCTGAAATCTCCCTGGAGTGACCTAGAATCTCCATGAAGTTACCTGAATTCTCCCTGGAATGGCCTGAAATCTCCCTGGAGTGACCTAGAATCTCCCTGGAGTGACCTGAATTCTCCCTGGAATGGCCTGGGATCTCCCTGGAATGACCTGGAGTTACCTGAATTCTCCCTGGAATGGCCTGAAATCTCCTTGGAGTGACCTTAAATCTCCCTGGAGTGACCTAGAACCTCCCTGGAATGGCCTGAAATCTCCCTGGAGTGACCTAGAATCTCCCTGGAATGGCCTGAAATCTCCCTGAAATGACCTGAAATCTCTCTGGAATGGCCTGAAATCTCCCTGGAGTGACCTAAATTCTCCCTGGAGTGACCTGAAATCTCCCTGGAGTGACCTTAAATCTCCCTGGAATGGCCTGAAATCTCCCTGGAGTGACCTAAATTCTCCCTGGAGTGACCTGAAATCTCCCTGGAGTGACCTAGAATCTCCCTGGAGTTACCTGAATTCTCCCTGGAATGGCCTGAAATCTCCCTGGAGTGACCTAAATTCTCCCTGGAATGACCTAGAATCTCCCTGGAATGGCCTGAAATCTCCCTGAAATGGCCTGAAATCTCCCTGGAGTGACCTAAATTCTCCCTGGAGTGACCTGAAATCTCCCTGGAGTGACCTAGAATCTCCATGAAGTTACCTGTATTCTCCCTGGAATGGCCTGAAATCTCCCTGGAGTGACCTAGAATCTCCCTGGAATGGCCTGAAATCTCCCTGGAGTGACCTAGAATCTCCCTGGAATGGCCTGAAATCTCCCTGGAGTGACCTGAAATCTCCCTGGAATGGCCTGAAATCTCCCTGGAATGGCCTGAAATCTCCCTGGAGTGACCTAAATTCTCCCTGGAGTGACCTGAAATCTCCCTGGAGTGACCTGACATCTCCCTGGAGTGACCTAGAATCTCCCTGGAGTGACCTGGAATCTCCCTGGAGTGACCTACAATCTCCCTGGAGTTACCTGAATTCTCCCTGGAATGGCCTCGGATCTCCCTGGAATGACCTGGGATCTCCCTGGAATGACCTGAATTCTTCCTGGAATGGCCTGAAATCTCCCTGAAATGACCTGAAATCTCCCTGGAATTGCCTGAAATCTCCCTGGAGTGACCTAAATTCTCCCTGGAGTGACCTGAAATCTCCCTGGAGTGACCTGAAATCTCCCTGAAATGGCCTGAAATCTCCCTGGAGTGACCTAGAATCTCCCTGGAATGGCCTGAAATCTCCCTGAAATGACCTGAAATCTCCCTGGAATGGCCTGAAATCTCTCTGGAGTGACCTAAATTCTCCCTGGAGTGACCTGAAATCTCCCTGGAGTGACCTTAAGTCTCCCTGGAATAGCCTGAAATCTCCCTGGAGTGACCTAGAATCTCCCTGGAATGGCCTGAAATCTCCCTGGAATTACCTGAATTCTACCTGGAATGGCCTGAAATCTCCCTGGAGTGACCTAGAATCTCCCTGGAGTTACCTGAATTCTCCCTGGAATGGCCTGGGATCTCCCTGGAATGACCTGGAGTTACCTGAATTCTCCCTGGAATGGCCTGAAATCTCCTTGGAGTGACCTTAAATCTCCCTGGAGTGACCTAGAATCTCCCTGGAATGGCCTGAAATCTCCCTGGAGTGACCTAGAATCTCCCTGGAATGGCCTGAAATCTCCCTGAAATGACCTGAAATCTCTCTGGAATGGCCTGAAATCTCCCTGGAGTGACCTAAATTCTCCCTGGAGTGACCTGAAATCTCCCTGGAATGGCCTGAAATCTCCTTGGAGTGACCTTAAATCTCCCTGGAGTAACCTAGAATCTCCCTGGAATGGCCTGAAATCTCCCTGGAGTGACCTAGAATCTCCCTGGAATGGCCTGAAATCTCCCTGAAATGACCTGAAATCTCTCTGGAATGGCCTGAAATCTCCCTGGAGTGACCTAAATTCTCCCTGGAGTGACCTGAAATCTCCCTGGAATGGCCTGAAATCTCCCTGGAGTGACCTAAATTCTCCCTGGAGTGACCTGAAATCTCCCTGGAGTGACCTAGAATCTCCCTGGAGTTACCTGAATTCTCCCTGGAATGGCCTGAAATCTCCCTGGAGTGACCTAAATTCTCCCTGGAGTGACCTGAAATCTCCCTGGAGTGACCTTAAGTCTCCCTGGAATAGCCTGAAATCTCCCTGGAATGGCCTCGGATCTCCCTGGAATGACCTGGGATCTCCCTGGAATGACCTGAATTCTTCCTGGAATGGCCTGAAATCTCCCTGAAATGACCTGAAATCTCCCTGGAATTGCCTGAAATCTCCCTGGAGTGACCTAAATTCTCCCTGGAGTGACCTGAAATCTCCCTGGAGTGACCTGAAATCTCCCTGAAATGGCCTGAAATCTCCCTGGAGTGACCTAGAATCTCCCTGGAATGGCCTGAAATCTCCCTGAAATGACCTGAAATCTCCCTGGAATGGCCTGAAATCTCTCTGGAGTGACCTAAATTCTCCCTGGAGTGACCTGAAATCTCCCTGGAGTGACCTTAAGTCTCCCTGGAATAGCCTGAAATCTCCCTGGAGTGACCTAGAATCTCCCTGGAATGGCCTGAAATCTCCCTGGAATTACCTGAATTCTACCTGGAATGGCCTGAAATCTCCCTGGAGTGACCTAGAATCTCCCTGGAGTTACCTGAATTCTCCCTGGAATGGCCTGGGATCTCCCTGGAATGACCTGGAGTTACCTGAATTCTCCCTGGAATGGCCTGAAATCTCCTTGGAGTGACCTTAAATCTCCCTGGAGTGACCTAGAATCTCCCTGGAATGGCCTGAAATCTCCCTGGAGTGACCTAGAATCTCCCTGGAATGGCCTGAAATCTCCCTGAAATGACCTGAAATCTCTCTGGAATGGCCTGAAATCTCCCTGGAGTGACCTAAATTCTCCCTGGAGTGACCTGAAATCTCCCTGGAATGGCCTGAAATCTCCTTGGAGTGACCTTAAATCTCCCTGGAGTTACCTAGAATCTCCCTGGAATGGCCTGAAATCTCCCTGGAGTGACCTAGAATCTCCCTGGAATGGCCTGAAATCTCCCTGAAATGACCTGAAATCTCTCTGGAATGGCCTTTAATCTCCCTGGAGTGACCTAAATTCTCCCTGGAGTGACCTGAAATCTCCCTGGAATGGCCTGAAATCTCCCTGGAGTGACCTAGAATCTCCCTGGAGTTACCTGAATTCTCCCTGGAATGGCCTGAAATCTCCCTGGAGTGACCTAAATTCTCCCTGGAGTGACCTGAAATCTCCCTGGAGTGACCTAGAATCTCCCTGGAGTGACCTAGAATCTCCCTGGAATGGCCTGAAATCTCCCTGAAATGGCCTGAAATCTCCCTGGAGTGACCTAAATTCTCCCTGGAGTGACCTGAAATCTCCCTGGAGTGACCTAGAATCTCCCTGGAGTGACCTAAATTCTCCCTGGAGTGACCTGAAATCTCCCTGGAGTGACCTAGAATCTCCATGAAGTTACCTGAATTCTCCCTGGAATGGCCTGAAATCTCCCTGGAGTGACCTAGAATCTCCCTGGAGTTACCTGAATTCTCCCTGGAATGGCCTGGGATCTCCCTGGAATGACCTGGAGTTACCTGAATTCTCCCTGGAATGGCCTGAAATCTCCTTGGAGTGACCTTAAATCTCCCTGGAGTGACCTAGAATCTCCCTGGAATGGCCTGAAATCTCCCTGGAGTGACCTAGAATCTCCCTGGAATGGCCTGAAATCTCCCTGAAATGACCTGAAATCTCTCTGGAATGGCCTGAAATCTCCCTGGAGTGACCTAAATTCTCCCTGGAGTGACCTGAAATCTCCCTGGAGTGACCTTAAATCTCCCTGGAATGGCCTGAAATCTCCCTGGAGTGACCTAAATTCTCCCTGGAGTGACCTGAAATCTCCCTGGAGTGACCTAGAATCTCCCTGGAGTTACCTGAATTCTCCCTGGAATGGCCTGAAATCTCCCTGGAGTGACCTAAATTCTCCCTGGAGTGACCTAGAATCTCCCTGGAATGGCCTGAAATCTCCCTGAAATGACCTGAAATCTCCCTGGAGTGACCTAAATTCTCCCTGGAGTGACCTGAAATCTCCCTGGAGTGACCTAGAATCTCCATGAAGTTACCTGAATTCTCCCTGGAATGGCCTGAAATCTCCCTGGAGTGACCTAGAATCTCCCTGGAATGGCCTGAAATCTCCCTGGAGTGACCTAGAATCTCCCTGGAATGGCCTGAAATCTCCCTGGAATGGCCTGAAATCTCCCTGGAATTACCTGAATTCTACCTGGAATGGCCTGAAATCTCCCTGGAGTGACCTAGAATCTCCCTGGAGTTACCTGAATTCTCCCTGGAATGGCCTCGGATCTCCCTGGAATGACCTGGGATCTCCCTGGAATGACCTGAATTCTTCCTGGAATGGCCTGAAATCTCCTTGGAGTGACCTGAAATCTCCCTGGAGTGACCTAGAATCTCCCTGGAATGGCCTGAAATCTCCATGAAGTTACCTGAATTCTCCCTGGAATGGCCTGAAATCTCCCTGGAGTGACCTAGAATCTCCCTGGAATGGCCTGAAATCTCCCTGGAGTGACCTGAAATCTCCCTGGAATGGCCTGAAATCTCCCTGGAGTTACCTGAATTCTCCCTGGAATGGCCTGAAATCTCCCTGGAGTGACCTAAATTCTCCCTGGAGTGACCTAGAATCTCCCTGGAATGGCCTGAAATCTCCCTGGAATGGCCTGAAATCTCCCTGAAATGACCTGAAATCTCCCTGGAGTGACCTAGAATCTCCATGAAGTTACCTGAATTCTCCCTGGAATGGCCTGAAATCTCCCTGGAGTGACCTAGAATCTCCCTGGAATGGCCTGAAATCTCCCTGGAGTGACCTTAAGTCTCCCTGGAATAGCCTGAAATCTCCCTGGAGTGACCTAGAATCTCCCTGGAATGGCCTGAAATCTCCCTGGAATTACCTGAATTCTCCCTGGAATGGCCTGAAATCTCCCTGGAGTGACCTAGAATCTCCCTGGAGTTACCTGAATTCTCCCTGGAATGGCCTGGGATCTCCCTGGAATGACCTGGAGTTACCTGAATTCTCCCTGGAATGGCCTGAAATCTCCTTGGAGTGACCTTAAATCTCCCTGGAGTGACCTAGAATCTCATTGGAATGGCCTGAAATCTCCCTGGAGTGACCTAGAATCTCCCTGGAATGGCCTGAAATCTCCCTGAAATGACCTGAAATCTCTCTGGAATGGCCTGAAATCTCCCTGGAGTGACCTAAATTCTCCCTGGATTGACCTGAAATCTCCCTGGAGTGACCTTAAATCTCCCTGGAGTGACCTGAAATCTCCCTGGAGTGACCTAGAATCTCCCTGGAGTTACCTGAATTCTCCCTGGAATGGCCTGAAATCTCCCTGGAGTGACCTAAATTCTCCCTGGAGTGACCTAGAATCTCCCTGGAATGGCCTGAAATCTCCCTGAAATGGCCTGAAATCTCCCTGGAGTGACCTAAATTCTCCCTGGAGTGACCTGAAATCTCCCTGGAGTGACCTAGAATCTCCATGAAGTTACCTGAATTCTCCCTGGAATGGCCTGAAATCTCCCTGGAGTGACCTAGAATCTCCCTGGAATGGCCTGAAATCTCCCTGGAGTGACCTAGAATCTCCCTGGAATGGCCTGAAATCTCCCTGGAGTGACCTAGAATCTCCCTGGAATGGCCTGAAATCTCCCTGGAGTGACCTGAAATCTCCCTGGAATGGCCTGAAATCTCCCTGAAATGACCTGAAATCTCCCTGGAATGGCCTGAAATCTCCCTGGAGTGACCTAAATTCTCCCTGGAGTGACCTGAAATCTCCCTGGAGTGACCTAGAATCTCCCTGGAGTGACCTTAAATCTCCCTGGAGTGACCTAGAATCTACCTGGAGTTACCTGAATTCTCCCTGGAATGGCCTGAAATCTCCTTGGAGTGACCTTAAATCTCCCTGGAGTGACCTAGAATCTCCCTGGAATGGCCTGAAATCTCCCTGCAGTGACCTAGAATCTCCCTGGAATGGCCTGAAATCTCCCTGACATGACGTGAAATCCCCCTGGAATGGCCTGAAATCTCCCTGGAGTGACCTAAATTCTCCCTGGAGTGACCTGAAATCTCCCTGGAGTGACCTTAAATCTCCCTGGGATGGCCTGAAATCTCCCTGGAGTGACCTAAATTCTCCCTGGAGTGACCTGAAATCTCCCTGGAGTGACCTAGAATCTCCCTGGAGTTACCTGAATTCTCCCTGGAATGGCCTGAAATCTCCCTGAAATGGCCTGAAATCTCCCTGGAGTGACCTAGAATCTCCCTGGAATGGCCTGAAATCTCCCTGAAATGACCTTAAGTCTCCCTGGAATGGCCTGAAATCTCCCTGGAATTACCTGAATTGTCCCTGGAATGGCCTGAAATCTCCCTGGAGTGACCTAGAATCTCCCTGGAGTTACCTGAATTCTCCCTGGAATGGCCTGGGATCTCCCTGGAATGACCTGGAGTTACCTGAATTCTCCCTGGAATGGCCTGAAATCTCCTTGGAGTGACCTTAAATCTCCCTGGAGTGACCTAGAATCTCCCTGGAATGGCCTGAAATCTCCCTGGAGTGACCTAGAATCTCCCTGGAGTTACCTGAATTCTCCCTGGAATGGCCTCGGATCTCCCTGGAATGACCTGGGATCTCCCTGGAATGACCTGAATTCTTCCTGGAATGGCCTGAAATCTCCCTGAAATGACCTGAAATCTCCCTGGAATGGCCCGAAATCTCCCTGGAGTGACCTAGAATCTCCCTGGAATGGCCTGAAATCTCCCTGAAATGACCTGAAATCTCTCTGGAATGGCTTGAAATCTCCCTGGAGTGACCTAAATTCTCCCTGGAGTGACCTGAAATCTCCCTGGAGTGACCTTAAATCTCCCTGGAATGGCCTGAAATCTCCCTGGAGTGACCTAAATTCTCCCTGGAGTGACCTGAAATCTCCCTGGAGTGACCTAGAATCTCCCTGGAGTTACCTGAATTCTCCCTGGAATGGCCTGAAATCTCCCTGGAGTGACCTAAATTCTCCCTGGAGTGACCTAGAATCTCCCTGGAATGGCCTGAAATCTCCCTGAAATGGCCTGAAATCTCCCTGGAGTGACCTAAATTCTCCCTGGAGTGACCTGAAATCTCCCTGGAGTGACCTAGAATCTCCATGAAGTTACCTGAATTCTCCCTGGAATGGCCTGAAATCTCCCTGGAGTGACCTAGAATCTCCCTGGAATGGCCTGAAATCTCCCTGGAGTGACCTAGAATCTCCCTGGAATGGCCTGAAATCTCCCTGGAGTGACCTGAAATCTCCCTGGAGTGACCTAGAATCTCCATGAAGTTACCTAAATTCTCCCTGGAGTGACCTAGAATCTCCCTGGAATGGCCTGAAATCTCCCTGAAATGGCCTGAAATCTCCCTGGAGTGACCTAAATTCTCCCTGGAGTGACCTAGAATCTCCCTGGAATGGCCTGAAATCTCCCTGGAGTGACCTAAATTCTCCCTGGAGTGACCTGAAATCTCCCTGGAGTGACCTAGAATCTCCATGAAGTTACCTGAATTCTCCCTGGAATGGCCTGAAATCTCCCTGAAATGACCTGAAATCTCCCTGGAATGGCCTGAAATCTCCCTGGAGTGACCTAAATTCTCCCTGGAGTGACCTGAAATCTCCCTGGAGTGACCTGAAATCTCCCTGGAGTGACCTAGAATCTCCCTGGAGTTACCTGAATTCTCCCTGGAATAGCCTGAAATCTCCCTGGAGTGACCTAAATTCTCCCTGGAGTGACCTAGAATCTCCCTGGAATGGCCTGAAATCTCCCTGGAATGGCCTGAAATCTCCCTGAAATGACCTGAAATCTCCCTGGAGTGACCTAGAATCTCCATGAAGTTACCTGAATTCTCCCTGGAATGGCCTGAAATCTCCCTGGAGTGACCTCGAATCTCCCTGGAATGGCCTGAAATCTCCCTGGAGTGACCTTAAGTATCCCTGGAATAGCCTGAAATCTCCCTGGAGTGACCGAGAATCTCCCTGGAATGGCCTGAAATCTCCCTGGAATTACCTGAATTCTCCCTGGAATGGCCTGAAATCTCCCTGGAGTGACCTAGAATCTCCCTGGAGTTACCTGAATTCTCCCTGGAATGGCCTGGGATCTCCCTGGAATGACCTGGAGTTACCTGAATTCTCCCTGGAATGGCCTGAAATCTCCTTGGAGTGACCTTAAATCTCCCTGGAGTGACCTAGAATCTCATTGGAATGGCCTGAAATCTCCCTGGAGTGACCTAGAATCTCCCTGGAATGGCCTGAAATCTCCCTGAAATGACCTGAAATCTCTCTGGAATGGCCTGAAATCTCCCTGGAGTGACCTAAATTCTCCCTGGAGTGACCTGAAATCTCCCTGGAGTGACCTTAAATCTCCCTGGAATGGCCTGAAATCTCCCTGGAGTGACCTAAATTCTCCCTGGAGTGACCTGAAATCTCCCTGGAGTGACCTAGAATCTCCCTGGAGTTACCTGAATTCTCCCTGGAATGGCCTGAAATCTCCCTGGAGTGACCTAAATTCTCCCTGGAGTGACCTAGAATCTCCCTGGAATGGCCTGAAATCTCCCTGAAATGGCCTGAAATCTCCCTGGAGTGACCTAAATTCTCCCTGGAGTGACCTGAAATCTCCCTGGAGTGACCTAGAATCTCCATGAAGTTACCTGAATTCTCCCTGGAATGGCCTGAAATCTCCCTGGAGTGACCTAGAATCTCCCTGGAATGGCCTGAAATCTCCCTGGAGTGACCTAGAATCTCCCTGGAATGGCCTGAAATCTCCCTGGAGTGACCTGAAATCTCCCTGGAATGGCCTGAAATCTCCCTGAAATGACCTGAAATCTCCCTGGAATGGCCTGAAATCTCCCTGGAGTGACCTAAATTCTCCCTGGAGTGACCTGAAATCTCCCTGGAGTGACCTAGAATCTCCCTGGAGTGACCTTAAATCTCCCTGGAGTGACCTAGAATCTACCTGGAGTTACCTGAATTCTCCCTGGAATGGCCTGAAATCTCCTTGGAGTGACCTTAAATCTCCCTGGAGTGACCTAGAATCTCCCTGGAATGGCCTGAAATCTCCCTGCAGTGACCTAGAATCTCCCTGGAATGGCCTGAAATCTCCCTGACATGATGTGAAATCCCCCTGGAATGGCCTGAAATCTCCCTGGAGTGACCTAAATTCTCCCTGGAGTGACCTGAAATCTCCCTGGAATGGCCTGAAATCTCCCTGGAGTGATCTAAATTCTCCCTGGAGTGACCTGAAATCTCCCTGAAATGGCCTGGAATCTCCCTGGAGTGACCTAAATTCTCCCTGGAGTGACCTTAAATCTCCCTGGAGTGACCTAGAATCTCCCTGGAGTTACCTGAATTCTCCCTGGAATGGCCTCGGATCTCCCTGGAATGACCTGGGATCTCCCTGGAATGACCTGAATTCTTCCTGGAATGGCCTGAAATCTCCCTGAAATGACCTGAAATCTCCCTGGAATGGCCTGAAATCTCCCTGGAGTGACCTAGAATCTCCCTGGAATGGCCTGAAATCTCCCTGAAATGACCTGAAATCTCCCTGGAATGGCCTGAAATCTCTCTGGAGTGACCTAAATTCTCCCTGGAGTGACCTGAAATCTCCCTGGAGTGACCTAGAATCTCCCTGGAGTGACCTTAAATCTCCCTGGAGTGACCTAGAATCTACCTGGAGTTACCTGAATTCTCCCTGGAATGGCCTGAAATCTCCTTGGAGTGACCTTAAATCTCCCTGGAGTGACCTAGAATCTCCCTGGAATGGCCTGAAATCTCCCTGCAGTGACCTAGAATCTCCCTGGAATGGCCTGAAATCTCCCTGACATGACGTGAAATCCCCCTGGAATGGCCTGAAATCTCCCTGGAGTGACCTAAATTCTCCCTGGAGTGACCTGAAATCTCCCTGGAATGGCCTGAAATCTCCCTGGAGTGACCTAAATTCTCCCTGGAGTGACCTGAAATCTCCCTGAAATGGCCTGAAATCTCCCTGGAGTGACCTAAATTCTCCCTGGAGTGACCTTAAATCTCCCTGGAGTGACCTAGAATCTCCCTGGAGTTACCTGAATTCTCCCTGGAATGGCCTCGGATCTCCCTGGAATGACCTGGGATCTCCCTGGAATGACCTGAATTCTTCCTGGAATGGCCTGAAATCTCCTTGGAGTGACCTTAAATCTCCCTGGAGTGACCTAGAATCTCCCTGGAATGGCCTGAAATCTCCCTGCAGTGACCTAGAATCTCCCTGGAATGGCCTGAAATCTCCCTGACATGACGTGAAATCCCCCTGGAATGGCCTGAAATCTCCCTGGAGTGACCTAAATTCTCCCTGGAGTGACCTGAAATCTCCCTGGAATGGCCTGAAATCTCCCTGGAGTGACCTAAATTCTCCCTGGAGTGACCTGAAATCTCCCTGAAATGGCCTGAAATCTCCCTGGAGTGACCTAAATTCTCCCTGGAGTGACCTTAAATCTCCCTGGAGTGACCTAGAATCTCCCTGGAGTTACCTGAATTCTCCCTGGAATGGCCTCGGATCTCCCTGGAATGACCTGGGATCTCCCTGGAATGACCTGAATTCTTCCTGGAATGGCCTGAAATCTCCCTGAAATGACCTGAAATCTCCCTGGAATGGCCTGAAATCTCCCTGGAGTGACCTAGAATCTCCCTGGAATGGCCTGAAATCTCCCTGAAATGACCTTAAGTCTCCCTGGAATGGCCTGAAATCTCCCTGGAATTACCTGAATTCTCCCTGGAATGGCCTGAAATCTCCCTGGAGTGACCTAGAATCTCCCTGGAGTTACCTGAATTCTCCCTGGAATGGCCTGGGATCTCCCTGGAATGACCTGGAGTTACCTGAATTCTCCCTGGAATGGCCTGAAATCTCCTTGGAGTGACCTTAAATCTCCCTGGAATGGCCTGAAATCTCCCTGGAATTACCTGAATTCTCCCTGGAATGGCCTGAAATCTCCCTGGAGTGACCTAGAATATCCCTGGAGTTACCTGAATTCTCCCTGGAATGGCCTGAAATCTCCTTGGAGTGACCTTAAATCTCCCTGGAGTGACCTAGAATCTCCCTGGAATGGCCTGAAATCTCCCTGGAGTGACCTAGAATCTCCCTGGAGTTACCTGAATTCTCCCTGGAATGGCCTCGGATCTCCCTGGAATGACCCGGGATCTCCCTGGAATTACCTGAATTCTCCCTGGAATGGCCTGAAATCTCCCTGGAGTGACCTAGAATCTCCCTGGAGTTACCTGAATTCTCCCTGGAATGGCCTGGGATCTCCCTGGAATGACCTGGAGTTACCTGAATTCTCCCTGGAATGGCCTGAAATCTCCTTGGAGTGACCTTAAATCTGCCTGGAATGGCCTGAAATCTCCCTGGAATTACCTGAATTCTCCCTGGAATGGCCTGAAATCTCCCTGGAGTGACCTAGAATATCCCTGGAGTTACCTGAATTCTCCCTGGAATGGCCTGAAATCTCCTTGGAGTGACCTTAAATCTCCCTGGAGTGACCTAGAATCTCCCTGGAATGGCCTGAAATCTCCCTGGAGTGACCTAGAATCTCCCTGGAGTTACCTGAATTCTCCCTGGAATGGCCTCGGATCTCCCTGGAATGACCCGGGATCTCCCTGGAATGACCTGAATTCTTCCTGGAATGGCCTGAAATCTCCCTGAAATGACCTAAAATCTCTCTGGAATGGCCTGAAATCTCCCTGGAGTGACCTAAATTCTCCCTGGAGTGACCTGAAATCTCCCTGGAGTGACCTTAAATCTACCTGGAATGGCCTGAAATCTCCCTGGAGTGACCTAAATTCTCCCTGGAGTGACCTGAAATCTCCCTGGAGTGACCTAGAATCTCCCTGGAGTTACCTGAATTCTCCCTGGAATGGCCTGAAATCTCCCTGGAGTGACCTAAATTCTCCCTGGAGTGACCTAGAATCTCCCTGGAATGGCCTGAAATCTCCCTGAAATGGCCTGAAATCTCCCTGGAGTGACCTAAATTCTCCCTGGAGTGACCTGAAATCTCCCTGGAGTGACCTAGAATCTCCATGAAGTTACCTGAATTCTCCCTGGAATGGCCTGAAATCTCCCTGGAGTGACCTAGAATCTCCCTGGAATGGCCTGAAATCTCCCTGGAGTGACCTAGAATCTCCCTGGAATGGCCTGAAATCTCCCTGGAGTGACCTAGAATCTCCCTGGAATGGCCTGAAATCTCCCTGGAGTGACCTGAAATCTCCCTGGAGTGACCTAGAATCTCCATGAAGCTACCTGAATTCTCCCTGGAATGGCCTGAAATCTCCCTGGAGTGACCTAGAATCTCCCTGGAATGGCCTGAAATCTCCCTGGAGTGACCTGAAATCTCCCTGGAAAGGCCTGAAATCTCCCTGAAATGACCTGAAATCTCCCTGGAATGGCCTGAAATCTCCCTGGAGTGACCTAAATTCTCCCTGGAGTGACCTGAAATCTCCCTGGAGTGACCTGAAATCTCCCTGGAGTGACCTAGAATCTCCCTGGAGTTACCTGAATTCTCCCTGGAATAGCCGGAAATCTCCCTGGAGTGACCTAAATTCTCCCTGGAGTGACCTAGAATCTCCCTGGAATGGCCTGAAATCTCCCTGGAATGGCCTGAAATCTCCCTGAAATGACCTGAAATCTCCCTGGAGTGACCTAGAATCTCCATGAAGTTACCTGAATTCTCCCTGGAATGGCCTGAAATCTCCCTGGAGTGACCTAGAATCTCCCTGGAATGGCCTGAAATCTCCCTGGAGTGACCTAGAATCTCCCTGGAATGGCCTGAAATCTCCCTGGAGTGACCTGAAATCTCCCTGGAATGGCCTGAAATCTCCCTGAAATGACCTGAAATCTCCCTGGAATGGCCTGAAATCTCCCTGGAGTGACCTAAATTCTCCCTGGAGTGACCTGAAATCTCCCTGGAGTGACCTGAAATCTCCCTGGAGTGACCTAAATTCTCCCTGGAGTGACCTTAAATCTCCCTGGAGTGACCTAGAATCTCCCTGGAGTTACCTGAATTCTCCCTGGAATGGCCTAGAATCTCCCTGGAATGACCTGGGATCTCCCTGGAATGACCTGAATTCTTCCTGGAATGGCCTGACATCTCCCTGAAATGACCTGTAATCTCCCTGGAATGGCCTGAAATCTCCCTGGAGTGACCTAGAACCTCCCTGGAATGGCCTGAAATCTCCCTGAAATGACCTGAAATCTCCCTGGAATGGCCTGAAATCTCCCTGGAGTGACCTAAATTCTCCCTGGAGTGACCTGAAATCTCCCTGGAGTGACCTTAAGTCTCCCTGGAATCGCTTGAAATCTCCCTGGAGTGACCTAGAATCTCCCTGGAATGGTCTGAAATCTCCCTGGAATTACCTGAATTCTCCCTGGAATGGCCTGAAATCTCTCTGGAATGGCCTGAAATCTCCCTGGAGTGACCTAGAATCGCCCTGGAGTTACCTGAATTCTCCCTGGAATGGCCTGGGATCTCCCTGGAATGACCTGGAGTTACCTGAATTCTCCCTGGAATGGCCTGAAATCTCCTTGGAGTGACCTAGAATCTCCCTGGAATGGCCTGAAATCTCCCTGGAGTAACCTAGAATCTCCCTGGAATGGCCTGAAATCTCCCTGAAATGACCTGAAATCTCTCTGGAATGGCCTGAAATCTCCCTGGAGTGACCTAAATTCTCCCTGGAGTGACCTGAAATCTCCCTGGAGTGACCTTAAATCTCCCTGGAGTGACCTAGAATCTCCCTGGAATTGCCTGAAATCTCCCTGAAATGGCCTGAAATCTCCCTGGAGTGACCTAAATTCTCCCTGGAGTGACCTGAAATCTCCCTGGAGTGACCTTAAATCTCCCTGGAGTGACCTAGAATCTCCCTGGAATGGCCTGAAATCTCGCTGAAATGACCTGAAATCTCTCCAGAATGGCCTGAAATCTCCCTGGAGTGACCTAAATTCTCCCTGGAGTGACCTGAAATCTCCCTGGAGTGACCTTAAATCTCCCTGGAATGGCCTGAAATCTCCCTGGAGTGACCTAAATTCTCCCTGGAGTGACCTGAAATCTCCCTGGAGTGACCTAGAATCTCCCTGGAGTTACCTGAATTCTCCCTGGAATGGCCTGAAATCTCCCTGGAGTGACCTAAATTCTCCCTGGAGTGACCTAGAATCTCCCTGGAATGGCCTGAAATCTCCCTGAAATGGCCTGAAATCTCCCTGGAGTGACCTAAATTCTCCCTGGAGTGACCTGAAATCTCCCTGGAGTGACCTAGAATCTCCCTGGAGTGACCTAGAATCTCCCTGGAATGGCCTGAAATCTCCCTGAAATGGCCTGAAATCTCCCTGGAGTGACCTAAATTCTCCCTGGAGTGACCTGAAATCTCCCTGGAGTGACCTAGAATCTCCCTGGAGTGACCTAAATTCTCCCTGGAGTGACCTGAAATCTCCCTGGAGTGACCTAGAATCTCCATGAAGTTACCTGAATTCTCCCTGGAGTGACCTTAAATCTCCCTGGAATGGCCTGAAATCTCCCTGGAGTGACCTAAATTCTCCCTGGAGTGACCTGAAATCTCCCTGGAGTGACGTAGAATCTCCCTGGAGTTACCTGAATTCTCCCTGGAATGGCCTGAAATCTCCCTGGAGTGACCTAAATTCTCCCTGGAGTGACCTAGAATCTCCCTGGAATGGCCTGAAATCTCCCTGAAATGGCCTGAAATCTCCCTGGAGTGACCTAAATTCTCCCTGGAGTGACCTGAAATCTCCCTGGAGTGACCTAGAATCTCCCTGGAGTGACCTAGAATCTCCCTGGAATGGCCTGAAATCTCCCTGAAATGGCCTGAAATCTCCCTGGAGTGACCTAAATTCTCCCTGGAGTGACCTGAAATCTCCCTGGAGTGACCTAGAATCTCCCTGGAGTGACCTAAATTCTCCCTGGAGTGACCTGAAATCTCCCTGGAGTGACCTAGAATCTCCATGAAGTTACCTGAATTCTCCCTGGAATGGCCTGAAATCTCCCTGGAGTGACCTAGAATCTCCCTGGAGTTACCTGAATTCTCCCTGGAATGGCCTGGGATCTCCCTGGAATGACCTGGAGTTACCTGAATTCTCCCTGGAATGGCCTGAAATCTCCTTGGAGTGACCTAGAATCTCCCTGGAATGGCCTGAAATCTCCCTGGAGTGACCTAGAATCTCCCTGGAATGGCCTGAAATCTCCTTGGAGTGACCTTAAATCTCCCTGGTGTGACCTAGAATCTCCCTGGAATGGCCTGAAATCTCTCTGGAATGGCCTGAAATCTCCCTGGAGTGACCTAAATTCTCCCTGGAGTGACCTGAAATCTCCCTGGAGTGACCTTAAATCTCCCTGGAATGGCCTGAAATCTCCCTGGAGTGACCTAAATTCTCCCTGGAGTGACCTGAAATCTCCCTGGAGTGACCTTAAATCTCCCTGGAATGGCCTGAAATCTCCCTGGAGTGACCTAAATTCTCCCTGGAGTGACCTGAAATCTCCCTGGAGTGACCTAGAATCTCCCTGGAGTTACCTGAATTCTCCCTGGAATGGCCTGAAATCTCCCTGGAGTGACCTAGAATCTACGTGGAATGGCCTGAAATCTCCCTGGAGTGACCTAGAATCTCCCTGGAATGGCCTGAAATCTCCCTGGAGTGACCTGAAATCTCCCTGGAATGGCCTGAAATCTCCCTGAAATGACCTGAAATCTCCCTGGAATGGCCTGAAATCTCCCTGGAGTGACCTAGAATCTCCCTGGAGTTACCTGAATTCTCCCTGGAATGGCCTGGGATCTCCCTGGAATGACCTTGAGTTACCTGAATTCTCCCTGGAATGGCCTGAAATCTCCTTGGAGTGACCTTAAATCTCCCTGGTGTGACCTAGAATCTCCCTGGAATGGCCTGAAATCTCCCTGGAGTGACCTAGAATCTCCCTGGAATGGCCTGAAATCTCCCTGAAATGACCTGAAATCTCTCTGGAATGGCCTGAAATCTCCCTGGAGTGACCTAAATTCTCCCTGGAGTGACCTGAAATCTCCCTGGAGTGACCTTAAATCTCCCTGGAATGGCCTGAAATCTCCCTGGAGTGACCTAAATTCTCCCTGGGGTGACCTGAAATCTCCCTGGAGTGACCTAGAATCTCCCTGGAGTTACCTGAATTCTCCCTGGAATGGCCTGAAATCTCCCTGGAGTGACCTAGAATCTCCCTGGAATGGCCTGAAATCTCCCTGGAGTGACCTGAAATCTCCCTGGAATGGCCTGAAATCTCCCTGAAATGACCTGAAATCTCCCTGGAATGGCCTGAAATCTCCCTGGAGTGACCTAAATTCTCCCTGGAATGGCCTGAAATCTCCCTGGAGTGACCTGAAATCTCCCTGGAATGGCCTGAAATCTCCTTGGAGTGACCTAAATTCTCCCTGGAGTGACCTGAAATCTCCCTGGAGTGACCTTAAATCTCCCTGGAATGGCCTGAAATCTCCCTGGAGTGACCTAAATTCTCCCTGGAGTGACCTGAAATCTCCCTGGAGTGACCTAGAATCTCCCTGGAGTGACCTAGAATCTCCCTGGAATGGCCTGAAATCTCCCTGAAATGGCCTGAAATCTCCCTGGAGTGACCTAAATTCTCCCTGGAGTGACCTGAAATCTCCCTGGAGTGACCTAGAATCTCCCTGGAGTGACCTAAATTCTCCCTGGAGTGACCTGAAATCTCCCTGGAGTGACCTAGAATCTCCATGAAGTTACCTGAATTCTCCCTGGAGTGACCTTAAATCTCCCTGGAATGGCCTGAAATCTCCCTGGAGTGACCTAAATTCTCCCTGGAGTGACCTGAAATCTCCCTGGAGTGACGTAGAATCTCCCTGGAGTTACCTGAATTCTCCCTGGAATGGCCTGAAATCTCCCTGGAGTGACCTAAATTCTCCCTGGAGTGACCTAGAATCTCCCTGGAATGGCCTGAAATCTCCCTGAAATGGCCTGAAATCTCCCTGGAGTGACCTAAATTCTCCCTGGAGTGACCTGAAATCTCCCTGGAGTGACCTAGAATCTCCCTGGAGTGACCTAGAATCTCCCTGGAATGGCCTGAAATCTCCCTGAAATGGCCTGAAATCTCCCTGGAGTGACCTAAATTCTCCCTGGAGTGACCTGAAATCTCCCTGGAGTGACCTAGAATCTCCCTGGAGTGACCTAAATTCTCCCTGGAGTGACCTGAAATCTCCCTGGAGTGACCTAGAATCTCCATGAAGTTACCTGAATTCTCCCTGGAATGGCCTGAAATCTCCCTGGAGTGACCTAGAATCTCCCTGGAGTTACCTGAATTCTCCCTGGAATGGCCTGGGATCTCCCTGGAATGACCTGGAGTTACCTGAATTCTCCCTGGAATGGCCTGAAATCTCCTTGGAGTGACCTAGAATCTCCCTGGAATGGCCTGAAATCTCCCTGGAGTGACCTAGAATCTCCCTGGAATGGCCTGAAATCTCCTTGGAGTGACCTTAAATCTCCCTGGTGTGACCTAGAATCTCCCTGGAATGGCCTGAAATCTCTCTGGAATGGCCTGAAATCTCCCTGGAGTGACCTAAATTCTCCCTGGAGTGACCTGAAATCTCCCTGGAGTGACCTTAAATCTCCCTGGAATGGCCTGAAATCTCCCTGGAGTGACCTAAATTCTCCCTGGAGTGACCTGAAATCTCCCTGGAGTGACCTAGAATCTCCCTGGAGTTACCTGAATTCTCCCTGGAATGGCCTGAAATCTCCCTGGAGTGACCTAGAATCTACCTGGAATGGCCTGAAATCTCCCTGGAGTGACCTAGAATCTCCCTGGAATGGCCTGAAATCTCCCTGGAGTGACCTGAAATCTCCCTGGAATGGCCTGAAATCTCCCTGAAATGACCTGAAATCTCCCTGGAATGGCCTGAAATCTCCCTGGAGTGACCTAGAATCTCCCTGGAGTTACCTGAATTCTCCCTGGAATGGCCTGGGATCTCCCTGGAATGACCTGGAGTTACCTGAATTCTCCCTGGAATGGCCTGAAATCTCCTTGGAGTGACCTTAAATCTCCCTGGTGTGACCTAGAATCTCCCTGGAATGGCCTGAAATCTCCCTGGAGTGACCTAGAATCTCCCTGGAATGGCCTGAAATCTCCCTGAAATGACCTGAAATCTCCCTGAAATGGCCTGAAATCTCCCTGGAGTGACCTAAATTCTCCCTGGAGTGACCTGAAATCTCCCTGGAGTGACCTTAAATCTCCCTGGAATGGCCTGAAATCTCCCTGGAGTGACCTAAATTCTCCCTGGGGTGACCTGAAATCTCCCTGGAGTGACCTAGAATCTCCCTGGAGTTACCTGAATTCTCCCTGGAATGGCCTGAAATCTCCGTGGAGTGACCTAGAATCTCCCTGGAATGGCCTGAAATCTCCCTGGAGTGACCTGAAATCTCCCTGGAATGGCCTGAAATCTCCCTGAAATGACCTGAAATCTCCCTGGAATGGCCTGAAATCTCCCTGGAGTGACCTAAATTCTCCCTGGAATGGCCTGAAATCTCCCTGGAGTGACCTGAAATCTCCCTGGAATGGCCTGAAATCTCCTTGGAGTGACCTAAATTCTCCCTGGAGTGACCTGAAATCTCCCTGGAATGGCCTGAAATCTCCCTGGAGTGACCTAAATTCTCCCTGGAGTGACCTGAAATCTCCCTGGAGTGACCTTAAATCTCCCTGGAGTGACCTAGAATCTCCCTGGAGTTACCTGAATTCTCCCTGGAATGGCCTGAAATCTCCCTGGAGTGACCTGGAATCTCCCTGGAGTGACCTAGAATCTCCCTGGAATGGCCTGAAATCTCCCTGAAATGGCCTGAAATCTCCCTGGAGTGACCTAAATTCTCCCTGGAGTGACCTTAAATCTCCCTGGAGTGACCTAGAATCTCCCTGGAGTTATCTGAATTCTCCCTGGAATGGCCTCGGATCTCCCTGGAATGACCTGGGATCTCCCTGGAATGACCTGAATTCTTCCTGGAATGGCCTGAAATCTCCCTGAAATGACCTGTAATCTCCCTGGAATGGCCTGAAATCTCCCTGGAGTGACCTAGAATCTCCCTGGAATGGCCTGAAATCTCCCTGAAATGACCTGAAATCTCCCTGGAATGGCCTGAAATCTCCCTGGAGTGACCTAAATTCTCCCTGGAGTGACCTGAAATCTCCCTGGAGTGACCTTAAGTCTCCCTGGAATAGCCTGAAATCTCCCTGGAGTGACCTAGAATCTCCCTGGAATGGTGTGAAATCTCCCTGGAATTACCTGAATTCTCCCTGGAATGGCCTGAAATCTCCCTGGAGTGACCTAGAATCTCCCTGGAGTTACCTGAATTCTCCCTGGAATGGCCTGGGATCTCCCTGGAATGACCTTGAGTTACCTGAATTCTCCCTGGAATGGCCTGAAATCTCCTTGGAGTGACCTTAAATCTCCCTGGAGTGACCTAGAATCTCCCTGGAATGGCCTGAAATCTCCCTGCAGTGACCTAGAATCTCCCTGGAATGGCCTGAAATCTCCCTGGAGTGACCTGAAATCTCCCTGGAATGGCCTGAAATCTCCCTGAAATGACCTGAAATCTCCCTGGAATGGCCTGAAATCTCCCTGGAGTGACCTAAATTCTCCCTGGAATGGCCTGAAATCTCCCTGGAGTGACCTGAAATCTCCCTGGAATGGCCTGAAATCTCCTTGGAGTGACCTAAATTCTCCCTGGAGTGACCTGAAATCTCCCTGGAGTGACCTTAAATCTCCCTGGAATGGCCTGAAATCTCCCTGGAGTGACCTAAATTCTCCCTGGAGTGACCTGAAATCTCCCTGGAGTGACCTAGAATCTCCCTGGAGTGACCTAGAATCTCCCTGGAATGGCCTGAAATCTCCCTGAAATGGCCTGAAATCTCCCTGGAGTGACCTAAATTCTCCCTGGAGTGACCTGAAATCTCCCTGGAGTGACCTAGAATCTCCCTGGAGTGACCTAAATTCTCCCTGGAGTGACCTGAAATCTCCCTGGAGTGACCTAGAATCTCCATGAAGTTACCTGAATTCTCCCTGGAGTGACCTTAAATCTCCCTGGAATGGCCTGAAATCTCCCTGGAGTGACCTAAATTCTCCCTGGAGTGACCTGAAATCTCCCTGGAGTGACGTAGAATCTCCCTGGAGTTACCTGAATTCTCCCTGGAATGGCCTGAAATCTCCCTGGAGTGACCTAAATTCTCCCTGGAGTGACCTAGAATCTCCCTGGAATGGCCTGAAATCTCCCTGAAATGGCCTGAAATCTCCCTGGAGTGACCTAAATTCTCCCTGGAGTGACCTGAAATCTCCCTGGAGTGACCTAGAATCTCCCTGGAGTGACCTAGAATCTCCCTGGAATGGCCTGAAATCTCCCTGAAATGGCCTGAAATCTCCCTGGAGTGACCTAAATTCTCCCTGGAGTGACCTGAAATCTCCCTGGAGTGACCTAGAATCTCCCTGGAGTGACCTAAATTCTCCCTGGAGTGACCTGAAATCTCCCTGGAGTGACCTAGAATCTCCATGAAGTTACCTGAATTCTCCCTGGAATGGCCTGAAATCTCCCTGGAGTGACCTAGAATCTCCCTGGAGTTACCTGAATTCTCCCTGGAATGGCCTGGGATCTCCCTGGAATGACCTGGAGTTACCTGAATTCTCCCTGGAATGGCCTGAAATCTCCTTGGAGTGACCTAGAATCTCCCTGGAATGGCCTGAAATCTCCCTGGAGTGACCTGAAATCTCCCTGGAATGGCCTGAAATCTCCCTGAAATGACCTGAAATCTCCCTGGAATGGCCTGAAATCTCCCTGGAGTGACCTAGAATCTCCCTGGAGTTACCTGAATTCTCCCTGGAATGGCCTGGGATCTCCCTGGAATGACCTGGAGTTACCTGAATTCTCCCTGGAATGGCCTGAAATCTCCTTGGAGTGACCTTAAATCTCCCTGGTGTGACCTAGAATCTCCCTGGAATGGCCTGAAATCTCCCTGGAGTGACCTAGAATCTCCCTGGAATGGCCTGAAATCTCCCTGAAATGACCTGAAATCTCCCTGAAATGGCCTGAAATCTCCCTGGAGTGACCTAAATTCTCCCTGGAGTGACCTGAAATCTCCCTGGAGTGACCTTAAATCTCCCTGGAATGGCCTGAAATCTCCCTGGAGTGACCTAAATTCTCCCTGGGGTGACCTGAAATCTCCCTGGAGTGACCTAGAATCTCCCTGGAGTTACCTGAATTCTCCCTGGAATGGCCTGAAATCTCCGTGGAGTGACCTAGAATCTCCCTGGAATGGCCTGAAATCTCCCTGGAGTGACCTGAAATCTCCCTGGAATGGCCTGAAATCTCCCTGAAATGACCTGAAATCTCCCTGGAATGGCCTGAAATCTCCCTGGAGTGACCTAAATTCTCCCTGGAATGGCCTGAAATCTCCCTGGAGTGACCTGAAATCTCCCTGGAATGGCCTGAAATCTCCTTGGAGTGACCTAAATTCTCCCTGGAGTGACCTGAAATCTCCCTGGAATGGCCTGAAATCTCCCTGGAGTGACCTAAATTCTCCCTGGAGTGACCTGAAATCTCCCTGGAGTGACCTTAAATCTCCCTGGAGTGACCTAGAATCTCCCTGGAGTTACCTGAATTCTCCCTGGAATGGCCTGAAATCTCCCTGGAGTGACCTGGAATCTCCCTGGAGTGACCTAGAATCTCCCTGGAATGGCCTGAAATCTCCCTGAAATGGCCTGAAATCTCCCTGGAGTGACCTAAATTCTCCCTGGAGTGACCTTAAATCTCCCTGGAGTGACCTAGAATCTCCCTGGAGTTATCTGAATTCTCCCTGGAATGGCCTCGGATCTCCCTGGAATGACCTGGGATCTCCCTGGAATGACCTGAATTCTTCCTGGAATGGCCTGAAATCTCCCTGAAATGACCTGTAATCTCCCTGGAATGGCCTGAAATCTCCCTGGAGTGACCTAGAATCTCCCTGGAATGGCCTGAAATCTCCCTGAAATGACCTGAAATCTCCCTGGAATGGCCTGAAATCTCCCTGGAGTGACCTAAATTCTCCCTGGAGTGACCTGAAATCTCCCTGGAGTGACCTTAAGTCTCCCTGGAATAGCCTGAAATCTCCCTGGAGTGACCTAGAATCTCCCTGGAATGGTGTGAAATCTCCCTGGAATTACCTGAATTCTCCCTGGAATGGCCTGAAATCTCCCTGGAGTGACCTAGAATCTCCCTGGAGTTACCTGAATTCTCCCTGGAATGGCCTGGGATCTCCCTGGAATGACCTTGAGTTACCTGAATTCTCCCTGGAATGGCCTGAAATCTCCTTGGAGTGACCTTAAATCTCCCTGGAGTGACCTAGAATCTCCCTGGAATGGCCTGAAATCTCCCTGCAGTGACCTAGAATCTCCCTGGAATGGCCTGAAATCTCCCTGGAGTGACCTGAAATCTCCCTGGAATGGCCTGAAATCTCCCTGAAATGACCTGAAATCTCCCTGGAATGGCCTGAAATCTCCCTGGAGTGACCTAAATTCTCCCTGGAATGGCCTGAAATCTCCCTGGAGTGACCTGAAATCTCCCTGGAATGGCCTGAAATCTCCTTGGAGTGACCTAAATTCTCCCTGGAGTGACCTGAAATCTCCCTGGAGTGACCTTAAATCTCCCTGGAATGGCCTGAAATCTCCCTGGAGTGACCTAAATTCTCCCTGGAGTGACCTGAAATCTCCCTGGAGTGACCTAGAATCTCCCTGGAGTGACCTAGAATCTCCCTGGAATGGCCTGAAATCTCCCTGAAATGGCCTGAAATCTCCCTGGAGTGACCTAAATTCTCCCTGGAGTGACCTGAAATCTCCCTGGAGTGACCTAGAATCTCCCTGGAGTGACCTAAATTCTCCCTGGAGTGACCTGAAATCTCCCTGGAGTGACCTAGAATCTCCATGAAGTTACCTGAATTCTCCCTGGAGTGACCTTAAATCTCCCTGGAATGGCCTGAAATCTCCCTGGAGTGACCTAAATTCTCCCTGGAGTGACCTGAAATCTCCCTGGAGTGACGTAGAATCTCCCTGGAGTTACCTGAATTCTCCCTGGAATGGCCTGAAATCTCCCTGGAGTGACCTAAATTCTCCCTGGAGTGACCTAGAATCTCCCTGGAATGGCCTGAAATCTCCCTGAAATGGCCTGAAATCTCCCTGGAGTGACCTAAATTCTCCCTGGAGTGACCTGAAATCTCCCTGGAGTGACCTAGAATCTCCCTGGAGTGACCTAGAATCTCCCTGGAATGGCCTGAAATCTCCCTGAAATGGCCTGAAATCTCCCTGGAGTGACCTAAATTCTCCCTGGAGTGACCTGAAATCTCCCTGGAGTGACCTAGAATCTCCCTGGAGTGACCTAAATTCTCCCTGGAGTGACCTGAAATCTCCCTGGAGTGACCTAGAATCTCCATGAAGTTACCTGAATTCTCCCTGGAATGGCCTGAAATCTCCCTGGAGTGACCTAGAATCTCCCTGGAGTTACCTGAATTCTCCCTGGAATGGCCTGGGATCTCCCTGGAATGACCTGGAGTTACCTGAATTCTCCCTGGAATGGCCTGAAATCTCCTTGGAGTGACCTAGAATCTCCCTGGAATGGCCTGAAATCTCCCTGGAGTGACCTAGAATCTCCCTGGAATGGCCTGAAATCTCCTTGGAGTGACCTTAAATCTCCCTGGTGTGACCTAGAATCTCCCTGGAATGGCCTGAAATCTCTCTGGAATGGCCTGAAATCTCCCTGGAGTGACCTAAATTCTCCCTGGAGTGACCTGAAATCTCCCTGGAGTGACCTTAAATCTCCCTGGAATGGCCTGAAATCTCCCTGGAGTGACCTAAATTCTCCCTGGAGTGACCTGAAATCTCCCTGGAGTGACCTAGAATCTCCCTGGAGTTACCTGAATTCTCCCTGGAATGGCCTGAAATCTCCCTGGAGTGACCTAGAATCTACCTGGAATGGCCTGAAATCTCCCTGGAGTGACCTAGAATCTCCCTGGAATGGCCTGAAATCTCCCTGGAGTGACCTGAAATCTCCCTGGAATGGCCTGAAATCTCCCTGAAATGACCTGAAATCTCCCTGGAATGGCCTGAAATCTCCCTGGAGTGACCTAGAATCTCCCTGGAGTTACCTGAATTCTCCCTGGAATGGCCTGGGATCTCCCTGGAATGACCTGGAGTTACCTGAATTCTCCCTGGAATGGCCTGAAATCTCCTTGGAGTGACCTTAAATCTCCCTGGTGTGACCTAGAATCTCCCTGGAATGGCCTGAAATCTCCCTGGAGTGACCTAGAATCTCCCTGGAATGGCCTGAAATCTCCCTGAAATGACCTGAAATCTCCCTGAAATGGCCTGAAATCTCCCTGGAGTGACCTAAATTCTCCCTGGAGTGACCTGAAATCTCCCTGGAGTGACCTTAAATCTCCCTGGAATGGCCTGAAATCTCCCTGGAGTGACCTAAATTCTCCCTGGGGTGACCTGAAATCTCCCTGGAGTGACCTAGAATCTCCCTGGAGTTACCTGAATTCTCCCTGGAATGGCCTGAAATCTCCGTGGAGTGACCTAGAATCTCCCTGGAATGGCCTGAAATCTCCCTGGAGTGACCTGAAATCTCCCTGGAATGGCCTGAAATCTCCCTGAAATGACCTGAAATCTCCCTGGAGTGACCTGAAATCTCCCTGGAGTGACGTAGAATCTCCCTGGAGTTACCTGAATTCTCCCTGGAATGGCCTGAAATCTCCCTGGAGTGACCTAAATTCTCCCTGGAGTGACCTAGAATCTCCCTGGAATGGCCTGAAATCTCCCTGAAATGGCCTGAAATCTCCCTGGAGTGACCTAAATTCTCCCTGGAGTGACCTGAAATCTCCCTGGAGTGACCTAGAATCTCCCTGGAGTGACCTAGAATCTCCCTGGAATGGCCTGAAATCTCCCTGAAATGGCCTGAAATCTCCCTGGAGTGACCTAAATTCTCCCTGGAGTGACCTGAAATCTCCCTGGAGTGACCTAGAATCTCCCTGGAGTGACCTAAATTCTCCCTGGAGTGACCTGAAATCTCCCTGGAGTGACCTAGAATCTCCATGAAGTTACCTGAATTCTCCCTGGAATGGCCTGAAATCTCCCTGGAGTGACCTAGAATCTCCCTGGAGTTACCTGAATTCTCCCTGGAATGGCCTGGGATCTCCCTGGAATGACCTGGAGTTACCTGAATTCTCCCTGGAATGGCCTGAAATCTCCTTGGAGTGACCTAGAATCTCCCTGGAATGGCCTGAAATCTCCCTGGAGTGACCTAGAATCTCCCTGGAATGGCCTGAAATCTCCTTGGAGTGACCTTAAATCTCCCTGGTGTGACCTAGAATCTCCCTGGAATGGCCTGAAATCTCTCTGGAATGGCCTGAAATCTCCCTGGAGTGACCTAAATTCTCCCTGGAGTGACCTGAAATCTCCCTGGAGTGACCTTAAATCTCCCTGGAATGGCCTGAAATCTCCCTGGAGTGACCTAAATTCTCCCTGGAGTGACCTGAAATCTCCCTGGAGTGACCTAGAATCTCCCTGGAGTTACCTGAATTCTCCCTGGAATGGCCTGAAATCTCCCTGGAGTGACCTAGAATCTACCTGGAATGGCCTGAAATCTCCCTGGAGTGACCTAGAATCTCCCTGGAATGGCCTGAAATCTCCCTGGAGTGACCTGAAATCTCCCTGGAATGGCCTGAAATCTCCCTGAAATGACCTGAAATCTCCCTGGAATGGCCTGAAATCTCCCTGGAGTGACCTAGAATCTCCCTGGAGTTACCTGAATTCTCCCTGGAATGGCCTGGGATCTCCCTGGAATGACCTGGAGTTACCTGAATTCTCCCTGGAATGGCCTGAAATCTCCTTGGAGTGACCTTAAATCTCCCTGGTGTGACCTAGAATCTCCCTGGAATGGCCTGAAATCTCCCTGGAGTGACCTAGAATCTCCCTGGAATGGCCTGAAATCTCCCTGAAATGACCTGAAATCTCCCTGAAATGGCCTGAAATCTCCCTGGAGTGACCTAAATTCTCCCTGGAGTGACCTGAAATCTCCCTGGAGTGACCTTAAATCTCCCTGGAATGGCCTGAAATCTCCCTGGAGTGACCTAAATTCTCCCTGGGGTGACCTGAAATCTCCCTGGAGTGACCTAGAATCTCCCTGGAGTTACCTGAATTCTCCCTGGAATGGCCTGAAATCTCCGTGGAGTGACCTAGAATCTCCCTGGAATGGCCTGAAATCTCCCTGGAGTGACCTGAAATCTCCCTGGAATGGCCTGAAATCTCCCTGAAATGACCTGAAATCTCCCTGGAATGGCCTGAAATCTCCCTGGAGTGACCTAAATTCTCCCTGGAATGGCCTGAAATCTCCCTGGAGTGACCTGAAATCTCCCTGGAATGGCCTGAAATCTCCTTGGAGTGACCTAAATTCTCCCTGGAGTGACCTGAAATCTCCCTGGAATGGCCTGAAATCTCCCTGGAGTGACCTAAATTCTCCCTGGAGTGACCTGAAATCTCCCTGGAGTGACCTTAAATCTCCCTGGAGTGACCTAGAATCTCCCTGGAGTTACCTGAATTCTCCCTGGAATGGCCTGAAATCTCCCTGGAGTGACCTGGAATCTCCCTGGAGTGACCTAGAATCTCCCTGGAATGGCCTGAAATCTCCCTGAAATGGCCTGAAATCTCCCTGGAGTGACCTAAATTCTCCCTGGAGTGACCTTAAATCTCCCTGGAGTGACCTAGAATCTCCCTGGAGTTATCTGAATTCTCCCTGGAATGGCCTCGGATCTCCCTGGAATGGCCTGAAATCTCCCTGAAATGACCTGAAATCTCCCTGGAGTGACCTGAAATCTCCCTGGAGTGACGTAGAATCTCCCTGGAGTTACCTGAATTCTCCCTGGAATGGCCTGAAATCTCCCTGGAGTGACCTAAATTCTCCCTGGAGTGACCTAGAATCTCCCTGGAATGGCCTGAAATCTCCCTGAAATGGCCTGAAATCTCCCTGGAGTGACCTAAATTCTCCCTGGAGTGACCTGAAATCTCCCTGGAGTGACCTAGAATCTCCCTGGAGTGACCTAGAATCTCCCTGGAATGGCCTGAAATCTCCCTGAAATGGCCTGAAATCTCCCTGGAGTGACCTAAATTCTCCCTGGAGTGACCTGAAATCTCCCTGGAGTGACCTAGAATCTCCATGAAGTTACCTGAATTCTCCCTGGAATGGCCTGAAATCTCCCTGGAGTGACCTAGAATCTCCCTGGAGTTACCTGAATTCTCCCTGGAATGGCCTGGGATCTCCCTGGAATGACCTGGAGTTACCTGAATTCTCCCTGGAATGGCCTGAAATCTCCTTGGAGTGACCTAGAATCTCCCTGGAATGGCCTGAAATCTCCCTGGAGTGACCTAGAATCTCCCTGGAATGGCCTGAAATCTCCTTGGAGTGACCTTAAATCTCCCTGGTGTGACCTAGAATCTCCCTGGAATGGCCTGAAATCTCTCTGGAATGGCCTGAAATCTCCCTGGAGTGACCTAAATTCTCCCTGGAGTGACCTGAAATCTCCCTGGAGTGACCTTAAATCTCCCTGGAATGGCCTGAAATCTCCCTGGAGTGACCTAAATTCTCCCTGGAGTGACCTGAAATCTCCCTGGAGTGACCTAGAATCTCCCTGGAGTTACCTGAATTCTCCCTGGAATGGCCTGAAATCTCCCTGGAGTGACCTAGAATCTACCTGGAATGGCCTGAAATCTCCCTGGAGTGACCTAGAATCTCCCTGGAATGGCCTGAAATCTCCCTGGAGTGACCTGAAATCTCCCTGGAATGGCCTGAAATCTCCCTGAAATGACCTGAAATCTCCCTGGAATGGCCTGAAATCTCCCTGGAGTGACCTAGAATCTCCCTGGAGTTACCTGAATTCTCCCTGGAATGGCCTGGGATCTCCCTGGAATGACCTGGAGTTACCTGAATTCTCCCTGGAATGGCCTGAAATCTCCTTGGAGTGACCTTAAATCTCCCTGGTGTGACCTAGAATCTCCCTGGAATGGCCTGAAATCTCCCTGGAGTGACCTAGAATCTCCCTGGAATGGCCTGAAATCTCCCTGAAATGACCTGAAATCTCCCTGAAATGGCCTGAAATCTCCCTGGAGTGACCTAAATTCTCCCTGGAGTGACCTGAAATCTCCCTGGAGTGACCTTAAATCTCCCTGGAATGGCCTGAAATCTCCCTGGAGTGACCTAAATTCTCCCTGGGGTGACCTGAAATCTCCCTGGAGTGACCTAGAATCTCCCTGGAGTTACCTGAATTCTCCCTGGAATGGCCTGAAATCTCCGTGGAGTGACCTAGAATCTCCCTGGAATGGCCTGAAATCTCCCTGGAGTGACCTGAAATCTCCCTGGAATGGCCTGAAATCTCCCTGAAATGACCTGAAATCTCCCTGGAATGGCCTGAAATCTCCCTGGAGTGACCTAAATTCTCCCTGGAATGGCCTGAAATCTCCCTGGAGTGACCTGAAATCTCCCTGGAATGGCCTGAAATCTCCTTGGAGTGACCTAAATTCTCCCTGGAGTGACCTGAAATCTCCCTGGAATGGCCTGAAATCTCCCTGGAGTGACCTAAATTCTCCCTGGAGTGACCTGAAATCTCCCTGGAGTGACCTTAAATCTCCCTGGAGTGACCTAGAATCTCCCTGGAGTTACCTGAATTCTCCCTGGAATGGCCTGAAATCTCCCTGGAGTGACCTGGAATCTCCCTGGAGTGACCTAGAATCTCCCTGGAATGGCCTGAAATCTCCCTGAAATGGCCTGAAATCTCCCTGGAGTGACCTAAATTCTCCCTGGAGTGACCTTAAATCTCCCTGGAGTGACCTAGAATCTCCCTGGAGTTATCTGAATTCTCCCTGGAATGGCCTCGGATCTCCCTGGAATGACCTGGGATCTCCCTGGAATGACCTGAATTCTTCCTGGAATGGCCTGAAATCTCCCTGAAATGACCTGTAATCTCCCTGGAATGGCCTGAAATCTCCCTGGAGTGACCTAGAATCTCCCTGGAATGGCCTGAAATCTCCCTGAAATGGCCTGAAATCTCCCTGGAGTGACCTAAATTCTCCCTGGAGTGACCTGAAATCTCCCTGGAGTGACCTAGAATCTCCCTGGAGTGACCTAGAATCTCCCTGGAATAGCCTGAAATCTCCCTGGAGTGACCTAGAATCTCCCTGGAATGGTGTGAAATCTCCCTGGAATTACCTGAATTCTCCCTGGAATGGCCTGAAATCTCCCTGGAGTGACCTAGAATCTCCCTGGAGTTACCTGAATTCTCCCTGGAATGGCCTGGGATCTCCCTGGAATGACCTTGAGTTACCTGAATTCTCCCTGGAATGGCCTGAAATCTCCTTGGAGTGACCTTAAATCTCCCTGGAGTGACCTAGAATCTCCCTGGAATGGCCTGAAATCTCCCTGCAGTGACCTAGAATCTCCCTGGAATGGCCTGAAATCTCCCTGAAATGACCTGAAATCTCTCTGGAATGGCCTGAAATCTCCCTGGAGTGACCTAAATTCTCCCTGGAGTGACCTGAAATCTCCCTGGAGTGACCTTAAATCTCCCTGGAGTGACCTAGAATCTCCCTGGAATGGCCTGAAATCTCCCTGAAATGACCTGAAATCTCTCTGGAATGGCCTGAAATCTCCCTGGAGTGACCTAAATTCTCCCTGGAGTGACCTGAAATCTCCCTGGAGTGACCTTAAATCTCCCTGGAATGGCCTGAAATCTCCCTGGAGTGACCTAAATTCTCCCTGGAGTGACCTGAAATCTCCCTGGAGTGACCTAGAATCTCCCTGGAGTTACCTGAATTCTCCCTGGAATGGCCTGAAATCTCCCTGGAGTGACCTAAATTCTCCCTGGAGTGACCTAGAATCTCCCTGGAATGGCCTGAAATCTCCCTGAAATGGCCTGAAATCTCCCTGGAGTGACCTAAATTCTCCCTGGAGTGACCTGAAATCTCCCTGGAGTGACCTAGAATCTCCCTGGAGTGACCTAGAATCTCCCTGGAATGGCCTGAAATCTCCCTGAAATGGCCTGAAATCTCCCTGGAGTGACCTAAATTCTCCCTGGAGTGACCTGAAATCTCCCTGGAGTGACCTAGAATCTCCCTGGAGTGACCTAAATTCTCCCTGGAGTGACCTGAAATCTCCCTGGAGTGACCTAGAATCTCCATGAAGTTACCTGAATTCTCCCTGGAGTGACCTTAAATCTCCCTGGAATGGCCTGAAATCTCCCTGGAGTGACCTAAATTCTCCCTGGAGTGACCTGAAATCTCCCTGGAGTGACCTAGAATCTCCCTGGAGTTACCTGAATTCTCCCTGGAATGGCCTGAAATCTCCCTGGAGTGACCTAAATTCTCCCTGGAGTGACCTAGAATCTCCCTGGAATGGCCTGAAATCTCCCTGAAATGGCCTGAAATCTCCCTGGAGTGACCTAAATTCTCCCTGGAGTGACCTGAAATCTCCCTGGAGTGACCTAGAATCTCCCTGGAGTGACCTAGAATCTCCCTGGAATGGCCTGAAATCTCCCTGAAATGGCCTGAAATCTCCCTGGAGTGACCTAAATTCTCCCTGGAGTGACCGGAAATCTCCCTGGAGTGACCTAGAATCTCCCTGGCGTGACCTAAATTCTCCCTGGAGTGACCTGAAATCTCCCTGGAGTGACCTAGAATCTCCATGAAGTTACCTGAATTCTCCCTGGAATGGCCTGAAATCTCCCTGGAGTGACCTAGAATCTCCCTGGAGTTACCTGAATTCTCCCTGGAATGGCCTGGGATCTCCCTGGAATGACCTGGAGTTACCTGAATTCTCCCTGGAATGGCCTGAAATCTCCTTGGAGTGACCTTAAATCTCCCTGGAGTGACCTAGAATCTCCCTGGAATGGCCTGAAATCTCCCTGGAGTGACCTAGAATCTCCCTGGAATGGCCTGAAATCTCCCTGAAATGACCTGAAATCTCTCTGGAATGGCCTGAAATCTCCCTGGAGTGACCTAAATTCTCCCTGGAGTGACCTGAAATCTCCCTGGAGTGACCTTAAATCTCCCTGGAATGGCCTGAAATCTCCCTGGAGTGACCTAAATTCTCCCTGGAGTGACCTGAAATCTCCCTGGAGTGACCTAGAATCTCCCTGGAGTTACCTGAATTCTCCCTGGAATGGCCTGAAATCTCCCTGGAGTGACCTAAATTCTCCCTGGAGTGACCTAGAATCTCCCTGGAATGGCCTGAAATCTCCCTGGAGTGACCTAGAATCTCAATGAAGTTACCTGAATTCTCCCTGGAATGGCCTGAAATCTCCCTGGAGTGACCTAGAATCTCCCTGGAATGGCCTGAAATCTCCCTGGAGTGACCTAGAATCTCCCTGGAATGGCCTGAAATCTCCCTGGAGTGACCTGAAATCTCCCTGGAATGGCCTGAAATCTCCCTGAAATGACCTGAAATCTCCCTGGAATGGCCTGAAATCTCCCTGGAGTGACCTAAATTCTCCCTGGAGTGACCTGAAATCTCCCTGGAGTGACCTGAAATCTCCCTGGAGTGACCTAGAATCTCCCTGGAGTTACCTGAATTCTCCCTGGAATAGCCTGAAATCTCCCTGGAGTGACCTAGAATCTCCCTGGAGTTACCTGAATTCTCCCTGGAATGGCCTGAAATCTCCCTGGAGTGACCTAAATTCTCCCTGGAGTGACCTAGAATCTCCCTGGAATGGCCTGAAATCTCCCTGAAATGGCCTGAAATCTCCCTGGAGTGACCTAAATTCTCCCTGGAGTGACCTGAAATCTCCCTGGAGTGACCTAGAATCTCCATGAAGTTACCTGAATTCTCCCTGGAATGGCCTGAAATCTCCCTGGAGTGACCTAGAATCTCCCTGGAGTTACCTGAATTCTCCCTGGAATGGCCTGGGATCTCCCTGGAATGACCTGGAGTTACCTGAATTCTCCCTGGAATGGCCTGAAATCTCCTTGGAGTGACCTTAAATCTCCCTGGAGTGACCTAGAATCTCCCTGGAATGGCCTGAAATCTCCCTGGAGTGACCTAGAATCTCCCTTGAATGGCCTGAAATCTCCCTGAAATGACCTGAAATCTCTCTGGAATGGCCTGAAATCTCCCTGGAGTGACCTAAATTCTCCCTGGAGTGACCTGAAATCTCCCTGGAGTGACCTTAAATCTCCCTGGAATGGCCTGAAATCTCCCTGGAGTGACCTAAATTCTCCCTGGAGTGACCTGAAATCTCCCTGGAGTGACCTGGGATCTCCCTGGAATGACCTGGAGTTACCTGAATTCTCCCTGGAATGGCCTGAAATCTCCTTGGAGTGACCTTAAATCTCCCTGGAGTGACCTAGAATCTCCCTGGAATGGCCTGAAATCTCCCTGGAGTGACCTAGAATCTCCCTGGAATGGCCTGAAATCTCCCTGAAATGACCTGAAATCTCTCTGGAATGGCCTGAAATCTCCCTGGAGTGACCTAAATTCTCCCTGGAGTGACCTGAAATCTCCCTGGAGTGACCTTAAATCTCCCTGGAATGGCCTGAAATCTCCCTGGAGTGACCTAAATTCTCCCTGGAGTGACCTGAAATCTCCCTGGAGTGACCTAGAATCTCCCTGGAGTTACCTGAATTCTCCCTGGAATGGCCTGAAATCTCCCTGGAGTGACCTAAATTCTCCCTGGAGTGACCTAGAATCTCCCTGGAATGGCCTGAAATCTCCCTGGAGTGACCTAGAATCTCCATGAAGTTACCTGAATTCTCCCTGGAATGGCCTGAAATCTCCCTGGAGTGACCTAGAATCTCCCTGGAATGGCCTGAAATCTCCCTGGAGTGACCTAGAATCTCCCTGGAATGGCCTGAAATCTCCCTGGAGTGACCTGAAATCTCCCTGGAATGGCCTGAAATCTCCCTGAAATGACCTGAAATCTCCCTGGAATGGCCTGAAATCTCCCTGGAGTGACCTGAAATCTCCCTGGAGTGACCTGAAATCTCCCTGGAGTGACCTGAAATCTCCCTGGAGTGACCTAGAATCTCCCTGGAGTTACCTGAATTCTCCCTGGAATAGCCTGAAATCTCCCTGGAGTGACCTAGAATCTCCCTGGAATGGCCTGAAATCTCCCTGGAGTGACCTAAATTCTCCCTGGAGTGACCTGAAATCTCCCTGGAGTGACCTAGAATCTCCCTGGAGTTACCTGAATTCTCCCTGGAATGGCCTGAAATCTCCCTGGAGTGACCTAAATTCTCCCTGGAGTGACCTAGAATCTCCCTGGAATGGCCTGAAATCTCCCTGGAGTGACCTAGAATCTCCATGAAGTTACCTGAATTCTCCCTGGAATGGCCTGAAATCTCCCTGGAGTGACCTAGAATCTCCCTGGAATGGCCTGAAATCTCCCTGGAGTGACCTAGAATCTCCCTGGAATGGCCTGAAATCTCCCTGGAGTGACCTGAAATCTCCCTGGAATGGCCTGAAATCTCCCTGAAATGACCTGAAATCTCCCTGGAATGGCCTGAAATCTCCCTGGAGTGACCTGAAATCTCCCTGGAGTGACCTGAAATCTCCCTGGAGTGACCTGAAATCTCCCTGGAGTGACCTAGAATCTCCCTGGAGTTACCTGAATTCTCCCTGGAATAGCCTGAAATCTCCCTGGAGTGACCTAGAATCTCCCTGGAGTTACCTGAATTCTCCCTGGAATGGCCTGAAATCTCCCTGGAGTGACCTAAATTCTCCCTGGAGTGACCTAGAATCTCCCTGGAATGGCCTGAAATCTCCCTGAAATGGCCTGAAATCTCCCTGGAGTGACCTAAATTCTCCCTGGAGTGACCTGAAATCTCCCTGGAGTGACCTAGAATCTCCATGAAGTTACCTGAATTCTCCCTGGAATGGCCTGAAATCTCCCTGGAGTGACCTAGAATCTCCCTGGAGTTACCTGAATTCTCCCTGGAATGGCCTGGGATCTCCCTGGAATGACCTGGAGTTACCTGAATTCTCCCTGGAATGGCCTGAAATCTCCTTGGAGTGACCTTAAATCTCCCTGGAGTGACCAAGAATCTCCCTGGAATGGCCTGAAATCTCCCTGGAGTGACCTAGAATCTCCCTTGAATGGCCTGAAATCTCCCTGAAATGACCTGAAATCTCTCTGGAATGGCCTGAAATCTCCCTGGAGTGACCTAAATTCTCCCTGGAGTGACCTGAAATCTCCCTGGAGTGACCTTAAATCTCCCTGGAATGGCCTGAAATCTCCCTGGAGTGACCTAAATTCTCCCTGGAGTGACCTGAAATCTCCCTGGAGTGACCTGGGATCTCCCTGGAATGACCTGGAGTTACCTGAATTCTCCCTGGAATGGCCTGAAATCTCCTTGGAGTGACCTTAAATCTCCCTGGAGTGACCTAGAATCTCCATGAAGTTACCTGAATTCTCCCTGGAATGGCCTGAAATCTCCCTGGAGTGACCTAGAATCTCCCTGGAGTTACCTGAATTCTCCTTGGAATGGCCTGGGATCTCCCTGGAATGACCTGGAGTTACCTGAATTCTCCCTGGAATGGCCTGAAATCTCCTTGGAGTGACCTTAAATCTCCCTGGAGTGACCTAGAATCTCCCTGGAATGGCCTGAAATCTCCCTGGAGTGACCTAGAATCTCCCTGGAATGGCCTGAAATCTCCCTGAAATGACCTGAAATCTCTCTGGAATGGCCTGAAATCTCCCTGGAGTGACCTAAATTCTCCCTGGAGTGACCTGAAATCTCCCTGGAGTGACCTTAAATCTCCCTGGAATGGCCTGAAATCTCCCTGGAGTGACCTAAATTCTCCCTGGAGTGACCTGAAATCTCCCTGGAGTGACCTAGAATCTCCCTGGGGTTACCTGAATTCTCCCTGGAATGGCCTGAAATCTCCCTGGAGTGACCTAAATTCTCCCTGGAGTGACCTAGAATCTCCCTGGAATGGCCTGAAATCTCCCTGGAGTGACCTAGAATCTCCATGAAGTTACCTGAATTCTCCCTGGAATGGCCTGAAATCTCCCTGGAGTGACCTAGAATCTCCCTGGAATGGCCTGAAATCTCCCTGGAGTGACCTAGAATCTCCCTGGAATGGCCTGAAATCTCCCTGGAGTGACCTGAAATCTCCCTGGAATGGCCTGAAATCTCCCTGAAATGACCTGAAATCTCCCTGGAATGGCCTGAAATCTCCCTGGAGTGACCTAAATTCTCCCTGGAGTGACCTGAAATCTCCCTGGAGTGACCTGAAATCTCCCTGGAGTGACCTAGAATCTCAATGGAGTTACCTGAATTCTCCATGGAATGGCCTGAAATCTCCCTGGAGTGACCTAAATTCTCCCTGGAGTGACCTAGAATCTCCCTGGAATGGCCTGAAATCTCCCTGAAATGGCCTGAAATCTCCCTGGAGTGACCTAAATTCTCCCTGGAGTGACCTGAAATCTCCCTGGAGTGACCTAGAATCTCCATGAAGTTACCTGAATTCTCCCTGGAATGGCCTGAAATCTCCCTGGAGTGACCTAGAATCTCCCTGGAATGGCCTGAAATCTCCCTGGAGTGACCTAAATTCTCCCTGGAGTGACCTGAAATCTCCCTGGAGTGACCTGAAATCTCCCTGGAATGGCCTGAAATCTCCCTGGAGTGACCTAAATTCTCCCTGGAGTGACCTGAAATCTCCCTGGAGTGACCTGAAATCTCCCTGGAGTGACCTAGAATCTCCCTGGAGTTACCTGAATTCTCCCTGGAATAGCCTGAAATCTCCCTGGAGTGACCTAAATTCTCCCTGGAGTGACCTAGAATCTCCCTGGAATGGCCTGAAATCTCCCTGGAATGGCCTGAAATCTCCCTGAAATGACCTGAAATCTCCCTGGAGTGACCTAGAATCTCCATGAAGTTACCTGAATTCTCCCTGGAATGGCCTGAAATCTCCCTGGAGTGACCTAGAATCTCCCTGGAATGGCCTGAAATCTCCCTGGAGTGACCTGAATTCTCCCTGGAATGGCCTGAAATCTCCCTGGTGTGACCTAAATTCTCCCTGGAGTGACCTGAAATCTCCCTGGAGTGACCTAGAATCTCCCTGGAGTTACCTGAATTCTCCCTGGAATGGCCTGAAATCTCCCTGGAGTGACCTAAATTCTCCCTGGAGTGACCTAGAATCTCCCTGGAGTGACCTAGAATCTCCATGAAGTTACCTGAATTCTCCCTGGAATGGCCTGAAATCTCCCTGGAGTGACCTAGAATCTCCCTGGAATGGCCTGAAATCTCCCTGGAGTGACCTAGAATCTCCCTGGAATGGCCTGAAATCTCCCTGGAGTGACCTGAAATCTCCCTGGAATGGCCTGAAATCTCCCTGAAATGACCTGAAATCTCCCTGGAATGGCCTGAAATCTCCCTGGAGTGACCTAAATTCTCCCTGGAGTGACCTGAAATCTCCCTGGAGTGACCTAGAATCTCCCTGGAGTTACCTGAATTCTCCCTGGAATAGCCTGAAATCTCCCTGGAGTGACCTAAATTCTCCCTGGAGTGACCTAGAATCTCCCTGGAATGGCCTGAAATCTCCCTGGAATGGCCTGAAATCTCCCTGAAATGACCTGAAATCTCCCTGGAGTGACCTAGAATCTCCATGAAGTTACCTGAATTCCCCCTGGAATGGCCTGAAATCTCCCTGGAGTGACCTGAATTCTCCCTGGAATGGCCTGAAATCTCCCTGGAGTGACCTAGAATCTCCCTGGAATGGCCTGAAATCTCCCTGGAGTGACCTGAAATCTCCCTGGAATGGCCTGAAATCTCCCTGAAATGACCTGAAATCTCCCTGGAATGGCCTGAAATCTCCCTGGAATGGCCTGAAATCTCCCTGGAGTGACCTAGAATCTCCCTGGAATGGCCTGAAATCTCCCTGAAATGACCTGAAATCTCCCTGGAATGGCCTGAAATCTTCCTGGAATGGTCTGAAATCTCCCTGGAATGGCCTGAAATCTCCCTGGAGTGACCTAGAATCTCCCTGGAATGGCCTGAAATCTCCCTGAAATGACCTGAAATCTCCCTGGAATGGCCTGAAATCTCCCTGGAGTGACCTAAATTCTCCCTGGAGTGACCTGAAATCTCCCTGGAGTGACCTTAAGTCTCCCTGGAATAGCCTGAAATCTCCCTGGAGTGACCTAGAATCTCCCTGGAATGGCCTGAAATCTCCCTGGAATTACCTGAATTCTCCCTGGAATGGCCTGAAATCTCCCTGGAGTTACCTAGAATCTCCCTGGAGTTACCTGAATTCTCCCTGGAATGGCCTGGGATCTCCCTGGAATGACCTGGAGTTACCTGAATTTTCCCTGGAATGGCCTGAAATCTCCTTGGAGTGACCTTAAATCTCCCTGGAGTGACCTAGAATCTCCCTGGAATGGCCTGAAATCTCCCTGGAGTGACCTAAATTCTCCCTGGAATGGCCTGAAATCTCCCTGGAGTTACCTAGAATCTCCCTGGAGTTACCTGAATTCTCCCTGGAATGGCCTGGGATCTCCCTGGAATGACCTGGAGTTACCTGAATTCTCCCTGGAATGGCCTGAAATCTCCTTGGAGTGACCTTAAATCTCCCTAGAGTGACCTAAATTCTCCCTGGAGTGACCTAGAATCTCCCTGGAATGGCCTGAAATCTCCCTGAAATGGCCTGAAATCTCCCTGGAGTGACCTAAATTCTCCCTGGAGTGACCTGAAATCTCCCTGGAGTGACCTAGAATCTCCATGAAGTTACCTGAATTCTCCCTGGAATGGCCTGAAATCTCCCTGGAGTGACCTAGAATCTCCCTGGAATGGCCTGAAATCTCCCTGGAGTGACCTAGAATCTCCCTGGAATGGCCTGAAATCTCCCTGGAGTGACCTGAAATCTCCCTGGAATGGCCTGAAATCTCCCTGGAATGGCCTGAAATCTCCCTGGAGTGACCTAAATTCTCCCTGGAGTGACCTGAAATCTCCCTGGAGTGACCTGAAATCTCCCTGGAGTGACCTAGAATCTCCCTGGAGTTACCTGAATTCTCCCTGGAATGGCCTGAAATCTCCCTGAAATGACCTGAAATCTCCCTGGAGTGACCTAGAATCTCCATGAAGTTACCTGAATTCCCCCTGGAATGGCCTGAAATCTCCCTGGAGTGACCTAGAATCTCCCTGGAATGGCCTGAAATCTCCCTGGAGTGACCTAGAATCTCCCTGGAATGGCCTGAAATCTCCCTGGAGTGACCTGAAATCTCCCTGGAATGGCCTGAAATCTCCCTGAAATGACCTGAAATCTCCCTGGAATGGCCTGGAATCTCCCTGGAATAGCCTGAAATCTCCCTGGAGTGACCTAGAATCTCCCTGGAGTTACCTGAATTCTCCCTGGAATGGCCTGGGATCTCCTTGGAGTGACCTTAAATCTCCCTGGAATGACCTAGAATCTCCCTGGAATGGCCTGAAATCTCCCTGGAGTGACCTAGAATCTCCCTGGAATGGCCTGAAATCTCCCTGAAATGACCTGAAATCTCTCTGGAATGGCCTGAAATCTCCCTGGAGTGACCTAAATTCTCCCTGGAGTGACCTGAAATCTCCCTGGAGTGACCTTAAATCTCCCTGGAATGGCCTGAAATCTCCCTGGAGTGACCTAAATTCTCCCTGGAGTGACCTGAAATCTCCCTGGAGTGACCTAGAATCTCCCTGGAGTTACCTGAATTCTCCCTGGAATGGCCTGAAATCTCCCTGGAGTGACCTAAATTCTCCCTGGAGTGACCTAGAATCTCCCTGGAATGGCCTGAAATCTCCCTGAAATGGCCTGAAATCTCCCTGGAGTGACCTAAATTCTCCCTGGAGTGACCTGAAATCTCCCTGGAGTGACCTAGAATCTCCATGAAGTTACCTGAATTCTCCCTGGAATGGCCTGAAATCTCCCTGGAGTGACCTAGAATCTCCCTGGAATTGCCTGAAATCTCCCTGGAGTGACCTAGAGTCTCCCTGGAATGGCCTGAAATCTCCCTGGAGTGACCTGAAATCTCCCTGGAATGGCCTGAAATCTCCCTGAAATGACCTGAAATCTCCCTGGAATGGCCTGAAATCTCCCTGGAGTGACCTAAATTCTCCCTGGAGTGACCTGAAATCTCCCTGGAGTGACCTAGAATCTCCCTGGAGTTACCTGAATTCTCCCTGGAATAGCCTGAAATCTCCCTGGAGTGACCTAAATTCTCCCTGGAGTGACCTAGAATCTCTCTGGAATGGCCTGAAATCTCCCTGGAATGGCCTGAAATCTCCCTGAAATGACCTGAAATCTCCCTGGAGTGACCTAGAATCTCCATGAAGTTACCTGAATTCCCCCTGGAATGGCCTGAAATCTCCCTGGAGTGACCTGAATTCTCCCTGGAATGGCCTGAAATCTCCCTGGAGTGACCTAGAATCTCCCTGGAATGGCCTGAAATCTCCCTGGAGTGACCTGAAATCTCCCTGGAATGGCCTGAAATCTCCCTGAAATGACCTGAAATCTCCCTGGAATGGCCTGAAATCTCCCTGGAATGGCCTGAAATCTCCCTGGAGTGACCTAGAATCTCCCTGGAATGGCCTGAAATCTCCCTGAAATGACCTGAAATCTCCCTGGAATGGCCTGAAATCTTCCTGGAATGGCCTGAAATCTCCCTGGAATGGCCTGAAATCTCCCTGGAGTGACCTAGAATCTCCCTGGAATGGCCTGAAATCTCCCTGAAATGACCTGAAATCTCCCTGGAATGGCCTGAAATCTCCCTGGAGTGACCTAAATTCTCCCTGGAGTGACCTGAAATCTCCCTGGAGTGACCTTAAGTCTCCCTGGAATAGCCTGAAATCTCCCTGGAGTGACCTAGAATCTCCCTGGAATGGCCTGAAATCTCCCTGGAATTACCTGAATTCTCCCTGGAATGGCCTGAAATCTCCCTGGAGTTACCTAGAATGTCCCTGGAGTTACCTGAATTCTCCCTGGAATGGCCTGGGATCTCCCTGGAATGACCTGGAGTTACCTGAATTTTCCCTGGAATGGCCTGAAATCTCCTTGGAGTGACCTTAAATCTCCCTGGAGTGACCTAGAATCTCCCTGGAATGGCCTGAAATCTCCCTGGAATGGCCTGAAATCTCCCTGGAGTGACCTAAATTCTCCCTGGAATGGCCTGAAATCTCCCTGGAGTTACCTAGAATCTCCCTGGAGTTACCTGAATTCTCCCTGGAATGGCCTGGGATCTCCCTGGAATGACCTGGAGTTACCTGAATTCTCCCTGGAATGGCCTGAAATCTCCTTGGAGTGACCTTAAATCTCCCTAGAGTGACCTAAATTCTCCCTGGAGTGACCTAGAATCTCCCTGGAATGGCCTGAAATCTCCCTGAAATGGCCTGAAATCTCCCTGGAGTGACCTAAATTCTCCCTGGAGTGACCTGAAATCTCCCTGGAGTGACCTAGAATCTCCATGAAGTTACCTGAATTCTCCCTGGAATGGCCTGAAATCTCCCTGGAGTGACCTAGAATCTCCCTGGAATGGCCTGAAATCTCCCTGGAGTGACCTAGAATCTCCCTGGAATGGCCTGAAATCTCCCTGGAGTGACCTAAAATCTCCCTGGAATGGCCTGAAATCTCCCTGAAATGACCTGAAATCTCCCTGGAATGGCCTGAAATCTCCCTGGAGTGACCTAAATTCTCCCTGGAGTGACCTGAAATCTCCCTGGAGTGACCTGAAATCTCCCTGGAGTGACCTAGAATCTCCCTGGAGTTACCTGAATTCTCCCTGGAATGGCCTGAAATCTCCCTGAAATGACCTGAAATCTCCCTGGAGTGACCTAGAATCTCCATGAAGTTACCTGAATTCCCCCTGGAATGGCCTGAAATCTCCCTGGAGTGACCTAGAATCTCCCTGGAATGGCCTGAAATCTCCCTGAAATGACCTGAAATCTCCCTGGAATGGCCTGAAATCTCCCTGGAATAGCCTGAAATCTCCCTGGAGTGACCTACAATCTCCCTGGAATGGCCTGAAATCTCCCTGGAATTACCTGAATTCTCCCTGGAATGGCCTGAAATCTCCCTGGAGTGACCTAGAATCTCCCTGGAGTTACCTGAATTCTCCCTGGAATGGCCTGGGATCTCCTTGGAGTGTCCTTAAATCTCCCTGGAGTGACCTAGAATCTCCCTGGAATGGCCTGAAATCTCCCTGAAATGACCTGAAATCTCTCTGGAATGGCCTGAAATCTCCCTGGAGTGACCTAAATTCTCCCTGGAGTGACCTGTAATCTCCCTGGAGTGACCTTAAATCTACCTGGAATGGCCTGAAATCTCCCTGGAGTGACCTAAATTCTCCCTGGAGTGACCTGAAATCTCCCTGGAGTGACCTAGAATCTCCCTGGAGTTACCTGAATTCTCCCTGGAATGGCCTGAAATCTCCCTGGAGTGACCTAAATTCTCCCTGGAGTGACCTAGAATCTCCCTGGAATGGCCTGAAATCTCCCTGAAATGGCCTGAAATCTCCCTGGAGTGACCTAAATTCTCCCTGGAGTGACCTGAAATCTCCCTGGAGTGACCTAGAATCTCCATGAAGTTACCTGAATTCTCCCTGGAATGGCCTGAAATCTCCCTAGAGTGACCTAGAATCTCCCTGGAATTGCCTGAAATCTCCCTGGAGTGACCTAGAGTCTCCCTGGAATGGCCTGAAATCTCCCTGGAATGGCCTGAAATCTCCCTGGAGTGACCTAAATTCTCCCTGGAGTGACCTGAAATCTCCCTGGAGTGACCTAGAATCTCCCTGGAGTTACCTGAATTCTCCCTGGAATAGCCTGAAATCTCCCTGGAGTGACCTAAATTCTCCCTGGAGTGACCTAGAATCTCCCTGGAATGGCCTGAAATCTCCCTGGAATGGCCTGAAATCTCCCTGAAATGACCTGAAATCTCCCTGGAGTGACCTAGAATCTCCATGAAGTTACCTGAATTCCCCCTGGAATGGCCTGAAATCTCCCTGGAGTGACCTGAATTCTCCCTGGAATGGCCTGAAATCTCCCTGGAGTGACCTAGAGTCTCCCTGGAATGGCCTGAAATCTCCCTGGAATGGCCTGAAATCTCCCTGGAGTGACCTAAATTCTCCCTGGAGTGACCTGAAATCTCCCTGGAGTGACCTAGAATCTCCCTGGAGTTACCTGAATTCTCCCTGGAATAGCCTGAAATCTCCCTGGAGTGACCTAAATTCTCCCTGGAGTGACCTAGAATCTCCCTGGAATGGCCTGAAATCTCCCTGGAATGGCCTGAAATCTCCCTGAAATGACCTGAAATCTCCCTGGAGTGACCTAGAATCTCCATGAAGTTACCTGAATTCCCCCTGGAATGGCCTGAAATCTCCCTGGAGTGACCTGAATTCTCCCTGGAATGGCCTGAAATCTCCCTGGAGTGACCTAGAATCTCCCTGGAATGGCCTGAAATCTCCCTGGAGTGACCTGAAATCTCCCTGGAATGGCCTGAAATCTCCCTGAAATGACCTGAAATCTCCCTGGAATGGCCTGAAATCTCCCTGGAATGGCCTGAAATCTCCCTGGAGTGACCTAGAATCTCCCTGGAATGGCCTGAAATCTCCCTGAAATGACCTGAAATCTCCCTGGAATGGCCTGAAATCTTCCTGGAATGGCCTGAAATCTCCCTGGAATGGCCTGAAATCTCCCTGGAGTGACCTAGAATCTCCCTGGAATGGCCTGAAATCTCCCTGAAATGACCTGAAATCTCCCTGGAATGGCCTGAAATCTCCCTGGAGTGACCTAAATTCTCCCTGGAGTGACCTGAAATCTCCCTGGAGTGACCTTAAGTCTCCCTGGAATAGCCTGAAATCTCCCTGGAGTGACCTAGAATCTCCCTGGAATGGCCTGAAATCTCCCTGGAATTACCTGAATTCTCCCTGGAATGGCCTGAAATCTCCCTGGAGTTACCTAGAATGTCCCTGGAGTTACCTGAATTCTCCCTGGAATGGCCTGGGATCTCCCTGGAATGACCTGGAGTTACCTGAATTTTCCCTGGAATGGCCTGAAATCTCCTTGGAGTGACCTTAAATCTCCCTGGAGTGACCTAGAATCTCCCTGGAATGGCCTGAAATCTCCCTGGAATGGCCTGAAATCTCCCTGGAGTGACCTAAATTCTCCCTGGAATGGCCTGAAATCTCCCTGGAGTTACCTAGAACCTCCCTGGAGTTACCTGAATTCTCCCTGGAATGGCCTGGGATCTCCCTGGAATGACCTGGAGTTACCTGAATTCTCCCTGGAATGGCCTGAAATCTCCTTGGAGTGACCTTAAATCTCCCTAGAGTGACCTAAATTCTCCCTGGAGTGACCTAGAATCTCCCTGGAATGGCCTGAAATCTCCCTGAAATGGCCTGAAATCTCCCTGGAGTGACCTAAATTCTCCCTGGAGTGACCTGAAATCTCCCTGGAGTGACCTAGAATCTCCATGAAGTTACCTGAATTCTCCCTGGAATGGCCTGAAATCTCCCTGGAGTGACCTAGAATCTCCCTGGAATGGCCTGAAATCTCCCTGGAGTGACCTAGAATCTCCCTGGAATGGCCTGAAATCTCCCTGGAGTGACCTGAAATCTCCCTGGAATGGCCTGAAATCTCCCTGAAATGACCTGAAATCTCCCTGGAATGGCCTGAAATCTCCCTGGAGTGACCTAAATTCTCCCTGGAGTGACCTGAAATCTCCCTGGAGTGACCTGAAATCTCCCTGGAGTGACCTAGAATCTCCCTGGAGTTACCTGAATTCTCCCTGGAATGGCCTGAAATCTCCCTGAAATGACCTGAAATCTCCCTGGAGTGACCTAGAATCTCCATGAAGTTACCTGAATTCCCCCTGGAATGGCCTGAAATCTCCCTGGAGTGACCTAGAATCTCCCTGGAATGGCCTGAAATCTCCCTGGAGTGACCTAGAATCTCCCTGGAATGGCCTGAAATCTCCCTGAAATGACCTGAAATCTCCCTGGAATGGCCTGACATCTCCCTGGAGTGACCTAAATTCTCCCTGGAGTGACCTGAAATCTCCCTGGAGTGACCTTAAATCTCCCTGGAGTGACCTAGAATCTCCCTGGAGTTACCTGAATTCTCCCTGGAATGGCCTGAAATATCCCTGGAGTGACCTGGAATCTCCCTGGAGTGACCTAGAATCTCCCTGGAATGGCCTGAAATCTCCCTGAAATGGCCTGAAATCTCCCTGGAGTTACCTGAATTCTCCCTGGAATGGCCTCGGATCTCCCTGGAATGACCTGGGATCTCCCTGGAATGACCTGAATTCTTCCTGGAATGGCCTGAAATCTCCCTGGAATGGCCTGAAATCTCCCTGGAGTGACCTAGAATCTCCCTGGAATGGCCTGAAATCTCCCTGAAATGACCTGAAATCTCCCTGGAATGGCCTGAAATCTCCCTGGAGTGACCTAAATTCTCCCTGGAGTGACCTGAAATCTCCCTGGAGTGACCTTAAGTCTCCCTGGAATAGCCTGAAATCTCCCTGGAGTGACCTAGAATCTCCCTGGAATGGCCTTAAATCTCCCTGGAATTACCTGAATTCTCCCTGGAATGGCCTGAAATCTCCCTGGAGTTACCTAGAATCTCCCTGGAGTTACCTGAATTCTCCCTGGAATGGCCTGGGATCTCCCTGGAATGACCTGGAGTTACCTGAATTTTCCCTGGAATGGCCTGAAATCTCCTTGGAGTGACCTTAAATCTCCCTGGAGTGACCTAGAATCTCCCTGGAATGGCCTGAAATCTCCCTGGAATGGCCTGAAATCTCCCTGGAGTGACCTAAATTCTCCCTGGAATGGCCTGAAATCTCCCTGGAGTTACCTAGAATCTCCCTGGAGTTACCTGAATTCTCCCTGGAATAGCCTGAAATCTCCCTGGAGTGACCTAAATTCTCCCTGGAGTGACCTAGAATCTCCCTGGAATGGCCTGAAATCTCCCTGGAATGGCCTGAAATCTCCCTGAAATGACCTGAAATCTCCCTGGAGTGACCTAGAATCTCCATGAAGTTACCTGAATTCTCCCTGGAATGGCCTGAAATCTCCCTGGAGTGACCTAGAATCTCCCTGGAATGGCCTGAAATCTCCCTGGAGTGACCTAGAATCTCCCTGGAATGGCCTGAAATCTCCCTGGAGTGACCTGAAATCTCCCTGGAATGGCCTGAAATGACCTGAAATCTCCCTGGAATGGCCTGAAATCTCCCTGGAGTAACCTAAATTCTCCCTGGAGTGACCTGAAATCTCCCTGGAGTGACCTTAAATCTCCCTGGAGTGACCTAGAATCTACCTGGAGTTACCTGAATTCTCCCTGGAATGGCCTGAAATCTCCTTGGAGTGACCTGAAATCTCCCTGGAGTGACCTAGAATCTCCCTGGAATGGCCTGAAATCTCCCTGGAATTACCTGAAATCTCCCTGGAATTACCTGGAGTGACCTGGAATCAGCAGCCCCTCCTGCCTGCAGAATGCTGAGCTGAAACCTGATTGGTTTGTTTCTGTCTGACTTCCTGAAGCTCTCTGTGTCAGCAGCGCCACTCTGTGGTTGCTCGGTGAATTACACTTGCAACGCGACCGGGTTTGATCACCAAGAGAAGCTTCAGACATAAGATCATAAACATGACCTTCATTCTTGAATCATCTATTAGATAAATGTGACCTGAAATGGTGGCGTCTGTTTCTGCATCAGCAGGAACTTCTTTTTACAGGAAACTCCGGTTTCTTGATGTTTTTATTGGTCCTTCAGGTTTCTTCTTCTCTCCTTTAGAAGGTTTGTTGATGTTATCCTGTATCATGGCAGCAATACGACAACTGGAGGCTGAACCAGCCAGACAGCTTCTTCCAGTCCGGAGAGGACTGTGTGGTGATGATCTGGCACGAAGGGGGGCAGTGGAACGACGTGCCCTGCAACTATCATCTGACCTTCACCTGCAAGAAGGGAACAGGTGAGCTGATACAGTCATGTGACCTGCTTTCTCATCTCAGCCAGCCAGTGGGTGACCATTCGCTTCCTGCCTGCAGTGTCATGTGACCAGCCCCCCGTGGTGAAGCATGCTCAGGTGTTTGGAGCCACGAAGCCTCGCTACGAGGTCAACACCCTGGTCCGGTACCACTGCAGGCGGGGCTTCATCCAGAGACACGCCCCCACCATACGCTGCCGGCCCGACGGCCAGTGGGAAGTCCCCAAAGTCACCTGCATGAGCCGTGAGTGACGTTGCCACGGTGTACAGACCGCCTTGCTGCCAAGGTCCAAATGTCTTTACCGCCTTGTCCTCCTGTGTCCCCTCAGCTGCCTCCTTCCACAAGTCCTTCAGCCTGCGACGCCAGGACAACCAGCAGCGGGACCGGGACCACGTCCACCACGCCACGAACACCCAGGATCGCCGAGCGACCACCGGCTTCCTGCAGAGCCTCTGGAACCCCTTCCAGAAGCTTCTGCGAGAGAAGAGGGAAGTCGAGTTTCAGACATGGGACCGGGACCAGGTGGGAAACTGACAGGTTTCTGACGGCGGACCAGTCTCTGCAGGCCGGGCTAGGGTTCCAGAACCGGGCCAGGGTTCCAAAACTGGGCCAGGGTTCCAGAACCGACCGACAGAGAGTGATCCTGAGCTGTCACCACGATTCATATCCAGGACCAGGATCAGGGAAATCCAGACCACCTGTAGTCCTCAGTCTCTACCTGATACACCTTCTCTCCATCATCTCACCACTAACTGCTCCCAGACCACCCAGAACCAGGTACACACAGTCTTTTGGTTCTGGTTCTGGTCAGGTGGGCCAGGATTATTTTCTGACTCGACTCTTCCTGAAGACGACAACTTTGAGACATTTGAACTTGTTCTTGTCTTCAACTTCAACATCAGCATTCACCAGCATCAGGACCACGACCAGGACCGACACCAGGACCGGAACCAGAACCAGAACCAGAACCAGAACCAGAAAGTTTCTGTTTTTCTCCCCATCCCTGTTGTGCATCTGTCCAGGACTCTGCAAATGGTGCAACTTCTGTAAATTAGATTTTCTCTGTGAGATGTCACATTCAGATGTTTTCATTTAGCATTTAGCATTTTATTAGCTCCCACATTTGTAGCTAACGCTAACATCGCAGGCTCCCACATTTGCAGCTAACGCTAACATTGCAGGCTCCCACATTGGCAGCTAATGATAACATCGCAGGCTCCCACATTTGCAGCTAACGCTAACATCGCAGGCTCCCACATTTGCAGCTAACGCTAACATCGCAGACTCCCACATTTGCAGCTAACGCTAACATTTGTTCGACATTTGTTGTTTAGCTCAAGGTTTTTGCTACATTTAGCTCCAGGTTTTCGCAACTTTTAGCTCCCAAGTGTTTGCTAAATTTAGCTCCAGGTGTTTGCTACATTTAGCTCCAAGTGTTTGCTACATTTAGCTCAAGGTGTTTCCCTACATTTAGCTCAAGGTGTTTCCTACATTTAGCTGCAAGTGTTTGCTACATTTAGCTCCAGGTGTTTTTGCTACATTTAGCTCCACGTGTTTGCTACATTTAGCTCCAGGTGTTTGCTACATTCAGCTCCAGGTGTTTAAGCTACATTTAGCTCCAGGTGTTTGCTACATTTAGCTCCAGGTTTTCGCTACATTTAGCTTCAGGTGTTTTTGCTACATTTAGCTCCAGGTGTTTGCTACATTTAGCTCCAGGTGTTTGCTACATTTAGCTCCAGGTTTTCGCTACATTTAGCTCCAAGTGTTTGCTACATTTAACTTCAGGTGTTTGCTACATTTAGCTCCGGGTTTTCGCTACATTTAGCTCCAGGTGTTTGCTACATTTAGCTCCAGGTTTTCGCTACATTTAGTTTCATGTGTTTTTGCTACATTTAGCTCCAGGTTTTTGCTACATTTAGCTCCAGGTTTTCACTACATTTAGCTCCAGGTGTTTGCTACATTTAGCTCCAGGTGTTTGCTACATTTAGCTCCAGGTGTTTGCTACATTTAGCTCCAGGTGTTTGCTACATTTAGCTTTAGGTGTTTGCTACATTTAGCTCCAGGTTTTCGCTACATTTAGCTCCAAGTGTTTGCTACATTTAACTTCAGGTGTTTGCTACATTTAGCTCCGGGTTTTCGCTACATTTAGCTCCAGGTGTTTGCTACATTTAGCTCCAGGTTTTCGCTACATTTAGTTTCATGTGTTTTTGCTACATTTAGCTCCAGGTTTTTGCTACATTTAGCTCCAGGTTTTCACTACATTTAGCTCCAGGTGTTTGCTACATTTAGCTCCAGGTGTTTGCTACATTTAGCTCCAGGTGTTTGCTACATTTAGCTCCAGGTGTTTGCTACATTTAGCTCCAGGTGTTTGCTACATTTAGCTCCAGGTGTTTGCTACATTTAGTTTCATGTGTTTTTGCTACATTTAGCTCCAGGTTTTTGCTACATTTAGCTCCAGGTTTTCACTACATTTAGCTCCAGGTGTTTGCTACATTTAGCTCCAGGTGTTTGCTACATTTAGCTCCAGGTGTTTGCTACATTTAGCTTTAGGTGTTTGCTACATTTAGCTCCAGGTTTTCGCTACATGTAGCTCCGACTTTCGCTACATTTAGCTCCAGGTGTTTGCTACATTTAGCTCCAAGTGTTTGCTACATTTAACTTCAGGTGTTTGCTACATTTAGCTCCAGGTGTTTGCTACATTTAGCTCCAGGTGTTTGCTACATTTAGCTTCAGGTGTTTGCTACATTTAGCTCCAGGTTTTCGCTACATGTAGCTCCGACTTTCGCTACATTTAGCTCCAGGTGTTTGCTAATCTGAAACATTTCCTGTTAAATGACTAACATCATCACTGAGGTTTAGTAAAACTGGATCAAAATTCAATAATAATTGTGATTGATCCTCTGAATTTCCACACAGTAACTGTGATTTCTGAAATTAAGCCACAAATTTAGCGTTGAAATGCGAATGATCCCAAACATGTTGATAATGAAATGAGATACACGCGTCACCATTGAAACGATGGCAGGTTGGTTTTCCGAATGAAGTGAAGCTGAGATGTACAGGTGGATCAATATGAATGTGTAGTTAGTAATCATAAGGATGAATAATATAGATATTATCAGAAGCTATAAGAGTTTAACTTATTGTATCTGTGATGTTAAATAACCGTGATGAAAATGAAGCGCTTCTGTTGTTAACAGGATGTTTTCACCACATGGTTTTTTGGTGTTTTTGTGACACCAAGCCGAACATTTTCTCTGCTGCAGATCTGGAATCTGTTTTTCTTTGTAAAAATGAGGGAATGTGAAAGAAGAAGCAGAAACAACTCATTTCTGTTTTTTTTTTACTGTTTCTGTGACACAAGCTTCGTCCTCTGTAATCATTCAAACTGTGTGCAATTAAAAGGTTATAACACAACGCCACCTGCTGGTCTGTCTATATTTCAAACCGTGTAAACCAGTTCTGTCCAAAGTCGGTCCTCGAGGGCCGCTGTCCTGCAGGGTTTCCATGTCTCCCTGCTCCAACACAGCTGGCTTCCATTAAATGGATCCAACAGCCAACCAAGTTCTGCACAATGAGTCAGGTGTGTTGGAGCAGGGAGACATGGAAACCCTGCAGGATTGTGGCCCTGAAGGACCGGAGCTGGACACCCTGGATGTGAACCATCTGACTATTTGTTCAGTTGAACTTTATACAAACATTCTGATTCACAACAAAGTCGTCACAAATAATCAGTTTATAATAAACGTCTTTATTTAAACCAGTCATAACAATAGTTACAGAGCTAGACTAAGCAACGGGTTGAACCAGAACCAGGACCAGAACCAGGAAGGAAACCGCCATCCGGACCAGGACCAGAACCAGAAAGGAAAACCTCCATCAGGATCAGAACCAGTAAGGAAAACCTCCATCAGGATCAGAACCAGTAAGGAAACCCTCCATCAGGATCAGAACCAGGGAGGAAAACCTCCATCTGGACCAGAACCAGTAAGGAAAACCTCCATCAGGATCAGAACCAGTAAGGAAACCCTCCATCAGGATCAGAACCAGGGAGGAAAACCTCCATCTGGACCAGAACCAGGGAGGAAAACCTCCATCTGCACCAGAACCAGGGAGGAAAACCTCCATCTGCACCAGAACCAGGGAGGAAAACCTCCATCTGGACCAGAACCAGGGAGGAAAACCTCCATCTGCACCAGAACCAGGGAGGAAAACCTCCATCTGGACCAGAACCAGGGAGGAAAACCTCCATCTGGACCAGAACCAGGGAGGAAAACCTCCATCTGGACCAGAACCAGGGAGGAAAACCTCCATCTGCACCAGAACCAGGGAGGAAAACCTCCATCTGGACCAGAACCAGGGAGGAAAACCTCCATCTGCACCAGAACCAGGGAGGAAAACCTCCATCAGGACCAGAACCAGGGAGGAAAACTTCCATCAGGACCAGAACCAGGGAGGAAAACTTCCATCAGGACCAGAACCAGGAAGGAAAACCTCCATCAGGACCAGAACCAGGGAGGAAAACCTCCATCTGGACCAGGACCAGAACCAGGAAGGAAACCTCCATCAGGACCAGAACCAGGGAGGAAAACTTCCATCAGGACCAGAACCAGGAAGGAAACCTCCATCAGGACCAGAACCAGGGAGGAAAACCTCCATCAGGACCAGAACCAAGGAGGAAAACCTCCATCAGGACCAGAACCAGGAAGGAAACCGCCATCCGGACCAGCACCAGAACCAGGAAGGAAAACCTCCATCAGGACCAGAACCGGGATGGAAAACCTCCATCAGGACCAGGACCAGAACCAGGAAGGAAACCTCCATCTGGACCAGAACCAAGGAGGAAAACCTCCATCAGGACCAGAACCAAGGAGGAAAACCTCCATCAGGACCAGAACCAAGGAGGAAAACCTCCATCAGGACCAGAATCTGGAAGGAAAACCTCCATCAGGACCAGAATCTGGAAGGAAAACCTCCATCAGGACCAGAACCAGGGAGGAAAACCTCCATCAGGACCAGAACCAGGGAGGAAAACCTCCATCAGGACCAGAACCAGGGAGGAAAACCTCCATCAGGACCAGAACCAGGGAGGAAAACCTCCATCAGGACCAGAACCAAGGAGGAAAACCTCCATCAGGACCAGAACCAAGGAGGAAAACCTCCATCAGGACCAGAACCAAGGAGGAAAACCTCCATCAGGACCAGAATCTGGAAGGAAAACCTCCATCAGGACCAGAACCAGGAAGGAAAACCTCCATCAGGACCAGAACCAGGGAGGAAAACCTCCATCAGGACCAGAATCTGGAAGGAAAACCTCCATCAGGACCAGAACCAGGAAGGAAACCGCCATCCGGACCAGCACCAGAACCAGGAAGGAAAACCTCCATCAGGACCAGAACCGGGATGGAAAACCTCCATCAGGACCAGGACCAGAACCAGGAAGGAAACCTCCATCTGGACCAGAACCAGGGAGGAAAACCTCCATCAGGACCAGAACCAGGAAGGAAACCTCCATCAGGACCAGGACCAGAACCAGGAAGGAAACCTCCATCTGGACCAGAACCAGGGAGGAAAACCTCCATCTGCACCAGAACCAGGGAGGAAAACCTCCATCAGGACCAGAACCAAGGAGGAAAACCTCCATCTGGACCAGGACCAGAACCAGGAAGGAAACCTCCATCTGGACCAGAACCAGGGAGGAGAACGTCCATCCGGACCAGAACCAGGAAGAAAACCTCCATCACGACCAGAACCAGGCAGGAAAACCTCCATCCGGACCAGGACCAGAACCAGGAGGAAAACCTCCATCCGGACCAGGACCAGAACCAGGAGGAAAACCTCCATCAGGACCAGAACTGGAAAGGAAAACCTCCATTGAGAACGGAGCCGGGAAGTTTTAGATCTGGGTCTTGATGGATCCGGGTCTGGGTCCAGATCTGATCATTCAGACGTGCGGAAAGCTGAAACAATGAAATGATTTAAAATCTTTCAGGTTGTTTTTATTTGACTTTATTTTTTTAAACATCATCAAAGAAAACAGAAAATCACAACAAATAAAAGTTCATAAACGAAAACAGCAGACGTCTCTGGAAGGACGAACGTCCGACGTCTTCAGAACTTTTTTTTTCTTTTAATAAAACGTTTCTGCAACTTTCAGATGTTTTTCTTGTGAAAACAAATGAAATTTATTTACAATATTTTTATTTCAATATTTTATTTAAAGCAGAAAATATTTATTTGTTCGTCGATCAAATGGTTTGTGTGACGTTTCTCGTCTTACTGATCAGAAAATAGACCTGGTTGCGTACATGTATCAGGTGACATGGAGGAGCTCTCCGATTGGTCAGTTATATTTCAGTTGTGCTGATTGGACAAATTTACGGTGAAAGTTGCGATTGCAACTTCCTGCAGGTCAGCACGTACGACAAACATCTGGTTCCGATATGTTTTACTGGAAGATCTGGACGGTTTCCATGGGAACGGCTGGAATGAAATTCTTCTGAAAACAAATCTGGAATCGTGTTCATCGTCCACGAGGTTACGCTAGCTAACAGATTTTATAGCTCCCGATGGTTAAAATTCTCAATTATCAATTAATACGAGCTCGTTGATCAATCAGAGACTTTCCCCTTGTAAGTTATTATAAACGTTTCGTCTTTCAGGTCATTTTTCCTTTCATATCTGCTGTTTTTTTCCTCCACGTCATCATTTTCTTCAAGAAAGCAAAAAAAAACAAAACAAAAAACAACAAAAAAAAAACCCCCAGAAATTTAAATATCCATTTTTTCTGGATAAATTTTCAGCGAACAAACCGGAAAATACAGAAAAACCAGTTTCGGCAACGTTTTGTCTTAAAACTAGCATGGAAAGGGTTAAATAGAATGAATACATCTATGAATGATGAAAACTATCAATACATCCTAATTATTAATGTTATTTATTTTTCTTTAATTACAAATGATCTTTTGATTAAATTCTATTTGAAAAAAAGCTAATTATTTGTTTTTATGAAAATTGAGACGTGTTTACACGGGCATTAAAGGGTTTAGGTAATCAGAATTATTACATATTCAGTTTATGGGGGATGACGGTTTTAGTGGAATCAAATTATCCGGTTTGTAATTTTTCTAAAACATCACACATCTACTTTTTTTAGTTTGTTTTTATTCGTTTGTTTTTAATCACTTGAAATTTTGCAAAAATTCTTTAAATTTAATTTTAATCTGAACTTTAAGTTTTGATGCGAAGTGAGCATGTGGCAAGCAGACGTTTGTCCAAACAGATCTGATCTTGCAGGCTTTCACAGCGTCGTGGGGAAGATCGGATCATTCTACATACGAAACCGCAAGTTTCCGAATAAAAAAGCTCAGTTAACGGAGGCGGAGCTGAAACATGCAACTTTGCCGTAAAGCTCTTTACATGCTTCATTTTTATTTTCCTGGTACAGTCGTCGTTCTTCGTTTTCAGTGCACCGTTCAGAATAAATCTGCTTTGTTGTATGTTTGACGTAAACCGAAGATGATTCTGAAAGTTTGGGCAGAAAGACAAAATAATTAAGTAATATTTCTACGAGTTATCAAAACACGTTAACGAGAAACATTAGTAGATAATCACGTATAAAAAAACGTAACATTTAATGCTCCTCTTTCTGATGGTGATGTTTGGTCCAACAGATTCGTAAAAGCACGTAAAATTCGGACGACGTGGAAAGGAAAGGTCGTAGCACCTTGTCACGCTTCAGGTGGGCTAGCTTTAGCCATTTCGTCCCCTCCCACCATCTTTCCTTCCGTCTTTCACGTGTTGCTGACCAAAAGAAAGATAAGTGCCCGAAGTTTGAGTCCAACGAAGAGACATTTTCCGCATTGTCGTATTAATGTTGAAGTCCGACCCGATCCGACCCGACCCCCCCCCCCCCCCCCCCCCCCACCTGAAAAGCATTGATTAAATAACATAAACCTTAAATATGTGTAAACTATCTGTAGAGTCTCCGTTCCAGATTATAAACAACGTGAATCTGAAGTAAAGCATCACAGTTGGAACACGCCCCTCCGCCATGTTGTTTACTTGTTTACATGTTTGTGCATGCTTGTTTACAATGTGGAGGTGTTTGCAGGACGCGGTTCAGTTGTGGCCCTTGAAGCAGTAAACTCCGTACAGCTTGTGCTTCTTGTTGGGAAAGCCGTTGAACCTGACGGCGGCTTCGGTGGGGCTGCAGCGGCGCCGCGGGCGGGCGATGGGGTATCGGACGCTGCCGTCCGCCAGCCAGCCGGCATCACAGCGGTCGTAGCCCAGCAGCTTCCAGGCGGCGAACATCTGGCCGACCTTGGCGATCTGAGCGCCATCTTTCTGGCAAGCCCTGACCGCCTCGTCGTAGGTCAACTTTGACGGGTGGATCAGGTAGTAGAAACGGCCTGGAACCCCGGGACAACACGGAGATTAGGTTACAATAGCAAAACATTCAGAGGAAACAGAAAAAGCTTTTTATAAGAAAATAATCTGAAGAAGAGACGAGACAGAAAGAATCGTGCTTCTTGCCGAAGGAAACAAACCTTTTTCTGACTTTTAGTTTCTGTTGTCTTTGAGTCTTTTATTTTGGTTTTCTGTCGTAAGGCCTGTACACGCCAACACGCCAACATTATTTATGAACCAATGTGAGGTCAACGGCAACGTTGTCATGGCGACCAAACTCCACCCATCAGCTTTGTGAGTTTTAGTTTCCAGTTGAGGTAAATTTTTCAGATCCGGACTGAACCAATCAGAGAAGGCGTGTTGACAGCATCACCAGAGCTGGTCACCAGGTTTCAAGCTGCTTCAGACTCTATCACCATGGCGACCATGGCCGAGCGGCTTGTTTTTCTCTGCTTCTGAAAGCGAGCAGCTCGCCGCAGATCCTCCAACTGTCCGTCAGACGTCCTGAAGTCCGTCCAGAAACAGCCGCGGTCAGCTTCAGGTCCGGGACCAAACCAGTTCTCTCAGGATGAACCCGGCGCCATCTTGTCAGTTTCTTTCAGAATCCTCATCATTTATGCACAACTTCACATCGAACTGAAACAAAAGTGTTGATATTTCACCTCCCAAATTTTCACGATTACGTGTTTGTTTGCATCTGTGCCAGTGTTAAGACATTTGTTTTGAAAATCCCAAGTCTTCTTATGCTTTGTTGTCTTTCCTGGAAGTTTGCACCTGGTCTTTGCTGACTGCTCCACCTGCAGAGATCTCTGCCAGATCACCGTCATTTCTCCTTTTTCCTCGTCTTCTTCGTGTTTTCCCCTCCGCTCAGCTTGTTGATGCTGACCTCCTGTTGTCGCTGCGCTTCGTTAAACTCAGGACTTCCTCCTGACTTCATGCATGGGTCTGGCCTCCATGCGGATCTTTGCTGAACAGGTCCGTGTGTTTGTCTGACATGACAGCGACACGGTGCTTTCTGCTGAACGTCGCATCTGACATGGTAAATATATAAATATGTGGCAGCTGGGGGCGATCCAGGGATTCAGGTGTTTTGGTGTAAAACGATGGTTGGACGGCAAAAGTTCCAAACAGCAGCAGATTCATATTTCTGCCTTTTTCAAGCTGAATTATTTCAAACTGATTAACAGTGATTGAGAAATAAAACATCTGCAGGTCGGATCTTTAGCGACGAGAATTTTGATGACGTCAGGATGACGATGATTTTGGTTGGTCTGACTGATGAACTTCATGTTTTTACGTATTGAGCTGAATGTTACAAATCAGACGCAGCTAAATCGGCCTTTCTCACCTTGGTGGAAGGACGTGAAGCAGAAGACGTCGTAGTGGTTCTTCTCTTTGTCTCTGATGCCATAGTTCCGGATGCCAGGAACGGTGTTTTTCCCCCCGCAGGGCTCTCTGGGGGAGGTGATGGGATACTGGACTGAGCCATCACTCAACCAGCCGGCATTGCACCAGTCCATCCCTCCCCGCCATGCATCGTACAGCTGGTCGAAAGACGCCACGACGGCGTCCTGATCAAGACACGCCCGCTCGGCGTCGTAGAAGTTCAGGTTGTAGCGGCCCAGACGGGGGAAGTAGGGAAAGACGACACCTTGGTGGACGGAGGGGTGAAAAATAGATGAGCTGCAGTTAGCAGATGAAAGCAGGACTTTTAGGTTTTCTGGTCGATCGCTGTTTGACCTGATCACCACTGGGTCCCTGCCAGCCCGTTTTCTCTTGTTACAGAACAAATGTCCCGACTTTCCCCGGAGCAGTTGCTGCTTCCGGAGCTAAATTTAGCTCAACGACACCAGACTGGCATCACTTTCTTCTTCTACTCTCCACACTGATATTTACCTTGGAGGTCGAGGGACACCACCGCCGTTCCATCCTCCAGCCCGTCAATCACCTCACATTTATATTTCCCATAATCCTCCAGGGTGATCTCCGTGATGACCAGAGAAGCATCCATTGGAGAGGATCCCTGAAGGTAGACACGTCCGTGGAAACTCCCGTAACTCCTCTTGTGGAAATCCATGGCAACGAAAACGTCCACCTGCACACGACGAATGCTTGTTTAGCAACCAAACATAAAATAGTGTAAATCGCCCGTTTGATCACGATACAATAATATATCAGTTTAATAGAAAGCATGGGTTAGACTTTATATTGACCAATTTTTTTGTATTGATAGCAGAGGTACACAGAACACAGTCATTTGTATTCATATAAAATCCCAAAAAGCAGCGAGAATATTATTTTCACTCCTCAAATCAGGTATTTAAATAACTTCTTTTAAATAAAAAGCAAATGTTCTCATAACAAAGGCAGAGGAGTAACAAACAGAATAAATAACATGCAGGAAACATTTTCAAAATAAAAGTCTATTTGATGAATGGTTGTTGTAGCAGTTCTATGATACGAATAATCAATGTAGGCCGATGTATTGTTACACCTCCAATACTTAAACCACAAGAGGCTTAAAATTACTTTCCCAAAGTTAAACCAGTTATTTATGTTTATAAATACATCATGGATAAAGAAAAGTAAAAGTAAAATAAAAGATAACTGGAATAAAATAGATGGAAAACAAACAAAAAAATAAATAAAATAAAAAATAAATAACTAAAATAGAGTCATAGAGTCTCAAAGAGCCGAGCAGGAGGCAGAGCCTTTGGTTATCAGGCCCCTCTCTTATGGAATAAGCTCCCAGTTAGTGTTAGGGAAGCAGACACCCTCCCCACCTTTAAGACTAGGCTGAAGACTTATCTTTTTGATAAGTCCTATAGCTAGGGATGGTTAGCATCCCTTAGTTATGCTGCTATAGGTTTAGACTGCTGAGGGACATTTCCTGATACACTGAGCTTCTTTCTTTTTCTCTTTATCTCTTTCTTTTACCCCCCCCCCCCCCCCCCCCCCCAAACAGTGTTGCATCATTAACATGTATGTCTCCTGTCTCAGCAGGTCTCCCTGGCCGGGAGTAGCAGTTCCTGTTGTCTGTTGTCTTTCTGTCCTCTTCCCCCCACACAGCAGAGGCAGATGGCTGCCTGTCCTGAGCCGGGTTCTGCCGGAGGTTTCCTTCCTGTTAAAAGGGAGTTTTTTCCTTCCCACTGTCGCCAGTGTGCTTGCTCAGGATGGGAGATTGAGTTGGACTCAACTCAATCTGTTGGTTTCCTTATATAGGCTGTTATGAATTGGCCTTCATTATGTTTTCCCCTCTGTCTGTAAAGCGTCTTGAGATGGCATTGCCGTGATTTGACGCTATATAAATAAAGTTGAATTGAATTGAGTTGAAAATTCATATAAATTTATGAATAAAATATATATAAACACTGGATAAAATAAAATATTAATCATTTATAGAAGTCTTTAACTATAAAAGCAGAACTAAAACAAAAATAAATGCAAAAAGTGGTTTGTAACAAATTTGCAAAAATGTTAAAGGTTTAAAGCATACAATCTAGTTAATATGATTTTTTTAGCTACACGTATGTTGACGTGTGCATGTAGAATTTGTTCTAGAGGATGTAAATGATAAGTTAGTCATTTATTAATACATAACTGATGGATAATTGAACTTGACTAACTGGCTGGAGAAGGAAAAGTGTAAATGCAGAAAGAGACTAATAAAACATCAAGATTTATGTTGTTTCACTGCTTGTATTGAACATTTTTCTCATTAACGTAACATTGTTTCATAGTTTAGAAAAATTTAAGTATGAATAAAATTGTGTTTGAGATAAGTCACAAAGATAAAAGACTGTATCGTCTCCATAAAGATTCACCCAGTTCTGTTTCTAAAGATGATTTCTTGACTTAAACAAGATCTCACCCGGTGAACTAGAATTAGAACTAACCAGAAAAAGATGCAGAAATATTCCTTTAAATGCTGATTGTGATCTAAAGGTTGTTTCTGGAGGGTTAGTGTTGTAGAAAGTCACCAATTTTCTCATCAACGCCAACACTAAAAGACAAAAACTCAGAAATCTCAGTTGGCTACATGTCATACAGTTAACCATTGAATATTGATGAATAAATACCTCTCTCAGGTAGTCTGATGTCAGTTTGGTCCATTTGATCCTCATCTTACGATTGGGTGCGAGTGATTGTTCCCGCTGGATCTTGCACGGTAACGTTGCATTTCCCCCTCGTCTCGACAACACTTTCAACTGATCTGCTGATACCGAGAGTCGAGGCCCATTTTCTGCAAAACAGAACCAGAATGAAGACCCGGATCGGGATCTGGATGTCTGTCATCAACTCTGACACGAACTGATGTCGAGTGAAGATTTAGATACTAAAATGATTAAAATAAAAAGGCTGAATCTGTGTGAGTAGATCTGGTGTCTACATGGACTGGTTAATCTAACTAAATGTAGTGTGAAGTTACAAAGATTATGTCTCTTTTCTGACTCCATAAGACGTCTGGATCGAGTAATGTTCTGAAAACATCCTGTCCTGTCTGTTTTATTCCCGAACAGGACATGAAGAAAACAGGAAGTCAAGGGAACAGGACGTAAAGGAAAGAGGATATGAAGGAAACGGGAAGTCAAGGGAACAGGACGTAAAGGAAACAGAAAATGAAGGAAACAGGACGTAAAGGAAACAAGACATGAAGGAAACAGGATGTAAAGGAAACAAAACATGAGGGAAACAGGACATAAAGGAAACAGGACGTAAAGGACACAGGAGGTAAAGTGAACAGGATGTAAAGGAAACAGAACATGAAGGAAACAGGACGTAAAGGAAACAGGACGTAAAGGAAACAGGACGTAAAGGACACAGGAGGTAAAGTGAACAGGATGTAAAGGAAACAGAACATGAAGGAAACAGGACGTAAAGGAAACAGGACATGAAGGAAACAGGAAGTTAAGGGAACAGGACATAAAGGAAACAGGACATGAAGGAAACAGGAAGTCAAGGGAACAGGACGTAAAGGAAACAAGACATGAAGGAAACAGGAAGTTAAGGGAACAGGACGTAAAGGAAACAGGATATGAAGGAAACAGGAAGTTAAGGGAACAGGACGTAAAGGAAACAGGATATGAAGGAAACAGGAAGTTAAGGGAACAGGACGTAAAGGAAACAAGACATGAAGGAAACAGGAAGTTAAGGGAACAGGACATAAAGGAAACAGGACATGAAGGAAACAGGAAGTCAAGGGAACAGGACGTAAAGGAAACAGAACATGAAGTAAACAGGACGTAAAGGAAAAAAGACAAAAAGGAAACAGGACGTAAAGAATACAGCTCGTAAAGGAAAAAGGACGTAAAAGAAACAGGACGTAAAGGAAACAAGACTTGAAGGAAACGGGATGTAAAGAAAACAGGACGTAAAGGAAACACGATGTAAAGAAAACAGGACGTAAAAGAAACAGGATGTAAAGAAAACAGGGCGTAAAGGAAACAAGACATGAAGGAAACAGGACGTAATGGAACAGGAAATGAAGGAAACAGGATGTAAAGGAAACAGGACGTAAAGGAAACAAGATGTAAAGGAAACAGAATATGAAGGAAACAGGACATGAAGGAAACAGGACGTAAAGGAAACAGGACATGAAGGAAACAGGACGTAATGGAACAGGAAATGAAGGAAACAGGATGTAAAGGAAACAGGACGTAAAGGAAACAAGACGTAAAGGAAACAGAATATGAAGGAAACAGGACATGAAGGAAACAGGACGTAAAGGAAACAGGACATGAAGGAAACAGGACGTAAAAGAAACAGGATGTAAAGAAAACAGGGCGTAAAGGAAACAAGACATGAAGGAAACAGGACGTCATGGAACAGGAAATGAAGGAAACAGGATGTAAAGGAAACAGGACGTAAAGGAAACAAGATGTAAAGGAAACAGAATATGAAGGAAACAGGACATGAAGGAAACAGGACGTAAAGGAAACAGGACATGAAGGAAACAGGACGTAAAGGAAACAGGAAATGAAGGAAACAGGATGTAAAGGAAACAGGACGTAAAGGAAACAAGATGTAAAGGAAACAGAATATGAAGGAAACAGGACATGAAGGAAACAGGACGTAAAGAAAACAGGACATGAAGTATACAGGATGTAAACGAAACAAAACATGAAGGAAACAAGACATGAGGGAAACAGGACGTAAAGGAAACAGGACATTAAGGAAACAGGAAGTCAAGGGAACAGGACGTAAAGGAAACAGGACATTAAGGAAACAGGAAGTCAAGGGAACAGGACGTAAAGGAAAAAGGTTATGAAGAAAACGGGAAGTCAAGGGAACAGGACGTAAAGGAAACAAGACATGAAGGAAACAGGAAGTTAAGGGAACAGGACATAAAGGAAACAAGACATGAAGGAAACAGGAAGTTAAGGGAACAGGACATAAAGGAAACAGGACATGAAGGAAACAGGAAGTCAAGGGAACAGGAGGGAAACAGGACATGAAGGAAACAGTAAGTCAAGGAAACAGGACGTAAAGGAAACAAGACTTGAAGGAAACGGGACGGAAAGGAAACGGGACGGAAAGGAAACAGGATGTAAAGAAAACAGGACGTACAGGAAACAGGAAATAAAAAGGAAACAGGACATGAAGGAAATGGGACGTAAAGGAAAAAGGACGAAAAAGGAAAGAAGACATGAAGGAAACAGGATGTGAAGGAAACAGGACATGAAGGAAACGGGACAGAAAGGAAACAGGACACGAAGGAAACAGGACGTAAAGGAAACAGGAGGTAAAGGATACAGGACGTAAAGGAAAAAAGACATGAAGGAAACAGGAAGTAAAAGAAAAAAGACAAAAAGGAAATAACAGGAGGAAACAGGATGTAAAAAAAAACAGGACGTAAAGGAAACAGGACGTAAAGGAAACAGGAGGGAAAGGAAACAGGAGGGAAAGGAAACAGGACGTAAAGGAAACAGGAGGGAAAGGAAACAGGAGGGAAAGGAAACAGGAGGTAAAGGATACAGGACGTAAAGGAAACAGGAGGGAAAGGAAACAGGACGTAAAGGAAACAGGAGGGAAAGGAAACAGGAGGGAAAGGAAACAGGACGTAAAGGAAACAGGAGGGAAAGGAAACAGGAGGGAAAGGAAACAGGACGTAAAGGAAACAGGAGGGAAAGGAAACAGGACGTAAAGGAAACAGGAGGTAAAGGAAACAGGACGGAAAGGAAACAGGAGGGAAAGGAAACAGGAGGGAAAGGAAACAGGAGGGAAAGGAAACAGGAGGGAAAGGAAACAGGACGTAAAGGAAACAGGAGGTAAAGGAAACAGGACGTAAAGGAAACAGGAGGGAAAGGAAACAGGACGTAAAGGAAACAGGAGGGAAAGGAAACAGGACGTAAAGGAAACAGGAGGTAAAGGAAACAGGAGGGAAAGGAAACAGGAGGGAAAGGAAACAGGAGGGAAAGGAAACAGGAGGGAAAGGAAACAGGAGGGAAAGGAAACAGGACGTAAAGGAAACAGGAGGGAAAGGAAACAGGAGGGAAAGGAAACAGGAGGGAAAGGAAACAGGACGGAAAGGAAACAGGAGGTAAAGGAAACAGGAGGGAAAGGAAACAGGACGTAAAGGAAACAGGAGGTAAAGGAAACAGGAGGGAAAGGAAACAGGAGGGAAAGGAAACAGGAGGTAAAGGAAACAGGAGGGAAAGGAAACAGGAGGGAAAGGAAACAGGAGGTAAAGGAAACAGGAGGGAAAGGAAACAGGACGTAAAGGAAACAGGAGGGAAAGGAAACAGGAGGGAAAGGAAACAGGAGGGAAAGGAAACAGGAGGTAAAGGAAACAGGAGGGAAAGGAAACAGGAGGGAAAGGAAACAGGAGGTAAAGGAAACAGGAGGGAAAGGAAACAGGACGTAAAGGAAACAGGAGGGAAAGGAAACAGGAGGGAAAGGAAACAGGAGGGAAAGGAAACAGGACGTAAAGGAAACAGGAGGTAAAGGAAACAGGACGTAAAGGAAACAGGAGGGAAAGGAAACAGGAGGGAAAGGAAACAGGAGGGAAAGGAAACAGGAGGGAAAGGAAACAGGAGGTAAAGGAAACAGGAGGGAAAGGAAACAGGAGGTAAAGGAAACAGGAGGTAAAGGAAACAGGAGGGAAAGGAAACAGGACGTAAAGGAAACAGGACGTAAAGGAAACAGGAGGTAAAGGAAACAGGAGGGAAAGGAAACAGGACGTAAAGGAAACAGGAGGGAAAGGAAACAGGAGGTAAAGGAAACAGGAGGGAAAGGAAACAGGAGGGAAAGGAAACAGGACGTAAAGGAAACAGGAGGGAAAGGAAACAGGAGGGAAAGGAAACAGGAGGGAAAGGAAACAGGACGGAAAGGAAACAGGAGGTAAAGGAAACAGGAGGGAAAGGAAACAGGAGGTAAAGGAAACAGGAGGGAAAGGAAACAGGAGGGAAAGGAAACAGGAGGGAAAGGAAACAGGAGGTAAAGGAAACAGGAGGGAAAGGAAACAGGACGTAAAGGAAACAGGAGGGAAAGGAAACAGGAGGGAAAGGAAACAGGAGGGAAAGGAAACAGGAGGGAAAGGAAACAGGACGTAAAGGAAACAGGAGGGAAAGGAAACAGGAGGGAAAGGAAACAGGAGGGAAAGGAAACAGGAGGGAAAGGAAACAGGAGGGAAAGGAAACAGGAGGGAAAGGAAACAGGACGTAAAGGAAACAGGAGGGAAAGGAAACAGGAGGGAAAGGAAACAGGAGGGAAAGGAAACAGGAGGTAAAGGAAACAGGAGGGAAAGGAAACAGGACGTAAAGGAAACAGGAGGGAAAGGAAACAGGAGGGAAAGGAAACAGGAGGGAAAGGAAACAGGAGGGAAAGGAAACAGGACGTAAAGGAAACAGGAGGGAAAGGAAACAGGAGGGAAAGGAAACAGGAGGGAAAGGAAACAGGAGGGAAAGGAAACAGGACGGAAAGGAAACAGGAGGGAAAGGAAACAGGAGGGAAAGGAAACAGGACGTAAAGGAAACAGGAGGGAAAGGAAACAGGAGGGAAAGGAAACAGGAGGGAAAGGAAACAGGAGGGAAAGGAAACAGGAGGTAAAGGAAACAGGACGTAAAGGAAACAGGACGTAAAGGAAACAGGAGGTAAAGGAAACAGGAGGGAAAGGAAACAGGACGTAAAGGAAACAGGAGGGAAAGGAAACAGGAGGGAAAGGAAACAGGAGGGAAAGGAAACAGGAGGGAAAGGAAACAGGACGTAAAGGAAACAGGAGGGAAAGGAAACAGGAGGGAAAGGAAACAGGAGGGAAAGGAAACAGGAGGGAAAGGAAACAGGACGGAAAGGAAACAGGAGGGAAAGGAAACAGGAGGGAAAGGAAACAGGAGGGAAAGGAAACAGGAGGTAAAGGAAACAGGAGGGAAAGGAAACAGGACGTAAAGGAAACAGGAGGGAAAGGAAACAGGAGGGAAAGGAAACAGGAGGGAAAGGAAACAGGACGTAAAGGAAACAGGAGGGAAAGGAAACAGGAGGGAAAGGAAACAGGAGGGAAAGGAAACAGGAGGGAAAGGAAACAGGAGGGAAAGGAAACAGGACGTAAAGGAAACAGGAGGGAAAGGAAACAGGAGGGAAAGGAAACAGGAGGGAAAGGAAACAGGAGGTAAAGGAAACAGGAGGGAAAGGAAACAGGACGTAAAGGAAACAGGAGGGAAAGGAAACAGGAGGGAAAGGAAACAGGAGGTAAAGGAAACAGGAGGGAAAGGAAACAGGACGTAAAGGAAACAGGAGGGAAAGGAAACAGGAGGGAAAGGAAACAGGAGGTAAAGGAAACAGGAGGGAAAGGAAACAGGAGGGAAAGGAAACAGGAGGGAAAGGAAACAGGAGGGAAAGGAAACAGGACGTAAAGGAAACAGGAGGTAAAGGAAACAGGAGGGAAAGGAAACAGGAGGGAAAGGAAACAGGACGTAAAGGAAACAGGAGGGAAAGGAAACAGGAGGGAAAGGAAACAGGAGGGAAAGGAAACAGGACGTAAAGGAAACAGGAGGGAAAGGAAACAGGAGGGAAAGGAAACAGGAGGTAAAGGAAACAGGAGGTAAAGGAAACAGGAGGGAAAGGAAACAGGAGGGAAAGGAAACAGGAGGGAAAGGAAACAGGACGTAAAGGAAACAGGAGGTAAAGGAAACAGGAGGTAAAGGAAACAGGAGGGAAAGGAAACAGGAGGGAAAGGAAACAGGACGTAAAGGAAACAGGAGGGAAAGGAAACAGGAGGTAAAGGAAACAGGAGGGAAAGGAAACAGGAGGGAAAGGAAACAGGACGTAAAGGAAACAGGAGGGAAAGGAAACAGGAGGGAAAGGAAACAGGAGGGAAAGGAAACAGGAGGGAAAGGAAACAGGAGGGAAAGGAAACAGGAGGGAAAGGAAACAGGACGTAAAGGAAACAGGAGGGAAAGGAAACAGGAGGGAAAGGAAACAGGAGGTAAAGGAAACAGGAGGGAAAGGAAACAGGAGGGAAAGGAAACAGGACGTAAAGGAAACAGGAGGTAAAGGAAACAGGAGGGAAAGGAAACAGGAGGGAAAGGAAACAGGACGTAAAGGAAACAGGAGGGAAAGGAAACAGGAGGGAAAGGAAACAGGAGGGAAAGGAAACAGGACGTAAAGGAAACAGGAGGGAAAGGAAACAGGAGGGAAAGGAAACAGGAGGGAAAGGAAACAGGAGGGAAAGGAAACAGGACGTAAAGGAAACAGGAGGGAAAGGAAACAGGAGGGAAAGGAAACAGGAGGGAAAGGAAACAGGACGTAAAGGAAACAGGAGGGAAAGGAAACAGGATGGAAAGGAAACAGGAGGGAAAGGAAACAGGATGGAAAGGAAACAGGAGGGAAAGGAAACAGGAGGGAAAGGAAACAGGACGTAAAGGAAACAGGAGGGAAAGGAAACAGGAGGGAAAGGAAACAGGAGGGAAAGGAAACAGGAGGGAAAGGAAACAGGACGTAAAGGAAACAGGAGGGAAAGGAAACAGGATGGAAAGGAAACAGGAGGGAAAGGAAACAGGACGTAAAGGAAACAGGAGGTAAAGGAAACAGGAGGTAAAGGAAACAGGAGGTAAAGGAAACAGGAGGGAAAGGAAACAGGACGTAAAGGAAACAGGAGGGAAAGGAAACAGGAGGGAAAGGAAACAGGAGGGAAAGGAAACAGGAGGGAAAGGAAACAGGAACCACAGGAACAGCTCAGACTCACCAGAGACGTAAATTGTCCTGGAGTGCTCCAGTTCAGGAAAGAGGATGTCCAGGCTGTTGTCTGCAACGCACAGTGAGACCAGCATCCAGATCAGGACGGGAATCATCGTCTCTCCGCGGGGGGGTCACTGCAGAGACACAGATCATTCAGGGGGTTTAAGTCTTCCTGCAGGATGAGGAGGGATGCAGTGTCTCTGCAGTGCTGGCTCTGAATCAGCTGCTCATCCAAGAAGACCCACTGCAACGCTGATTCAGCAGAACGCAGGACAATCAAACCGGACGTCCCACCAGGAGCGCTGGGAAAACCGGACGTCCCACCAGGAGCGCTGGGAAAACCGGACGTCCCACCAGGAGCGCTGGGAAAACCGGACGTCCCACCAGGAGCGCTGGGAAAACCGGACGTCCCACCAGGAGCGCTGGGAAAACCGGACGTCCCACCAGGAGCGCTGGGAAAACCGGACGTCCCACCAGGAGCGCTGGGAAAACCAGACGTCCCACCAGGAGCGCTGGGAAAACCGGACGTCCCACCAGGAGCGCTGGGAAATGCCAGCGGACCTTCACAGAGACCAGAGTCTCAGAGTCGCATCACCACCAGCTTCAGGACAGTCAAGAGCCTGCTCTGAACCAGATCCAGACGCTCTTCCTGATCCCATTAAAACCACAACCTGGTCCTTATCTGGACCAAAACCAGATCCTGACCTTTGTCCTAAACCAGATGCATACCCTGATCTGGACCTAAAACCGTCTCTAAACGTCCTCACTGTCCCACAATGTCCCGGAGATCTGAAGCAGTCCTCACCAAAGTAGCTGCACTTCGCACTTCGGAAGAATTCCTGTTTTCATCCGCATCAGGGACGCATCCTGACTTTTTTAAGGTTGGAAATGAGAAAAACTAACCAGGTTTATCCTGACGTGATTGCGCACGTCCAGCTTAAAAATAAATAATGAAATCATTTTAAAAAATACCAGAAAATATTTCACATTTTCAATCAACATGGTTTAATTTAAAGATAATTAATAAAACCATGGTGAGATGATAAATCAGCAACGTGTTACACCTTTTGCACTTTTTCTTTTTTTTATTTTTCTATACATTTTTGTTTCTCCATTTTTAAAATTAGGATTTACATCTTTACTTCTCTATTTAAATGTAATTATTATGATCTATTATTTTAATTAATTGAAATCGGAAAACTGACTTGTGGTTTTTTACTTTATTTTTTTTATTATAAATAAATAATTAGATAAATAAATAGATGAATACCTAGATATAAAAGTAATTCGATAAATAACTAGATTAAAAAAACACATATATAACTAAATAAATAGAAATAAACATATAAATAAATATATAACTAACTAGATAAATAAATAAATACACAGATAAATGTATAAATAAATAGATAAATAAATACATAAGTAACTACATAAATAACTAGATAAATAAATATTTTAAATCAAGTACAGAGTAAATATGCTTCATTTAGTTAATTTATTTTTGTTATGTAAAGATATAAAAGTCATTTTAATATCTGCAGCATTTAGTTTCCATAACCTGCTTCTTTCTCACAACTTGATGAGGTTTAAACGTGTGTAACACCCCCCCCCCCCCCCCCCCCCCCCCCCCCCCCCCCATCCTCCTCATCATTCAATCCATCTCAAACTGCTGATGCACCGACCCGTTTGCCAGGTGGAGGTCCTGCAGTCAGCAGAATAACTGCAGCACATCACTGCTGCCCCCTCCCCTCCTGTAAACACTTATTACACGGACAATTTAACCGTGTGGGGGGGGGGGTCCTCTTTAAAGGGTGAAAACTTGGAGTCCTGCTGTTGTTCGCTGCAGAGCGACACAAGTTAAACTGCAGGACGAGGACAACACAGTATAAGGGGGGGGGGGGGCATGTAGATTCCTGAGCCCGGAATATCGAACAGGATCAGGAATGTCAACGTCAGCTCACAAACTCTTCTGTCTGCCCATCAAACCGTCTGTCCAACATCCATCCAACTGTCCATCCGACTGTCCATCCAATTGTCCATCCGACTGTCCATCCAACTGTCCATCCGACTGTCCATCCAATTGTCCATCCGACTGTCCATCCAACTGTCCATCTGACTGTCCATCCAACTGTCCATCCGACTGTCCATCCAATTGTCCATCCGACTGTCCATCTGACTGTCCATCTGACTGTCCATCCAACTGTCCATCCGACTGTCCATCCGACTGTCCATCCAATTGTCCATCCGACTGTCCATCCAACTGTCCATCCGACTGTCCATCCAATTGTCCATCCGACTGTCCATCCAACTGTCCATCTGACTGTCCATCCAACTGTCCATCCGACTGTCCATCCGACTGTCCATCCAATTGTCCATCCGACTGTCCATCCAATTGTCCATCCGACTGTCCATCCAACTGTCCATCCGACTGTCCATCCAATTGTCCATCTGACTGTCCATCCAACTGTCCATCCGACTGTCTGTCCATACAACCGTCCATCCGGCATCCGTTCAAACGTCTATCCAACCGTCTGTCTAACCGTCTGTCCAACTGCCTGCCCAATTGTCCATCCAACTGTCCATCCGACTGTCCATCCAACTGTCCATCCGACTGTCCATCCAATTGTCCATCCGACTGTCCATCCAATTGTCCATCCAACTGTCCATCCGACTGTCCATCCAACTGTCCATCCGACTGTCCATCCAATTGTCCATCCAACTGTCCATCCGACTGTCCATCCGACTGTCCATCCAACTGTCCATCCGACTGTCTGTCCATCCAACCGTCCATCCGGCATCCGTTCAAACGTCTATCCAACCGTCTGTCTAACCGTCTGTCCAACTGCCTGCCCAATTGTCCATCCAACTGTCCATCCGACTGTCCATCCGACTGTCCATCCAATTGTCCATCTGACTGTCTGTCCAACTGTCCATCCGATTGTCTGTCCATCCAACCGTCCATCCGGCATCCGTTCAAACGTCTATCCAACCGTCTGTCTAACTGTCTGTCCAACTGCCTGCCCAATTGTCCATCCAACTGTCCATCCGACCCTCTGTCCAACTGTCTAACCAACCGTCTGTCTAACAGTCTGTCCAATTGTTCATCTGACTGTCTGTCCAACTGTCTGTTCAACTGTCTGTTCAATCTTCCATCCAACTGTCCATCCGACCGTCTGTCCAACCGTCCATCCAACCCTCCGTAAAACTGTCTCTCCAACCGTCTGTCCAACTGTCCATCCAACTGTCTGTCCAACTATCTGTCCAACCCTCTGTCCAACCGTCTGTCCAACTGTCTATCCAACCATCTGTCTAATCGTCTGTCCAACTGTCCATCCTACCATCTGTCCAACTGTCCATCCGACCGTCTGTCCAACTGTCTGTCTCACCATCTGTCCAACTGTCTGTCCAACTGTCTATCCAATTGTCTATCCAACAATCTGTCTAACCATCTGTCCAACTGTCCATACAACCGTCTGTCCAACCGTCTGTCTAATTGTCTGTCTAACTGTCTGTCCAACTGTCTATCCAACTGTCTCTCCAACTGTCCGTCCAACCATCTGTCCAACTGTCTATCCAACTGTCTATCCAAATGTCTATCCAACAGTCTGCCTAACCGTCTGTCCAACTGTCCATCCGACCATCTGTCCAACTGTCCATCCAACTATCTGTCCAACTGTCCATCCGACCGTCTGTCCAACTGTCCATCCAACCATCTGTCCAACTGTCCATCCGACTGTCTATCCAACTGTCCATCCAACCGTCTGTCCAACTGTCTATCCAACAGTCTGTCCAACTGTTTGTCCAACTGTCCATCCGACCGTCTGTCCAACTGTCTATCCAACTGTCTATCCAACCATCTGTCCAACTGTCCATCCGACCGTCCATCCAACTGTCCATCCAACCGTCTGTCCAACTGTCTATCCAACAGTCTGTCTAACCGTCTGTCCAACCGTCCAACCAGTTTTGTTATTTGACACTGAACATAAATAGAATCTGATTCCTTTAAATAGTTTCATACGTATTTAAAGAAATATGAATTCGTACAGAAATATTTCTTGTTAAAGTATTTTTCTCATTATGTTTGAATGATAAAGGAGAATGCTTGTGTATGTGTGTGTGTGTGCGTGTGTGCGTGCGTGTGTGTGTCCGTGCCTGCGTGTGTGTTTCTTGCATAGTAATGTAAGGTGTAGTGTTGCTGCGTCTCTGTTTGGTATAGAAGCCCAACTAGAGACGGCGTTGGGATTTAGCCTTGCTTCAGACGCAGACATGACATGAGTCATGAAACATGTTTGTCTCTATTGCATGAAGTAAATCTCCTCTGGCGAGAACAAATCATGTAGTTTCCACATGAAAACGTTCTGGATCCAGTGTTTACATTGACCTGAACCTCAGCAGAAAGGTTCTGACTTCTCTGTGAACATCAAGAATTTTCCAGATTCTATTCTATTCTATTCTATTCTATTCTATTCTATTCTGTTCTACAGTCATTTAGCAACGCTTTTATCCAAAGCGACTTACATATGAGAGTGAGAACAACACAAACATGAAATCAAACAGTAGAGGACATCGTGGGAAGGTGCTGGTGGACTGCTGGAGTCCAGGTGGACTGCTGGAGTCCAGGTGGACTGCGGTGTTGACGTGTAGTGCAACATGCTTTTTTTTCCCCACCCTACAATATCACCAATGTTAAAATACAAATAATGAATACCATAATGTTTGTTGCAAAGAACTGGGCTAAGTTCTCCAACTCCTCTGATAAATACTAAACTAAGAGCAGAAATAAACAGCTGAGTCTGCAGCTTAAAGCAGATCAGGACTCTGCAGAGCAGACAAGAGTTCGGCAGGTCGTTCCACCATCTTGGAACAACAGAGAAAAAGAGTCTGGCTGGTGATTTAGTCCCACATAGTCATGGTAACGCTTCATGGCGTCTTTCACTGGTAGAGCGTAACTGTGGAGAGGGAGTGTAGGCCTGGATGAAGGTGTGAAGGTAGACGGGAGCCGTTTGACTTATTGTTTTATAAACAAGAAGCAGAGCTTTGAATCTGATGCTCTGCTATTGGAAGCCAGTGAAGAGCGATTAGCAGCGGAGTGACATGAGCTCGTTTGGGTTGGTTGAGGACCAGACGTGCTGCTGGTTCTGGATCATCTGCAGAGGTTTAACCAGCATGCAGGCAGACCTGCCAGTAGGGAACTGCAGTAATCCATGCGTGAGATGACCATAGCCTGAACCAGAAGCTGGGTCGTATGTTCTGTCAGGTACGTCTGATTCTCTTGATGTTGTAGAGAGCATATCGACAGGTACGGGCAACCGAGGCAACATGGACCTTAAAGGTCAGCTGGTCATCCACCATGACACCCAGATTCCAGGCAGCAGTCGTAGGAACAAGTGTGATAGAGTGGAGCTTCACACGTATCTGTGGAGGTAAGGAAGGACCGGCTGGACAGACAATGAGCTCTGTCTTGGACAGATGGAGCTGAAGGTGGCGATCCTTCATCCATGCAGAGATATCAGCAAGACAAGCTGATATTCTCAGTGAGACGTCGTCTGGTGGGAAGGAGAGGAAAAGCTGAGTGTCATCTGCATAGTAGTGGTTGGAGAAGCCATGAGAACTTCTAACTGCACCGAGTGAGGAGGTGTATAGTGGAAAGAGAAGAGGGCCGAGCACCGATCCCTGAGGCTCCCCTGTTTTCATGTGATCTGGACACTTCTCCTCACCAGGATACTCTGAAGGATCTTCCTGAGAGGTAGGACGTGGACCAGAGGAGGACAGATCCAGAGATGCCGAGCTCAGAGAGTGGAGAAGAGAATGGTTGGCTGGGTCAAAAGCAGCAGACAGGTCCAGCAAGACCAGGACTGACCAGTGGATCTGGTCCAGCAGGATCAGGACTGAGTGGTGGATCTGGTCCAGCAGGACCAGGACTGAGGACTGACCAGTGGATCTGGTCCAGCAGGACCAGTACTGACTGGTGGATCTGGTCCAGCAGGACCAGGACTGAGGACTGACCAGTGGATCTGGTCCAGCAGGACCAGGACTGATCAGGGGATCTGGTCCAGCAGGACCAGGACTGAGGACTGACCAGTGGATCTGGTCAAGCAGGACCAGGACTGAGGAGTGACCGGTGGATCTGGTCCAGCAGGACCAGTACTGACTGGTGGATCTGGTCCAGCAGGACCAGGACTGAGGACTGACCAGTGGATGTGGTCCAGCAGGACCAGGACTGAGGACTGACCAGTGGATCTGGTCCAGCAGGACCAGGACTGAGGACTGACCAGTGGATGTAGTCCAGCAGGACCAGGACTGACCAGGGGATCTGGTCCAGCAGGACCATGACTGAGGAGTGACCAGTGGATCTGGTCCAGCAGGACCAGTACTGAGGACTGATCGGTGGATCTGGTCCAGCAGGACCAGTACTGACTGGTGGATCTGGTCCAGCAGGACCAGTACTGACCGGTGGATCTGGTCCAGCAGGACCAGTACTGACTGGTGGATCTGGTCCAGAAGGACCAGGACTGAGGACTGACCAGTGGATCTGGTCCAGCAGGACCAGGACTGACCGGTGGATCTGGTCCAGCAGGAACAGGACTGAGGACTGACCAGTGGATCTGGTCCAGCAGGACCAGGACTGAGGACTGACCGGTGGATCTGGTCCAGCAGGACCAGTACTGACTGGTGGATCTGGTCCAGCAGGACCAGGACTGAGGACTGACCAGTGGATGTGGTCCAGCAGGACCAGGACTGAGGACTGACCAGTGGATCTGGTCCAGCAGGACCAGGACTGAGGACTGACCAGTGGATGTAGTCCAGCAGGACCAGGACTGACCAGGGGATCTGGTCCAGCAGGACCATGACTGAGGAGTGACCAGTGGATCTGGTCCAGCAGGACCAGTACTGAGGACTGATCGGTGGATCTGGTCCAGCAGGACCAGTACTGACTGGTGGATCTGGTCCAGCAGGACCAGTACTGACCGGTGGATCTGGTCCAGCAGGACCAGGACTGAGGACTGACCAGTGGATCTGGTCCAGCAGGACCAGGACTGACCGGTGGATCTGGTCCAGCAGGAACAGGACTGAGGACTGACCAGTGGATCTGGTCCAGCAGGAACAGGACTGAGGACTGACCAGTGGATCTGGTCCAGCAGGACCAGGACTGAGGACTGACCGGTGGATCTGGTCCAGCAGGACCAGTACTGACTGGTGGATCTGGTCCAGCAGGACCAGGACTGAGGACTGACCAGTGGATGTGGTCCAGCAGGACCAGGACTGAGGACTGACCAGTGGATCTGGTCCAGCAGGACCAGGACTGAGGACTGACCAGTGGATGTAGTCCAGCAGGACCAGGACTGACCAGGGGATCTGGTCCAGCAGGACCATGACTGAGGAGTGACCAGTGGATCTGGTCCAGCAGGACCAGTACTGAGGACTGATCGGTGGATCTGGTCCAGCAGGACCAGTACTGACTGGTGGATCTGGTCCAGCAGGACCAGTACTGACTGGTGGATCTGGTCCAGAAGGACCAGGACTGAGGACTGACCAGTGGATCTGGTCCAGCAGGACCAGGACTGACCGGTGGATCTGGTCCAGCAGGAACAGGACTGAGGACTGACCAGTGGATCTGGTCCAGCAGGACCAGGACTGAGGACTGACCGGTGGATCTGGTCCAGCAGGACCAGTACTGACTGGTGGATCTGGTCCAGCAGGACCAGGACTGAGGACTGACCAGTGGATGTGGTCCAGCAGGACCAGGACTGAGGACTGACCAGTGGATCTGGTCCAGCAGGACCAGGACTGAGGACTGACCAGTGGATGTAGTCCAGCAGGACCAGGACTGACCAGGGGATCTGGTCCAGCAGGACCATGACTGAGGAGTGACCAGTGGATCTGGTCCAGCAGGACCAGTACTGAGGACTGATCGGTGGATCTGGTCCAGCAGGACCAGTACTGACTGGTGGATCTGGTCCAGCTGGACCAGTACTGACCGGTGGATCTGGTCCAGCAGGACCAGTACTGACTGGTGGATCTGGTCCAGCAGGACCAGGACTGAGGACTGACCAGTGGATCTGGTCCAGCAGGACCAGGACTGACCGGTGGATCTGGTCCAGCAGGAACAGGACTGAGGACTGACCAGTGGATCTGGTCCAGCAGGAACAGGACTGAGGACTGACCAGTGGATCTGGTCCAGCAGGACCAGTACTGACTGGTGGATCTGGTCCAGCAGGACCAGGACTGAGGACTGACCAGTGGATCTGGTCCAGCAGGACCAGTACTAACTGGTGGATCTGGTCCAGCAGGACCAGGACTGACCGGGGGATCTGGTCCATCAGGACCAGGACTGAGGACTGACCGGTGGATGTGGTCCAGCAGGACCAGGACTGACTGGTGGATCTGGTCCAGCAGGACCAGGACCAGGACTGACCAGGGGATCTGGTCACGCAGGACCAGGACTGAGGACTGACCAGTGGATCTGGTCCAGCGGGACCAATACTAACTGGTGGATCTGGTCCAGCAGGACCAGGACTGACTGGGGGATCTGGTCCATCAGGACCAGGACTGAGGACTGACCGGTGGATGTGGTCCAGCAGGACCAGGACTGACTGGGGGATCTGGTCCATCAGGACCAGGACTGAGGACTGACCGGTGGATCTGGTCCAGCAGGACCAGTACTAACTGGTGGATCTGGTCCAGCAGGACCAGGACTGATCGGGGGATCTGGTCCATCAGGACCAGGACTGAGGACTGACCGGTGGATGTGGTCCAGAAGGACCAGGACTGACTGGTGGATCTGGTCCAGCAGGACCAGGACCAGGACTGACCAGGGGATCTGGTCATGCAGGACCAGGACTGAGGACTGACCGGTGGATCTGGTCCAGCAGGACCAGGACTGAGGACTGACCGGTGGATCTGGTCCAGCAGGACCAGTACTAACTGGTGGATCTGGTCCAGCAGGACCAGGACTGATCGGGGGATCTGGTCCATCAGGACCAGGACTGAGGACTGACCGGTGGATGTGGTCCAGAAGGACCAGGACTGACTGGTGGATCTGGTCCAGCAGGACCAGGACTGAGGACTGACCAGTGGATGTGGTCCAGCAGGACCAGGACTGAGGACTGACCAGTGGATCTGGTCCAGCAGGACCAGTACTGACTGGTGGATCTGGTCCAGCAGGACCAGGACTGAGGACTGACCAGTGGATCTGGTCCAGCAGGACCAGGACTGAGGACTGACCAGTGGATCTAGTCCAGCAGGACCAGGACTGACCAGGGGATCTGGTCCAGCAGGACCATGACTGAGGACTGACCGGTGGATCTGGTCCAGCAGGACCAGTACTGACTGGTGGATCTGGTCCAGCAGGACCAGGACTGAGGACTGACCGGTGGATCTGGTCCAGCAGGACCAGTACTAACTGGTGGATCTGGTCCAGCAGGACCAGGACTGAGGACTGACCGGTGGATCTGGTCCAGCAGGACCAGTACTAACTGGTGGATCTGGTCCAGCAGGACCAGGACTGATCGGGGGATCTGGTCCGTCAGGACCAGGACTGAGGACTGACCGGTGGATGTGGTCCAGAAGGACCAGGACTGACTGGTGGATCTGGTCCAGCAGGACCAGGACCAGGACTGACCAGGGGATCTGGTCATGCAGGACCAGGACTGAGGACTGACCGGTGGATCTGGTCCAGCAGGACCAGGACTGAGGACTGACCGGTGGATCTGGTCCAGCAGGACCAGTACTAACTGGTGGATCTGGTCCAGCAGGACCAGGACTGATCGGGGGATCTGGTCCATCAGGACCAGGACTGAGGACTGACCGGTGGATGTGGTCCAGAAGGACCAGGACTGACTGGTGGATCTGGTCCAGCAGGACCAGGACTGAGGACTGACCAGTGGATGTGGTCCAGCAGGACCAGGACTGAGGACTGACCAGTGGATCTGGTCCAGCAGGACCAGTACTGACTGGTGGATCTGGTCCAGCAGGACCAGGACTGAGGACTGACCAGTGGATCTGGTCCAGCAGGACCAGGACTGAGGACTGACCAGTGGATCTAGTCCAGCAGGACCAGGACTGACCAGGGGATCTGGTCCAGCAGGACCATGACTGAGGACTGACCGGTGGATCTGGTCCAGCAGGACCAGTACTGACTGGTGGATCTGGTCCAGCAGGACCAGGACTGAGGACTGACCGGTGGATCTGGTCCAGCAGGACCAGTACTAACTGGTGGATCTGGTCCAGCAGGACCAGGACTGAGGACTGACCGGTGGATCTGGTCCAGCAGGACCAGTACTGACTGGTGGATCTGGTCCAGCAGGACCAGGACTGACCGGGGGATCTGGTCCATCAGGACCAGGACTGAGGACTGACCGGTGGATGTGGTCCAGCAGGACCAGGACTGACTGGTGGATCTGGTCCAGCAGGACCAGGACCAGGACTGACCAGGGGATCTGGTCATGCAGGACCAGGACTGAGGACTGACCAGTGGATCTGGTCCAGCGGGACCAGTACTAACTGGTGGATCTGGTCCAGCAGGACCAGGACTGACTGGTGGATCTGGTCCAGCAGGACCAGGACTGAGGACTGACCGGTGGATCTGGTCCAGCAGGACCAGTACTGACTGGTGGATCTGGTCCAGCAGGACCAGGACTGAGGACTGACCGGTGGATCTGGTCCAGCAGGACCAGTACTGACTGGTGGATCTGGTCCAGCAGGACCAGGACTGAGGACTGACCAGTGGATCTGGTCCAGCAGGACCAGTACTAACTGGTGGATCTGGTCCAGCAGGACCAGGACTAACTGGTGGATCTGGTCCAGCAGGACCAGGACTGACTGGTGGATGTGGTCCAGCAGGACCAGGACTGAGGACTGACTGGTGGATCTGGTGCAAGTCGTAGGAACCAGTACCAGACAGACAGACTGAATGATTGGGGTGTCTGTAGCTCAGAGCAGTTTTCCTTCAACTGGAAAGTTGAGAGATCGATTCCAGGCTTCCCCTAAAAGGCTGAAGTGTCCTAGGGCAAGACACTGAACCCCAAGCTGCCCCCTGATGTGCCTATCGGGGTATGAGTGTGTGTGTGAATGGGTGAATGTGACAAGTAGTGTAAAGCGCTTTGAGTGGTCTGCATGACTTGAAAAGTGCTATAGAAGTGCAAGTCCATTTACCATTTACTGACTAATTCTCTGCCCTCATCCCCACCTGAACAGGTCAGAGTTCAACTTATCTCTTCAGCTTCAGTTTGTGTCTGAGCTGATGAATAATGAAAAGACTGAGCTTGTTGATGACCTCTAACACAGCTAACGCACAGCAGATGGCAACCCAAAACCAGATCTGCGGAGCTAAAAGTAACTTCCTGACCTCTCCAGACCAGTTTTCTGTCACTAAACAGTTCAATTTAATCTCTAAACGTAAATCATCGCGTTTTATCAGAACACCAGAGACGTCCGAGATAACAGCAGAATCCTGGTTTATGTTTCTTTATGGAGATAAAAAATGAGTCTTTAAGTGATGTCATCCCCATCTGTCCCTCTGGTCCTCGTGTTCTTTACTCCCAGTTACAAAAACATTCCAGGTCAGAAGACAACATTAATGGCTATTCATGATAAATATCCGTAAATGGGCTGGTCTCAACATAAACACTCATCCACATTTAGACTTCCAACTTTACATAAATCTGTTTTGCTTGCTAAAAAAGGATTTAAACATCCTCAAACATGAAGAAAGCCCAGACATCCATAGAAATATGAACCTCTAGGAAAAACCTCATAACACCTTTGTTCTTTTAAAAACATACCAAACTGAGGAGGTCTGCAGACCACCAGAGCCCAATCCCAGGAAAAAAGAAATACTGAAACTTTCTCAGCTAAGTAAAAAAATACCTTGAATGCTAAATATTAGTTGAACGTCAGCTCGATGTTAGCTGAACATTAGCTCAAAGTCGGCTCAATGTTAGCTAAACATTAGCTCAACGTTGGCTCAATGTTAGCTGAACATTAGCTCAATGTCGGCTCAATGTTAGCTGAACATTAGCTCAACGTCGGCTCAATGTTAGCTGAACATTAGCTCAATGTCGACTCAATGTTAGCTGAACATTAGCTCAACGTCGGCTCAATGTTAGCTGAACATTAGCTCAATGTCGACTCAATGTTAGCTGAACATTAGCTCAATGTCGACTCAATGTTAGCTGAACATTAGCTCAGCGTCGGCTCAATGTTAGCTGAACATTAGCTCAACGTCGGCTCAATGTTAGCTGAACATTAGTTCAACGTCAGCTCAATGTTAGCTGAACATTAGCTCAATGTTAGCTGAACATTAGCTTAATGTCAACTGAAAATGATCTAATTATTTTATGAACGTTAAGCTAACATCAGTTAAATGTTATTTGAACATTAGTAGAAAGTCAAGCTGAACATTAGCTTAATTTAAAGAGAAAATTATGTGTTGACTGAACTTTAAGCAGCAACAGCTAAATGTTAGTTAAACATTAGCTCACTACTAGCAACCTCTGGTGGTTAAAAGTGAAGCCTGTGTGAAAGTGCATAAAATAACAGTTCCCCTTTCATCCACTAGGGGCTCCAAAACAGCAGAAATAAACTATTAATCTTGAAATTTGGCATATTTAGGGGCGTGTCCTTTTGATTGATAGGTACCCGATCTTCCTCTTCAAGAAAGAACGTAGAACAATCGCGGTTTTTAGCCGCTTAACAGTGTGATTTCGTTAGCTGGTTAGCTCCTGTTAGCTCCGGGTTAGCTCTTAGCTACAGCCCAGTCGGAGTTTGCTAGATGCTCTTCAGAAACCTACGGTTGACATCACGGAGGCTCCGCCCACCTTTTTATTTACAGTTGATGGTGTTGACTGTGGCGTTTGAGGCACCATATAAGAACATGACATTAGGAATGACCTTGGAAGAGGTAAACAGAAAGTAGAGCATCGTTATCTGATCAGTTTCACGTTGTACTTTGAGATGTTTTTAAACATCTGCAACAGCTGGATCTTTAGCTTGAGTCAATGCTTCATGTTTCTAAATGCAGTGGTAGGTAGCAGGGTAGGCAATACCTCCCCAAGGCAGAGAGAAAGAAATGCAATCATTCATTATTAGTTTATATATTTTTATCTACTTTTATAAAGTTTATCTTGAAAAAAATCTTTTCGATGATCATTTCCTATCGCCTGTCGTACTGATCGATGTGAACATTTCCTGCTTTTCATAGCTCCATAAAAACGAACAGCACCTCCCCCTGGCCAGGAAGAGGAGCTGCACGAGCATCCAGCGCTGTACGGTGGAGGCCGTAGACTCAGTCCTGCTCTGCCTTCTCCTCTCAGATCATCGTAACGTTGTGTGTTCGCGCATGTGCAGTCCCTTCAGCAGTCCCTAAATCATTTAGGTAAATAGGCAGATCACTACGCTGCTTTTTACGCTGCTGCACAACGCCGATGGTCTACGTACGTTCACAGAGGATCAGGGAATTGATGCTTCGCTCGCAACGTTGGCTGACGTTCTGACCGGAGGGATGAGAGATCTCCTGCTGGAGAGGATTAAACCGTTTTCACGTCTTTCTTTGAAAGGAAAACTGTCAACAAACGCTGCTGGTTGTCATGACAACCCGAAGGTAAACAGTCTGGAGATGCTACTGAATCATTTAGCATGTTGTTATGGTGTCTCATCATCCTGGTTGTGTTAGATTGAGCCGCCACACACCTGCCTGCACGTTTACATGATCATATGTGTGTCTGGACTCCCCCCCCCCCCCCCCTGCAGCCCACTGTACACGCCTACAACCCACGGTACACGCCTGCAACCTACCGTACACGCCTACAGCCCACGGTACACGCCTGCAACCTACCGTACACGCCTACAGCCCACGGTACACGCCTGCAACCTACCGTACACGCCTACAACCCACAGTACACGCCTACAACCCACAGTACACGCCTACAACCCACAGTACACGCCTACAACCCACAGTACACGCCTAAAACCCACGGTACACGCCTACAACCCACAGTACACGCCTACAACCCACAGTACACGCCTACAACCCACAGTACACGCCTACAACCCACAGTACACGCCTACAGCCCACAGTACACGCCTACAACCCACAGTACACGCCTACAACCCACAGTACACGCCTACAGCCCACAGTACACGCCTACAACCCACAGTACACGCCTACAGCACACGGTACACGCCTACAACCCACAGTACACGCCTACAGCACACGGTACACGCCTGCAACCTACCGTACACGCCTACAACCCAAAGTACACGCCTACAGCCCACAGTACACGCCTACAACCCACGGTACACGCCTACAGCCCACAGTACACGCCTACAACCCACAGTACACGCCTACAGCACACGGTACATGCCTACAGCCCACGGTACACGCCTGCATCCTACGGTACACGCCTACAACCCACAGTACACGCCTACAACCCACAGTATACGCCTACAGCCCACAGTACACGCCTACAACCCACAGTACACGCCTACAGCACACGGTACATGCCTACAACCCACAGTACACGCCTACAACCCACGTTACATGCCTGCAACCTACGGTACACGCCTACAGCCCACAGTACACGCCTACAGCCCACAGTACACGCCTACAACCCACAGTACACGCCTGCAACCTACCGTACACGCCTACAACCCACAGTACACGCCTACAACCCACGTTACATGCCTGCAACCTACGGTACATGGCTACAGCCCACAGTACACGCCTGCAACCTACGGTACACGCCTACAACCTACGGTACACGCCTACAACCCACAGTACACGCTTACAGCCCACAGTACACGCCTACAACCCACAGTACACGCCTGCAACCTACCGTACACGCTTACAGCCCACGGTACACGCCTACAACCCACGGTACTCGCCTGCAACCCACAGTACACGCCTACACCCCACAGTACACGCCTGCAACCTACGGTACACGCCTACAACCCACAGTACACGCCTACAACCCACAGTACACGCCTACAGCCCACAGTACACGCCTACAGCCCACAGTACACGCCTACAGCCCACAGTACACGCCTACAACCCACAGTACACGCCTGCAACCCACAGTACACGCCTACAACCCACAGTACACGCCTGCAACCTACGGTACACGCCTACAACCCACAGTACACGCCTACAACCCACGGTACACGCCTACAACCCACAGTACACGCCTACAACCCACGGTACACGCCTACAGCCCACAGTACACGCCTGCAACCTACGGTACACGCCTACAACCCACAGTACACGCCTACAGCCCACAGTACACGCCTACAACCCACGGTACACGCCTACAACCCACAGTACACGCCTACAACCCACGGTACACGCCTACAACCCACAGTACACGCCTACAACCCACGGTACACGCCTACAACCCACGGTACACACCTACAGCCCACAGTACACGCCTGCAACCTACGGTACACGCCTACAACCCACAGTACACGCCTACAACCCACAGTACACGCCTACAGCGCACAGTACACGCCTACAACCCACAGTACACGCCTGCAACCTACCGTACACGCCTACAGCCCACAGTACACGCCTGCAACCTACCGTACACGCCTACAGCCCACAGTACACGCTTACAGCCCACGGTACACGCCTGCAACCTACGGTACACGCCTACAACCCACAGTACACGCCTACAACCCACAGTACACGCCTACAACCCACGGTACACGCCTGCAACCTACGGTACACGCCTACAACCCACGGTACACGCCTACAACCCACGGTACACGCCTACAACCCACAGTACACGCCTACAGCCCACAGTACACGCCTACAACCCACAGTACACGCCTGCAACCTACGGTACACGCCTACAACCCACAGTACACGCCTACAGCCCACAGTACACGCCTACAGCGCACAGTACATGCCTACAGCCCACAGTACACGCTTACAGCCCACGGTACACGCCTACAACCCACAGTACACGCCTACAACCCACAGTACACGCCTACAACCCACGGTACACGCCTGCAACCTACGGTACACGCCTACAACCCACGGTACACGCCTACAACCCACGGTACACGCCTACAACCCACAGTACACGCCTACAACCCACAGTACACGCCTACAACCCACAGTACACGCCTACAACCCACAGTACACGCCTGCAACCTACGGTACACGCCTACAACCTACGGTACACGCCTACAACCCACAGTACACGCCTACAACCCACAGTACACCCACAGTACACGCCTACAACCCACGGTACTCGCCTGCAACCTACCGTACACGCCTACAACCCACAGTACACGCCTGCAACCCACAGTACACGCCTGCAACCTATGGTACACGCCTACAACCCACGGTACACGCCTACAACCCACAGTACACGCCTACAACCCACAGTACACGCCTACAACCCACGGTACTCGCCTGCAACCTACCGTACACGCCTACAACCCACAGTACACGCCTGCAACCTACGGTACACGCCTACAACCCACGGTACACGCCTACAACCCACAGTACACGCCTACAGCCCACAGTACACGCCTACAACCCACGGTACACGCCTACAACCCACGGTACTCGCCTGCAACCTACCGTACACGCCTACAACCCACAGTACACGCCTACAACCCACAGTACACGCCTGCAACCTACGGTACACGCCTACAACCCACAGTACACGCCTACAACCCACAGTACACGCCTGCAACCTACGGTACACGCCTACAACCTACGGTACACGCCTACAACCCACAGTACACGCCTACAACCCACAGTACACGCCTACAACCCACAGTACACGCCTACAACCCACGGTACTCGCCTGCAACCCACAGTACACGCCTACAACCCACAGTACACGCCTACAACCCACAGTACACGCCTACAACCCACAGTACACGCCTACAACCCACAGTACACGCCTGCAACCCACAGTACACGCCTGCAACCTACGGTACACGCCTACAACCCACAGTACACGCCTACAACCCACAGTACACGCCTACAACCCACAGTACACGCCTACAACCCACAGTACACGCCTGCAACCCACAGTACACGCCTACAACCCACAGTACACGCCTACAACCCACAGTACACGCCTACAACCCACAGTACACGCCTGCAACCCACAGTACACGCCTGCAACCTACGGTACACGCCTACAACCCACAGTACACGCCTACAACCCACAGTACACGCCTACAACCCACGGTACTCGCCTGCAACCTACCGTGCACGCCTACAGCGGTGCCGCCGGTCTGAACCGGGTCTACCTGCGGGTCCAGTCACCGGTGCCGCCGGTCTGGACCGGGTCTACCTGCGGGTCCAGTTACTGGTGCCGCCGGTCTGGACCTGGTCTACCTGCGGGTCCAGGCCCCCCCCCCCCACCATGTCGTCACACATCAGCTAATGCGTTCAGGTGCTTCCTGCCTGAACAGGATTTTCCACTTTAAGGAAATCTGTGTAGCTGCAGCTGCAGGACGACCTGTTCTGGAAGGACTGCCAAGAAGTCTGACACCACACACACACACACACACACACACACAGGTCCGATGTGTTTGTGGAGGGTGGGGTACGCGGCGCTGGGTGGGGTGTGTACCGTACACACAGCTGGGTATTTATATTTCCTCGTTGATGGTTCAAACAGGAGTGTTTTCTACGTCGGCGTCACGCCACAAAGAGACCTCAGTCCCGAGAGCGCCGGGGTTGTGGAGATGGTCATGTGACCTGTGAAGCAACAGGAACGGCGGCCATGTTTAACAGCTGGATGTACTGGTTTGGGATAAACCAGTAAGGTGCTCCCAGCATGTCCAGGCTCCATGTCTTGTTTCTGGTTGCTGTGGTAACCGGGAGGGGAAGCCCACCTCATCTGGAAGTCACTCCTCAGTTTCTGACCACCGTGTTGGATCTGGATCTGCTGAAACTGGTGTTACTGATTTCTGCTCCATCACCAACTGGGAGACCGTAGTCTTCTGTTTTTTTTCCAGTTCTGTCCTCCAGGAGTCGGACGTATGAGTCTCTTCCCAGACCCGGTCGGGAGTCGACTTTTTTGTAGTTTTTCCCAAACACCAACATCCAGCAGTTAAAGTGAAGCCTGCAGTTCCCCCTTCATCCACTAGGGGCTCCACAACAGAGAGACTCCCCATAGACTCCCATGTTAAAAAGACCAACTTCACAGCAGAAATAAACACGTTTACAGCAGGAATAAACACGTTTACGGCAGGAATAAACACATTTACATCAGGAATAAACACGTTTACGGAAATAATAAACACGTTTACAGTAGGAATAAACATGTTTACAGCAGGAATAAACATGTTCACAGCAGGAATAAACATGTTTACAGCAGGAATAAACATGTTCACAGCAGGAATAAACATGTTCACAGCAGGAATAAACATGATTACATAATAAATAAACATGTTTACAGCCTGGTTTAAAAACCCATTTTTGGTTAATAGGTCAGGTTTACCTTCATGACAACTGTTTAAAGTTGCCCGTCTAGCAGGACGCCCATTTAAAAGTAATTTAATCTCGAAGTTCGGCATATTTAGGGGCCTGTCCTTTTGATTGACAGGTACCCAATCTCCTGCTTCAAGTCAGAAGAATGTAGAACAACCGCGGTTTATATACAGTCTATGGTACTTGTGTGTAAAAAAAAAAAAACTAAATGAAATGCATCATGAAGCTGAATAACTTATATAAATAAATAAATCATATACCAGTGGTAAAGAAATAAAATAAATTCACACTGAGCTTCCTAAACCCTCTGAAGGGCCAGATGCTGCAGATCTGGATGAAATCTTATTTTGATCTTTTTTCTAAGACCTGGTCGCTTTTATGGTAAAATAGTTTTTATGAACGACTTGAGCCCGAGATTCCTGCTGTTAATGCTGTTGTTTCTTGATCTGACAAACGAAGGTCGACTGTGTGTTTCTGCAGAGAATAAACCCCCGTTTCATGGGGGAGGGGGGTACACAGAGGCCCCTACAGGCCTCTGTGACTGTGTTTGTGCTGGGTGGGTGCAGGGGTAATGGGTGGGGGTCAGGGTGGAGCCGCCAAGTCTAAGCCTGCACACAGAGAGGGGTTGTTGGGCCGAGACTCACTTCGCCTCTTTCTGCACAACATGGTCGACCACAACTATGACAAGTCTCACAAATATGACGGAAGACAAGCGGCTCAGACCTCAGTTTGCAGAGCGACCGTCCTCTAATGTGAGCTTTACACTTGCTTCCTGGCTTCTTCAGCTTCTCTGGATGTTAGCTGACAGGCTGTGTGTTCGAACTTAGGTCTTATCTTATCTGGGTAAAAACAGAAACACCAGCAGACGCCATAAAAAGCTTCACTTTCAGGTAAAGCTTCAGGTTTTAAAGACGACACAACAGCTCTGCGGAAAGTTTGTATCATCAAATAAACCCTAAAAAAAATCAGCAACAACCCTCAACTCCTCATTTCCTTGCAGGAAAACTGGAAACCGGAGGGAGGATTCATGTCTCCATCAACCCCTTTATTTTCAGACCATTTTCTGCTAAAATCCTTTTTCTGTCCAATCTGTCCTGGTTTTCACAGGAGAAACTAAAAAACATAGAAACTAATTATGTGTTTTTTATGACAAAGAGTCTAAAGATCCAGTTTAAACTGGTTCTTTGCTGAGTTACATGTCAACACAAACTGGTTTATGTCTTGAGTTTGGAGCCTTTTTCTGCCTGAATTATTAATATGTCAGAATAAAATGATTTAATGAAGAAAAAATACCCAATTCAACTAATTTTATCCCTAACATAAGCATGTTAGCCCACCAAGATTATGTTAGCTGCTATATTAGCATCAACCAGGTCATTTTAGCAACTGTTTTAAATAAAGCATGCTAGCATTATAAATAAGATAATATTAGCTGCAGTTTGTCTGAAAAAAAAACATTATTATTCCTACTAGCATAAAAAGATATAGTTACTATTTTAGTTTAAGTCTAAAAATGCTAATCTAAACATGTCATTAGCTTAGGCTACAGTAGATGCTATTTTAGACAAGCAAGATGACTGTAGGAGCTCTGTTAGTCAAATAAGATCATGTTAGCATAAACAAGCTGTTTGCTAAATGAAAGAAGAAAACTTCACTTTAAAAATGTTTGCTAATATTAGCATGGAAATGTTTGCTACTTCATTATCCTGCAATGTTGGCTCTACACAGTTTCCGCTGCTTGTTTTGCTTAACCAGCGTTATTTAGCCGCAACAGTAGCATAAACAAGTTAGCATGAGCTGCTTTGTCAGTGCTAACTTCTAAGCTAAAGAAGATTAAAGTTAGCAGCAAGTTAGTCTTCACATAAAGATGTCAGCCACTATATTTGTGCAAAATCAAGTAAATGTAGTTTCAACAAGATAACATTGGCTACTATATTAGCTTAAATGCCGGTTTCTGAATCATATTAGCCTTTATGTTAAAATATAAGCTAATATATTAACTGAGGATTTTTTTTTCTTCATAAATGATTAACAGGTCAGAGTACATGTACTGATGGGTTTTCACCACAGGCTGTATACAACTCAGCTGTGTTTAACCCAATGCAAAGGGTTCACAAAAATAACTCTGATAACAACCAAAAACACCTGAAAAAACCCAAAATGGGTTCCACGTTTCACAAGGCAGCCGAGCGACTGGTGAAATAACCCAGCATTGTTCAGGGTGTGGGAATAAGGAGGAAAATATAAAACTCTTAAAGGCCTTCAGGAAAGTGAAGAACTGTTGATTGTTTTAAAAGATTAGGAAACAGTCAGAGATGAAGATGTAAGGGGGACTAAAGCTTAATAAATCTGTTATAAATCCACATGAGCTTCTAAATAAAGCTGGACACCATCACAGAGATCCTGGCTTTATTCTTTCAGCCTCCCTGTTCTGTGGTTTCATTCTACTGGACGTCTTTATAGCAAAGCTGTGGGCCGTCAGGCATCAAACTCCATCCTGAGATGTTCCTGAACCCTTTGTGGACTCAGAGTATCTGAATTCTCTTCATCTTCCAGCAAACGCTCCAACAAAAAGCCCGTAAACGTGGATCTGAGCTGGAACATGAACATAAGTTAAATTCAGGCCCCCCGCGGCCCCCCGCCTGGCTACGGCCCTGCCTGCAGAGACCAGAGAGCTGGAAACGTCCAGATGATGAAGAAAAGAAAATAACTCGACTCAGACCAGGCGTTCAGCTCAGGTTGAGGATTCATCCTGAAATCTGCAGCACAATCAATCCTGCTCAAGTTCCGGGAGACAAAAACCAGCCTGGAACTGGGACCAGATCTAACTGGCGAGTCGCGCTCCAGAAAACATTTTCCACCTGATCATCTCTGGATCCTACAAAGTGCCCTTTAACCTGCTTCCACGAGCCGGACCGAGCCGGACGGGAAGCGGTCCTCACCTCTCCGGTCCTCCTGCAGCCGACCTCCAAACTGTCCTGCGGACGAGTCTCAACTGAGGCGCAAAACGGCTGCGCGTGTCAAGGTATCCGCGCCGCGCTGCGGGTGTTTCCTCCGTCCGCGGCATCGATCCGCGCACGCTCCTCCTCGCGTGAGACCGCCGTGGCACGCGGGGATGTGGCCAGCGTGCGCACGGTGGCGCGCGCAGGTGGCACGAACCCCGCTGATCTTGATATCCTCAGATCAGCGAGTCAGCAGCTTTCTGCTTATTGATTGATCCCCGGATTGTTCTGGACCAGGACGCGGAAAACTGGTCCCTGTTTGGGTTTTTAGAGATCACGTGCACAAAAAACACTTTCAAAGAATAATTTATTATGAGATCTGACCCAGTAGACCCAGCAGATCCAACAGATCCAGTAGACCCAACAGATCCAGTATACCCAGCAGATCCAGTATACCCAGCAGATCCAGTAGACCCAGTAGATCCAGTGGACCGAGTAGATCCAGCAGACACAACAGATCCAGTAGACCCAGTAGATCCAGTGGACCGAGTAGATCCAGCAGACACAACAGATCCAGTAGACCCAGTAGATCCAGTGGACCGAGTAGATCCAGCAGACACAACAGATCCAGAAAACCCAGCACATTCAGCAGATCCAGCAGATCCAGTAGACCCAACAGATCCAGCAGACTCAGCAGATCCAGCAGACCCAGTAGATCCAGCAGATCCACTAGACCCAGCAGATCCAGCAGACTCAGAAGATCCAACAGATCCAGCAGACTCAGCAGATCCAGCAGATCAAGTAGACCCAAAAGATCCAGCAAAACCAGCAGTTCCAGTGGACCCAGTAGACCCAGTAGACCCAGCAGATCCAGTAGATCCAGCAGATCCACTAGACCCAGCAGATCCAGCAGATCAAGTAGACCCAAAAGATCCAGCAAAACCAGCAGATCCAGTAGACCCAGAAGATCCAGCAGATCCAGTAGACCCAGTAGACCCAGCAGATCCAGTAGACCCAGTAGACCCAGCAGATCCAGCACATCCAGTAGACCCAACAGATCGAGCAAACCCAGCAGATCCAGTAGATCCAGTAGACCCAGCAGATCCAGCAGACTCAGCAGATCCAGCATATCCAAAAGATCCAGCAGACCCAGCAGACCCAACAGATCCAGCAGATCCAGTAGACCCAGCAGGTCCAGCAGATCCAGTAGACCCAGCAGGTCCAGCAGATCCAGCAGACTCAACAGATCCAGCAGACCCAGTAGACCCAGAAGACCCAGTAGACCCTGCAGATCCAGTAAATCCAGCAGACTCAGCAGATCCAGCAGAATCAAAAGATCCAGCAGACTCAGCAGATCCAGTAGACCCAGCAGACCCAGTAGACCCAGCTGATCCAGCAGACCCAGTAAACCCAGTAGACCGAGTAGACCCAGTAGACTCAGAAATCTCAGCAGACTCAGCAGATCCAGCAGATCCAGTAGAACCAGCAGATCTAGCAGACCCAGTAGACCCAACAGATCCAGCAGATCCAGCAGACCCAGTAGACCCAGCTGATCCAACAGATCCAGTAGACCCAAATGATCCAGCAAACCCAGCAGATCCAGTAGACCCAGAAGATCCATCAGATCCAGTCGACCCAGTAGACCCAGCAAATCCAGCAGACCCAGTAGACCCAGCAGATCCAGCAGACCCAGTAGCCCCAGCAGGTCCAGTAGACCCAGTAGACCCAGCAGATCCAGCAGACCCAGTAAACCCAGTAGACCGAGTAGACCCAGCAGACTCAGCAGATCCAGTAGAACCAGCAGATCTAGCAGACCCAGTGGACCCAACAGATCCAGCAGATCCAGCAGACCCAGTAGACCCAGCAGACCCAGTAGACCCAGCTGATCCAACAGATCCAGTAGACCCAACAGATCCAGCAAACCCAGCAGATCCAGTAGACCCAGAAGATCCAGCAGATCCAGTAGACCCAGTAGACCCAGCAGATCCAGCAGACCCAGTAGACCCAGCTGATCCAGTAGACCCAACACATCCAGCATACCTAGCAGATCCAGTAGATCCAGCAGACTCAGCAGATCCAGCAGACCCAGCAGATCCAGTAGACCCAGCAGGTCCAGCAGACCCAGTAGACCCAGCAGATCCAGCACATCCAGTAGACCCAACAGATCAAGGAAACCCAGCAGATCCAGTAGATCCAGTAGACCCAGCAGATCCAGCAGACCCAGCAGATCCAGTATATCCAGCAGACTCAGCAGATCCAGCATATCCAAAAGATCCAGCAGATCCAGCAGACCCAACAGATCCAGCAGATCCAGTAGACCCAGCAGGTCCAGCAGATCCAGCAGACTCAACAGATCCAGCAGACCCAGCAGATCCAGCAGACCCAGTAGACCCAGCAGATCCAGCAGATCCAGCAGACCCACCAGATCCAGTAGACCCAGTAGACCCAGCAGATCCAGCCAACCCAAGCAGATCTGGTACATCTATTAGACCCACCAGATCCATCAGACCCAGTAGACCCAGCAGATCCAGCAGATTCAAAAGATCCAGCAGATCCAGTAGATCCAGCACACTCAGCAGTTCCAGTTGACCCAGTAGACCCAGCAGATCCAGCAGACCTAGTAGACCCAACAGATCCAGCATATCCAGTAGACCCAGCTGATCCAACAGACCCAGTAGACCCAGCAGATCCAACAGATTCAACAGATCCAGCAGACTCAGCAGATCCAGCAGATCCAGTAGATCCAGCACACTCAGCAGTTCCAGTTGACCCAGTAGACCCAGCAGATCCAGCAGACCTAGTAGACCCAACAGATCCAGCATATCCAGTAGACCCAGCTGATCCAACAGATCTAGTAGACCCAACAGATCCAGCAAACCCAGCAGATCCAGCATACCCAGCAGATCCAGTAGACCCAGTAGACCCAGCAGATCCAGTAGACCCAGTAGACCCAGAAGATCCAGTAGACCCTGCAGATCCACTAGATCCAGCAGACTCAGCAGATCCAGCAGATTCAAAAGATCCAGCAGACTCAGCAGATCCAGCAGATCCAGTAGAACCAGCAGATCTAGCAGACCCAGTAGACCCAACAGATCCAGCAGATCCAGCAGACCCAGTAGACCCAGCAGACCCAGTAGACCCAGCTGATCCAACAGATTCAGTAGACCCAACAGATCCAGTAGACCCAGCTGATCCAGTAGACCCAACACATCCAGCATACCTAGCAGATCCAGTAGATCCAGCAGACTCAGCAGATCCAGCAGACCCAGCAGATCCAGTAGACCCAGCAGGTCCAGCAGACCCAGTAGACCCAGCAGATCCAGCACATCCAGTAGACCCAACAGATCAAGCAAACCCAGCAGATCCAGTAGATCCAGTAGACCCAGCAGATCCAGCAGACCCAGCAGATCCAGTATATCCAGCAGACTCAGCAGATCCAGCATATCCAAAAGATCCAGCAGATCCAGCAGACCCAGTAGACCCAGCAGGTCCAGCAGGTCCAGCAGATCCAGCAGACTCAACAGATCCAGCAGACCCAGCAGATCCAGTAGACCCAGTAGACCCAGCAGATCCAGCAGATCCAGCAGACTCAGCATATCCAGTAGATCCAGCAGACCTACCAGATCCAGTAGACCCAGTAGACCCAGCAGATCCAGCCAACCCAAGCAGATCTGGTACATCTATTAGACCCACCAGATCCATCAGACCCAGTAGACCCAGCAGATCCAACAGATTCAACAGATCCAGCAGATCCAGTAGATCCAGCACACTCAGCAGTTCCAGTTGACCCAGTAGACCCAGCAGATCCAGCAGACCTAGTAGACCCAACAGATCCAGCATATCCAGTAGACCCAGCTGATCCAACAGACCCAGTAGACCCAGCAGATCCAACAGATTCAACAGATCCAGCAGACTCAGCAGATCCAGCAGATCCAGTAGATCCAGCACACTCAGCAGTTCCAGTTGACCCAGTAGACCCAGCAGATCCAGCAGACCTAGTAGACCCAACAGATCCAGCATATCCAGTAGACCCAGCTGATCCAACAGATCCAGTAGACCCAACAGATCCAGCAAACCCAGCAGATCCAGCATACCCAGCAGATCCAGTAGACCCAGTAGACCCAGCAGATCCAGTAGACCCAGTAGACCCAGAAGATCCAGTAGACCCTGCAGATACAGTAGATCCAGCAGACTCAGCAGATCCAGCAGATTCAAAAGATCCAGCAGATCCAGTAGATCCAGCACACTCAGCAGTTCCAGTTGACCCAGTAGACCCAGCAGATCCAGCAGACCTAGTAGACCCAACAGATCCAGCATATCCAGTAGACCCAGCTGATCCAACAGACCCAGTAGACCCAGCAGATCCAACAGATTCAACAGATCCAGCAGACTCAGCAGATCCAGCAGATCCAGTAGATCCAGCACACTCAGCAGTTCCAGTTGACCCAGTAGACCCAGCAGATCCAGCAGACCTAGTAGACCCAACAGATCCAGCATATCCAGTAGACCCAGCTGATCCAACAGATCCAGTAGACCCAACAGATCCAGCAAACCCAGCAGATCCAGCATACCCAGCAGATCCAGTAGACCCAGTAGACCCAGCAGATCCAGTAGACCCAGCAGACCCAGTAGACCCAGAGGATCCAGTAGACCCAGTAGACCCAGCAGATCCAGCAGACCCAGTCAACCCAGTAGACCGAGTAGACTCAGCAGATCCAGCAGATCCAGTAGAACCAGCAGATCTAGCAGACCCAGTAGACCCAACAGATCCAGCAGATCCAGCAGACCCAGTAGACCCAGCTGATCCAACAGATTCAGTAGACCCAGCAGATCCAGCAAACCCAGCAGATCCAGTAGACCCAGAAGATCCAGCAGATCCAGTAGACCCAGTAGACCCAGCAGATCCAGCATACCCAGTAGACCCAGCTGATCCAACAGATCCAGTAGACCAAACACATCCAGCAAACCCAGCAGATCCAGCAGACCCAGTAAACCCAGTAGACCGAGTAGACCCAGCAGATCCAGCAGATCCAGTATACCCAGCAGATCCAGCAGACCCAGTAGACCCAGAAGATCCAGTAGACCCCGTAGACCCAGCAGACCCCATAGACCCAGCAGACCAAGCAGACTCAGCAGATCCAGCAGATCCAGAAGATCCAGCAGAATCAGTAGACCCAACAGATCCAGCAAACCCAGTTGATCCAATAGATCCAGTAGTCCCAGCAGATCCAGCCGACCCTGTAAACCCAGTAGACCCTGTAGACCCAGCAGATCCAGCATACCCAGCAGATCCAGTAGACCCAGTAGACCCAGCAGATCCAGTAGACCCAGTAGACCCAGAAGATCCAGTAGACCCATCAGATCCAGCAGATCCAAAAGATCCAGCGGATCCAGCAGACCCAATCGATCCAGCAGATCCAGCACACCCAGCAGATCCAGTAGACCCAGTAGACCCAGCAGAACCAGCAAACCCAGCAGATCTGGTAGATCTAGTAGATCCAGCAGACCCAGTAGACCCAGTAGACCCAGCAGATCCAGCAGATCCAACAGATCCAGCAGACTCAGCATATCCAGCAGACCCAGTAGACTCAACAGATCCAGCAGATCCAGCAGACCCAATCGATCCAGCAGATCCAGCACACCCAGCAGATCCAGTAGACCCAGTAGACCCAGCAGAACCAGCAAACCCAGCAGATCTGGTAGATCTAGTAGATCCAGCAGACCCAGTAGACCCAGTAGACCCAGCAGATCCAGCAGATCCAACAGATCCAGCAGACTCAGCATATCCAGCAGACCCAGTAGACTCAACAGATCCAGCAGATCCAGCAGACCCAGTAGTCACAGCAGATCCAGCAGATCCAACAGATCCAGCAGACTCAGCAGATCCAGTAGATCCAGTAGAACCAGCAGATCTAGCAGACCCAGTAGACCCAACAGATCCAGCAGACCCAGTAGACCCAGCAGACCCAGTAGACCCAGCTGATCCAACAGATTCAGTAGACCCAACAGATCCAGCAAACCCAGCAGATCCAGTAGACCCAGAAGATCCAGCAGATCCAGTAGACCCAGTAGACCCAGCAGATCCAGCAGACCCAGTAGACCCAGCAGACCCAGTAGACCCAGCTGATCCAACAGATCCAGTAGACCAAACACATCCAGCAAACCCAGCAGATCCAGCAGACCCAGTAAACCCAGTAGACCGAGTAGACCCAGCAGATCCGGTATACCCAGCAGATCCAGCAGACTCAGCATATCCAGTAGATCCAGTAGACCCCGTAGACCCAGCAGATCCAGTAGACCCAGAATTCTCAGCAGACTCAGTAGATCCAGCAGATCCAGTAGAACCAGCAGATCTAGCAGACCCAGTAGACCAAACAGATCCAGCAGACCCCATAGACCCAGCAGACCAAGCAGACTCAGCAGATCCAGCAGATCCAGAAGATCCAGCAGAATCAGTAGACCCAACAGATCCAGCAAACCCAGTTGATCCAATAGATCCAGTAGTCCCAGCAGATCCAGCCGACCCTGTAAACCCAGTAGACCCTGTAGACCCAGCAGATCCAGCATACCCAGCAGATCCAGTAGACCCAGTAGACCCAGCAGATCCAGTAGACCCAGTAGACCCAGAAGATCCAGTAGACCCAGCAGATCCAGTAGATCCAGCAGACTCAGCAGATCCAGCAGATCCATAAGATCCAGCGGATCCAGCAGACCCAATCGATCCAGCAGATCCAGCACACCCAGCAGATCCAGTAGACCCAGTTGACCCAGCAGAACCAGCAAACCCAGCAGATCTGGTAGATCTAGTAGATCCAGCAGATCCAGCAGACCCAGTAGACCCAGCAGATCCAGCAGATCCAACAGATCCAGCAGACTCAGCATATCCAGCAGATCCAGCAGACCCAGCAGATCCAGTCGATCTAGAACACTCAGCAGGTCCAGTAGACCCAGTACACCCAGCAGATCTAGCAGACCCAGTAGACCCAGCAGATCCAGTGTGGTGGAATTATGCGTATAGTGTAGATTTTAATATTTTACTCATTTATTAAGTTATATTAAGATATATATTCTGCATAGTAGTTCAGTAAGCTTGCTGTAGTAGATTCATGAATAAAACTAAGTGTTCTGTTCAAGGCCTGTTTCAGCTTTGACTGTTGTTATCTCCAAGCTAGCAGTTGTTTTGACTAGTGCTGCCAGGCAAGGGTTGTTTGTGTCTGCTTAAAGAACTCTGTAGCACTCTGAGCAGGGGCAGAGCTCTCCAGACCTCTCGCCCACAACATCTGTACATGATCAATAAATTGAACAGAAAACAGTTGATTTATAGATTTATTTCTCATCGGATAAATTCCACGACATTTTGGTGTCAGAAGTGTGATCCCATGAGTTCTGCCAGGACCGGACTGAGGGGCAGGCTGCCGGAATCCAAACAGATTCATCTTCAAACCTCGAATAGGCCTTAAGAGTGACGAGGGCCACAGTCACCGGTTTCGGTCGATCACGAAGGGATCTCAACCCACGTGTGGATTTATCTGGTGAGAAGTACATTTTTCCAAATTATAATTTGATTGAAAGTGGTTTTTGATATAATATTATAGACTGAGTGATTCTTAATACTAATCGAACTGAAACAGTTTTGTTTATAAAATTGTCGACTGTTTTCATAATAATGGTGGTTGTTCTCCTTTTCCCCAGGACTGACTTTGACAATAAATAAAAATAAAGCAAAAATAAAACAAACACAGAGATATAGACTCTACGAGATCAGGTTCCAAAATGAAGCCCTGTGAGTAGAAATATGAGATCAGGTTCCAAAACAAAGCCCTGTGAGTAGAAATACGAGATCAGGTTCCAAAACGAAGCCCTGAGAGTAGTACTACGAGATCAGGTTCCAAAACGAAGCCCTGAGAGTAGTACTACGAGATCAGGTTCCAAAACGAAGCCCTGAGAGTAGTACTACGAGATCAGGTTCCAAAACGAAGCCCTGTGAGTACGAGATCAGGTTCCAAAACGAAGCCCTGTGAGTAGAAATACGAGATCAGGTTCCAAAACGAAGCCCTGAGAGTAGTACTACGAGATCAGGTTCCAAAACGAAGCCCTGAGAGTAGTACTACGAGATCAGGTTCCAAAACGAAGCCCTGTGAGTACGAGATCAGGTTACTAAACGAAGCCCTGTGAGTAGAAATACGAGATCAGGTTCCAAAACGAAGCCCTGTGAGTACGAGATCAGGTTCCAAAACGAAGCCCTGTGAGTAGAAATACGAGATCAGGTTCCAAAACGAAGCCCTGTGAGTACGAGATCAGGTTCCAAAACGAAGCCCTGTGAGTAGAAATACGAGATCAGGTTCCAAAACGAAGCCCTGTGAGTAGAAATACGAGATCAGGTTCCAAAACGAAGCCCTGTGAGTAGTACTACGAGATCAGGTTCCAAAACGAAGCCCTGTGAGTAGTACTACGAGATCAGGTTCCAAAACGAAGCCCTGTGAGTAGTACTACGAGATCAGGTTCCAAAATGAAGCCCTGTGAGTAGAAATACGAGATCAGGTTCCAAAACGAAGCCCTGTGAGTAGTACTACGAGATCAGGTTCCAAAACGAAGCCCTGAGAGTAGTACTACGAGATCAGGTTCCAAAACGAAGCCCTGTGAGTAGTACTACGAGATCAGGTTCCAAAATGAAGCCCTGTGAGTAGAAATACGAGATCAGGTTCCAAAACGAAGCCCTGTGAGTAGTACTACGAGATCAGGTTCCAAAACGAAGCCCTGAGAGTAGTACTACGAGATCAGGTTCCAAAACGAAGCCCTGTGAGTACGAGATCAGGTTCCAAAACGAAGCCCTGTGAGTAGAAATACGAGATCAGGTTCCAAAACGAAGCCCTGTGAGTACGAGATCAGGTTACTAAACGAAGCCCTGTGAGTACAAGATCAGGTTACTAAACGAAGCCCTGTGAGTACGAGATCAGGTTACTAAACGAAGCCCTGTGAGCAGACTTTTAGGACTGACATAACAGAAATATAAGACCAGGTGACGATGGGGAATATAGGGGGAAAGGAGGAGCAACCTAAACCAAATTCTATGAAGGTGTTTTTAAAGCAGCAATATGGTGAAGATGTAAGTAAACTTTTTAACGTTCTGCTGTGAAGAATGTGGGTTTCCAGAAGGAAGCTTTATGAGCATGTATCAGATGAAAAAGTTGGAAGAAAAAAAAAAAAGAGAAAAAGCTAAAAAAAACATTCAAGTGTGGGCTGGTTCACTCTCTATAAGAGGAATTAAAAATAGAGGTCTGACCTGCTATTCTCTGGAGAGTTGTGTGGAAATATTGTGGGAGATTTTTGTTATTTTTGGTGACTCTTTTCATGGGTGAATTAAAACTGTGATTGGCTGGCTTGGTTGACATCACAGGGCCATAGCGGCCATTCACACAGAAATCAGTGTGTGTGTAAGTTTGCTCATATGGTGGCAAGTCTCGTGAAGGATCTGCAAATGGTAAAGAACAAGAATATATATATATATATATATATATATATATATATATATATATATATATATGTATATATATATATCTTAAAGATTGAAAATCAGATCACGGGCATTTCTCCAAAAGATGACAGTAAAGCCTGGTTCAGGCAGACTCTGTTAGATGTGACAGAACGTGCCTGGATGGACCAGGAAAGAAAAGAGAGAATATTATCTTCCCTTAACAGTTTAGTGAAGAGGAGGTTAGAGATTAAATGAAAGACAAATATGTATTATTGCAGAGTTTAGCAATTTTTAAGAAATTTAGAAAAAACTGTTGGAAGCAGAGGACGAGTTCAGAGCACATCTAACAGAGTCTTTAAAACTTTTTGTTCTGTGTTTGCTGTGTCGTCCTGTGTATCAGAGCCTTGTTGGTTGGGCTGATTGACTCTGCCTTAGGATGTCGCATTCCTCGGCTTGTTTATTACTCTCCCTGCTTCGGATCTCCCTCTCTTTGATCCTTTTTTCCTTCTTTTTTGATAGTGATGGCTTTTCTGATTCTGACTCTGACACGTGAGTGTTTTTCCTTTCAGGATGATTTTCTTCAACCCTGCCAGGAGTGACCATTCTGATGTTTTAGTTTGCTGCATCTCTTTGGGTAGTTAGTGTTATTTTATGGGTTTGTTTTTTTGCTTTGTTATGTTCATGAATTGTGATTTTTTTTTTTTGTGTTGATTGTGTTGATCCTGAAAGGATCAAAAGGGGGGAATGTGGTGGAATTATGCGTATAGTGTAGATTTTAATATGTTACTCATTTATTAAGTTAAATTAAGATATATATTCTGCATAGTTAGAGTACTTCAGTAAGCTTGCTTTAGTAGATTCATGAATAAAACTAAGTGTTCAGTTCAAGGCCTGTTTCAGCTTTGACTGTTGTTATCTCCAAGCTAGCAGCTGTTTTGACAAGTGCTGCCAGGCAAGGGTTGTTTGTGTCTGCTTAAAGAACTCTGTAGCACTCTGAGCAGAGGCAGAGCTCTCCAGACCTCTCGCCCACAACATCTGTACATGATCAATAAATTGAACAGAAAACAGTTGATTTATAGATTTATTTCTCATCGGATAAATTCCACGACATCCAGTAGACCCAACAGATCCAGCAGATCCAGCAGACCAAGCAAACTCAGCAGATCCAGCAGATCCAGCAGATCCAGAAGATCCAGCAGAATCAGTAGACCCAGCAGATCCGGGTCTGTGCTGTGTTGGTCTGGGCCATTTGGCTGGCGTTTTTGCAGCAGTTTGTTGGGGGGATGCTGGAAGGTCTTCTATGTGTTAGTCTGGTCGTCTGGCGGGTCCTCCATGTGGTAGTCTGGTAATCTGGCAGGTCCTCTATGTCGCAGTCTGGTAGTCTGGCAGGTCCTCTATGTGGTAGTCTGGTAGTCTGGCAGGTCTTCTATGTGGTAGTCTGGTAGTCTGGCAGGTTCTCTATGTGGTAGTTTGGTAGTCTGGCAGGTCCTCTATGTGGAAGTCTGGTAGTCTGGCAGGTCCTCTGTGTGGCAGTTTGGCAGTCTGGCAGTTCCTCTGTGAGGCAGTCTGGCAGTCTGGCAGGTCCTCTTTGTGGTAGTTTGGTAGCATTGCAGGTCCTCTATGTGGTAGTCTGGTAGTCTGGCAGATCCCCTGTGTGGAAGTCTGGTAGTCGAGCAGGTCCTCTATGTGGTAGTCTGGCAGGTCCTCTATGTGGTCGTCTGGCAGGACCTCTATGTGGCAGTCTGGCAGTCTGGTAGGTCATCTATGTGGTAGTCTGGCAGGACCTGTATGTGGTAGTCTGGTAGTCTAGCAGGTCCTCTATATGGTAGTCTGGCAGGTCCTCTATGTGGTAGTATGGTAGTCTGGCAGGTCCTCTATGTGGTAGTCTGGTAGTTTGGCAGATCCTCTATGTGGTAGTCTGGCAGGTCCTCTATGTGGCAGTCTGGTAGTCTGGCAGGTCCTCTATGTGGAAGTCTAGTAGTCTGGCAGGTCCTCTTTGTGGCAGTCTGGCAGTCTGGCAAGTCCTCTATGGGGAAGTCTGGTAGTCTGGCAGGTCCTCTGTGTCGCAGTCTGGAAGTCTGGCAGGAGATTTCCGGCTGGTAACCAGGTCCACTCAGCCGGGTAGAGTTTGGGCCAGTATGGGGTATGATGGTGTGGTCTGGGCCAGTATGGGGTGTGATGGTGTGGTGTGGGCCAATATCGGGTATGATAGTGTGGTCTGGGTCAGTATGGGGTATGATGGTGTGGTCTGGGCCAGTATGGGGTGTGATGGTGTGGTGTGGGCCAATATGGGGTATGATGGTGTGGTCTGGGTCAGTATGGGGTATGATGGTGTGGTCTGGGCCAGTATGATGTGTGATGGTGTGGTGTGGGCCAGTATGGGGTGTGATGGTGTGGTCTGGGCCAGTATGGGGTATGATAGTGTGGTCTGGGCCAGTATGGGATGTGATGGTGTGGTCTGGGCCAGTATGGGGTATGATGGTGTGGTCTGGGCCAGTATGATGTGTGATGGTGTGGTGTGGGTGAGTACAAGGTGTGATAGTTTGGTCTGGGCCAGTATGGGGTATGATGGTGTGGTCTGGGCCAGTATGGGGTATGATAGTGTGGTCTGGGCCAGTATGGGATGTGATGGTGTGGTCTGGGCCAGTATGGGGTATGATAGTGTGGTCTGGGCCAGTATGGGGTATGATGGTGTGGTCTGGGCCAGTATGGGGTATGATAGTGTGGTCTGGGCCAGTATGGGATGTGATGGTGTGGTCTGGGCCAGTATGGGGTATGATAGTGTGGTCTGGGCCAGTATGGGGTATGATGGTGTGGTCTGGGCCAGCATGGGGTGTGGTCTGGGCCAGTATGGGGTATGATGGTGTGGTCTGGGCCAGTATGGGGTATGATGGTGTGGTCTGGGAGAGTATGGGTATGATGGTGTGGTCTGGGCCAGTATGGGATGTGATGGTGTGGTTTTGGCCATTATGGGGTGTGATGGTGTGGTCTGGGCCAGTATCGGGTATGATGGTGTGGTCTGGGCCAGTATGGGGTGTGATGGTGTGGTCTGGGCCAGTATGGGGTATGATGGTGTGGTCTGGGCCAGGATGGGGTATGATGGTGTGGTCTGGGCCAGTATGGGGTGTGATGGTGTGGTCTGGGCCAGTATGGAGTGTGATGGTGTGGTCTGGGCCAGTATGGGGTATGATGGTGTAGTCTGGGCCAGTATGGGGTATGATGGTGTGGTCTGGGCCAGTATGGGGTATGATGGTGTGGTCTGGGCCAGTATGGGGTATGATAGTGTGGTCTGGGCCAGTATGGGGTGTGATGGTGTGGTCTGGGCCAGTATGTGGTATGATGGTGTGGTCTGGGCCAGTATGGGGTATGATGGTGTGGTCTGGGCCAGTATGGGGTGTGATGGTGTGGTCTGGGCCAGTATCGGGTATGATGGTGTGGTCTGGGCCAGTATGGGGTATGATGGTGTGGTCTGGGCCAGTATCGGGTGTGATGGTGTGGTCTGGGCCAGTATGGGGTGTGATGGTGTGGTCTGGGCCAGTATGGCATATGATGGTGTGGTCTGGGCCAGTATGGGGTATGATGGTGTGGTCTGGGCCAGTATGGGGTATGATGGTGTGGTCTGGGCCAGTATGGGGTATGATGGTGTGGTCTGGGCCAGTATGGGGTATGATAGTGTGGTCTGGGCCAGTATGGGGTATGATGGTGTGGTCTGAGCCAGTATGGGGTGTGATGGTGTGGTCTGGGCCAGTATGGCGTATGATGGTGTGGTCTGGGCCAGTATGGGGTATGATGGTGTGGTCTGGGCCAGTATGGGGTGTGATGGTGTGGTCTGGGTCAGTATGGGATGTGATGGTGTGGTCTGGGCCAGTATGGGGTATGATAGTGTGGTCTGGGCCAATATGGGGTATGATGCTGTGGTCTGGGCCAGTATGGCATATGATGGTGTGGTCTGGGCCAGTATGGGGTATGATGGTGTGGTCTGGGCCAGTATGGGGTATGATGGTGTGGTCTGGGCCAGTATGGGGTGTGATGGTGTGGTCTGGGCCAGTATGGGGTATGATGGTGTGGTCTGGGCCAGTATGGGGTATGATAGTGTGGTCTGGGCCAGTATGGGGTATGATGGTGTGGTCTGGGCCAGTATGGGGTGTGATGGTGTGGTCTGGGCCAGTATGGGGTATGATGGTGTGGTCTGGGCCAGTATGGGGTATGATGGTGTGGTCTGGGCCAGTATGGGGTATGATGGTGTGGTCTGGGCCAGTATGGGGTGTGATGGTGTGGTCTGGGCCAGTATGGGGTATGATGGTATGGTCTGGGCCAGGATGGGGTGTGATGGTGTGGTCTGGGCCAGTATGGGGTGTGATGGTGTGGTCTGGGCCAGTATGGAGTGTGATGGTGTGGTCTGGGCCAGTATGGGGTATGATGGTGTAGTCTGGGCCAGTATGGGGTGTGATGGTGTGGTCTGGGCCAGTAGGGGCTATGATGGTGTGGTCTGGGCCAGTATGGGGTATGATGGTGTGGTCTGGGCCAGTATGGGGTATGATGGTGTGGTCTGGGCCAGTATGGGGTATGATGGTGTGGTCTGGGCCAGTATGGGGTATGATGGTGTTGTCTGAGCCAGTATGGGGTGTGATGGTGTGGTCTGGGCCAGTAGAAGAAGAAGAAGAAGAAATTTTATTTATATAGCACCTTTCACAGAAATAAAATCACAAAGTGCTTCACAGAGTGCAAAGGGGAACAGCAACAACACAAAAATAAACAAATGTACATTTGAAAAATCTGTATCTGTAGAAGACAGTCAACTAAAAGCTTGTCTAAATAAATACGTCTTCAGCTGCTTTTTGAAAGAATCAACAGTTTCAATCTCACGAAGGGAAAAAGGCAGGGCATTCCACAGTTTTGGAGCAACTGCCTGAAAGGACAAATCACCTCTGGTTTTAAAGCGGGTCTTTGGGACCATGAGGAGGTTTTGGCCCGAGGACCGAAGGGACCGACTGGAGCTGTAGGGTTGCAGCAACTCAGAGATGTACGAGGGGGCCTGGCCATGCAAAGCTCTGAACGTCAAGACCAAAATTTTAAAATCAATTCGGAATTTAATGGGGAGCCAGTGCAGAGAGTATAAAATTGGAGTAATGTGTGCACGCCTACAAGATCCTGTTAAAAGCCTCGCAGCAGCATTTAGAACCAACTGAAGACGATTTAAAGCAGATTTGTTAAAACAAGTAAAAAGGGAATTACAATAGTCCAAGCGTGACGAAATAAAAGCATGAATCACCAATTCAACAACAGACCTTGATAAAATTGGCCTCAGCTTTGCGATGTTTCTCAAATGATAAAAACAGTTTTTTACCAAGAGTCTGGAATGGCTGTCAAGGGACAATGATTGATCAAACCAAACTCCAAGATTTCTTATGCTTGGCTGAACTGATGAAGCAAGAGAACCAAGATGGCCAGCAATTAAAGGAATTTTCTGCTCTGGGGCAATGATTAAAGTTTCAGTCTTTTGAGGATTTAGCTGAAGACAATTTTCCGTCAGCCACATCTTTACACTTGACAGACAATCCATTAACTCTGAAAGTGTATGCAACTCTGATTCCTTGAATGAAAAGTACAATTGGATATCATCAGCATAAAGATGATAGGACACATTTTTAAAAAGGCTGATGATTTTCTTCAGAGGGGTGATGTACAACAGAAACAAAATTGGGCCTAAAACCAACCCCTGAGGAACACCATACAGCAAAGGAGTAGCTTCAGACATAAAGTTATTCAAACACACAGAGAATGTCCTATCAGTCAAATAGGAGGACAACCACTTAAGGACAGTTCCAGAGATGCCAAACTCTTTGTTCAGTCTCTGAAGCAACAAGATGTGATCTACAGTATCGAATGCTGCAGACAAATCTAAAAGAATCAAAATAGAATATTCACCAAAGTCTGCAGCCATTCGGATGTCACTGGACACTTTAAGTAGGGCAGTCTCAGTAGAGTGCATCTTACGAAAGCCAGATTGAAATTTGTCCAACATGTCATTGGTGTATAGAAAAGTGGTCAGCTGCTCAGCCACCACCTTCTCCACAACTTTTGAAAGGAAGGGTAATTTAGATATGGGCCTAAAATTACCAGGCTCTGCAGGGTCCAAGTTGTGCTTTTTTAAAATGGGACTTATCACTGCCTGTTTAAAAAAGTTTGGAACAGACCCAGTGGAAAGTGAAATATTGATCAGTTCAACATGTGGGACAATAAGGTCAGTTACCTTATAAAACAAAGATGTTGGAATGACATCAAAAGGACAAGAAGAAGGTTTCATTTTCCCCAGCAATGCCAAAATGTCTACATGTGTCACATTAGAAAACACAGACCAAGAACAGACAGAAGAAGAGACACAAGTAGTGGTGACATCAGGAGGAGTCACATTTGTCCTGATGTCCTCCACTTTCTTGACAAAGTGCCTCAAAAATTTGTTACAATCATCAATACTGTAAACAGGCACTGATGGGGAGGAAGGCGAAACAATTTTATGGATTGTATCAAAGACAACCTTGGGGCTTCTCTTATTTGAATTCACAAGATTAACAAAATAAGTAGATCTCGCCTGTTTTATCATTTCATTAAGGGACACAATCAGCTCTTTTAGGTGCAATCTGTGTACCTCTAATTTTGTTGATTTCCACAGACGTTCCACCTTACGACAAGTTCTCCTAAATAAAGAAATGTCATCATTCAACCATGGCTGAGATGTTTTGAGAGAATTCATTTTGAGCTTTACAGGTGCTACCACATTCAGCACTGTCTCACAGTGGTCATTGAAGGCATTTACAAAAGTGTCTACATCATTACCAGTATGGGGTATGATGGTGTGGTCTGGGCAAGTATGGGTATGATGGTGTGGTTTTGGCCATTATGGGGTGTGATGGTGTGGTCTGGGCCAGTATCGGGTATGATGGTGTGTTCTGGGCCAGTATGGGGTCTGATGGTGTGGTCTGGGCCAGTATCGGGTGTGATGGTGTGGTCTGGGCCAGTATGGCGTATGATGGTGTGGTCTGGGCCAGTATGGGGTATGATGGTGTGGTCTGGGCCAGGATGGGGTATGATGGTGTGGTCTGGGCCAGGATGGGGTATGATGGTGTGGTCTGGGCCAGTATGGGGTGTGATGCTGTGGTCTGGGCCAGTATAGGGTGTGATGGTGTGGTCTGGGCCAGTATGGGGTGTGATGGTGTGGTCTGGGCCAGTATGGGGTATGATGGTGTGGTCTGGGCCAGTATCGGGTATGATGGTGTGGTTTTGGCCATTATGGGGTGTGATGGTGTGGTCTGGGCCAGTATCGGGTATGATGGTGTGTTCTGGGCCAGTATGGGGTATGATGGTGTGGTCTGGGCCAGTATCGGGTGTGATGGTGTGGTCTGGGCCAGTATGTGGTATGATGCTGTGGTCTGGGCCAGTATGGGGTATGATGGTGTGGTCTGGGCCAGTATGGGGTATGATGGTGTGGTCTGGGCCAGTATGGGGTATGATGGTGTGGTCTGGGCCAGTATGATGTGTGATGGTGTGGTGTGGGTGAGTACGAGGTGTGATAGTTTGGTCTGGGCCAGTATGGGGTATGATGGTGTGGTCTGGGCCAGTATGGGGTATGATAGTGTGGTCTGGGCCAGTATGGGATGTGATGGTGTGGTCTGGGCCAGTATGGGGTATGATAGTGTGGTCTGGGCCAGTATGGGGTATGATGGTGTGGTCTGGGCCAGTATGGGGTCTGATAGTGTGGTCTGGGCCAGTATGGGATGTGATGGTGTGGTCTGGGCCAGTATGGGGTATGATAGTGTGGTCTGGGCCAGTATGGGGTATGATGGTGTGGTCTGGGCCAGCATGGGGTGTGATGGTGTGGTCTGGGCCAGTATGGGGTATGATGGTGTGGTCTGGGCCAGTATGGGGTATGATGGTGTGGTCTGGGAGAGTATGGGTATGATGGTGTGGTCTGGGCCAGTATGGGATGTGATGGTGTGGTTTTGGCCATTATGGGGTGTGATGGTGTGGTCTGGGCCAGTATCGGGTATGATGGTGTGGTCTGGGCCAGTATGGGGTGTGATGGTGTGGTCTGGGCCAGTATGGGGTATGATGGTGTGGTCTGGGCCAGGATGGGGTATGATGGTGTGGTCTGGGCCAGTATGGGGTGTGATGGTGTGGTCTGGGCCAGTATGGAGTGTGATGGTGTGGTCTGGGCCAGTATGGGATATGATGGTGTAGTCTGGGCCAGTATGGGGTATGATGGTGTGGTCTGGGCCAGTATGGGGTATGATGGTGTGGTCTGGGCCAGTATGGGGTATGATAGTGTGGTCTGGGCCAGTATGGGGTGTGATGGTGTGGTCTGGGCCAGTATGTGGTATGATGGTGTGGTCTGGGCCAGTATGGGGTATGATGGTGTGGTCTGGGCCAGTATGGGGTGTGATGGTGTGGTCTGGGCCAGTATCGGGTATGATGGTGTGGTCTGGGCCAGTATGGGGTATGATGGTGTGGTCTGGGCCAGTATCGGGTGTGATGGTGTGGTCTGGGCCAGTATGGGGTGTGATGGTGTGGTCTGGGCCAGTATGGCATATGATGGTGTGGTCTGGGCCAGTATGGGGTATGATGGTGTGGTCTGGGCCAGTATGGGGTATGATGGTGTGGTCTGGGCCAGTATGGGGTATGATGGTGTGGTCTGGGCCAGTATGGGGTATGATAGTGTGGTCTGGGCCAGTATGGGGTATGATGGTGTGGTCTGAGCCAGTATGGGGTGTGATGGTGTGGTCTGGGCCAGTATGGCGTATGATGGTGTGGTCTGGGCCAGTATGGGGTATGATGGTGTGGTCTGGGCCAGTATGGGGTGTGATGGTGTGGTCTGGGTCAGTATGGGATGTGATGGTGTGGTCTGGGCCAGTATGGGGTATGATAGTGTGGTCTGGGCCAATATGGGGTATGATGGTGTGGTCTGGGCCAGTATGGCATATGATGGTGTGGTCTGGGCCAGTATGGGGTATGATGGTGTGGTCTGGGCCAGTATGGGGTATGATGGTGTGGTCTGGGCCAGTATGGGGTATGATGGTGTGGTCTGGGCCAGTATGGGGTATGATAGTGTGGTCTGGGCCAGTATGGGGTATGATGGTGTGGTCTGGGCCAGTATGGGGTGTGATGGTGTGGTCTGGGCCAGTATGGGGTATGATGGTGTGGTCTGGGCCAGTATGGGGTATGATGGTGTGGTCTGGGCCAGTATGGGGTATGATGGTGTGGTCTGGGCCAGTATGGGGTGTGATGGTGTGGTCTGGGCCAGTATGGGGTATGATGGTATGGTCTGGGCCAGGATGGGGTGTGATGGTGTGGTCTGGGCCAGTATGGGGTGTGATGGTGTGGTCTGGGCCAGTATGGAGTGTGATGGTGTGGTCTGGGCCAGTATGGGGTATGATGGTGTAGTCTGGGCCAGTATGGGGTGTGATGGTGTGGTCTGGGCCAGTATGGGGTATGATGGTGTGGTCTGGGCCAGTATGGGGTATGATGGTGTGGTCTGGGCCAGTATGGGGTATGATGGTGTGGTCTGGGCCAGTATGGGGTATGATGGTGTGGTCTGGGCCAGTATGGGGTATGATGGTGTGGTCTGGGCCAGTATGGGGTATGATGGTGTTGTCTGAGCCAGTATGGGGTGTGATGGTGTGGTCTGGGCCAGTAGAAGAAGAAGAAGAAGAAATTTTATTTATATAGCACCTTTCACAGAAATAAAATCACAAAGTGCTTCACAGAGTGCAAAGGGGAACAGCAACAACACAAAAATAAACAAATGTACATTTGAAAAATCTGTATCTGTAGAAGACAGTCAACTAAAAGCTTGTCTAAATAAATACGTCTTCAGCTGCTTTTTGAAAGAATCAACAGTTTCAATCTCACGAAGGGAAAAAGGCAGGGCATTCCACAGTTTTGGAGCAACTGCCTGAAAGGACAAATCACCTCTGGTTTTAAAGCGGGTCTTTGGGACCATGAGGAGGTTTTGGCCCGAGGACCGAAGGGACCGACTGGAGCTGTAGGGTTGCAGCAACTCAGAGATGTACGAGGGGGCCTGGCCATGCAAAGCTCTGAACGTCAAGACCAAAATTTTAAAATCAATTCGGAATTTAATGGGGAGCCAGTGCAGAGAGTATAAAATTGGAGTAATGTGTGCGCGCCTACAAGATCCTGTTAAAAGCCTCGCAGCAGCATTTAGAACCAACTGAAGACGATTTAAAGCAGATTTGTTAAAACAAGTAAAAAGGGAATTACAATAGTCCAAGCGTGACGAAATAAAAGCATGAATCACCAATTCAACAACAGACCTTGATAAAATTGGCCTCAGCTTTGCGATGTTTCTCAAATGATAAAAACAGTTTTTTACCAAGAGTCTGGAATGGCTGTCAAGGGACAATGATTGATCAAACCAAACTCCAAGATTTCTTATGCTTGGCTGAACTGATGAAGCAAGAGAACCAAGATGGCCAGCAATTAAAGGAATTTTCTGCTCTGGGGCAATGATTAAAGTTTCAGTCTTTTGAGGATTTAGCTGAAGACAATTTTCCGTCAGCCACATCTTTACACTTGACAGACAATCCATTAACTCTGAAAGTGTATGCAACTCTGATTCCTTGAATGAAAAGTACAATTGGATATCATCAGCATAAAGATGATAGGACACATTTTTAAAAAGGCTGATGATTTTCTTCAGAGGGGTGATGTACAACAGAAACAAAATTGGGCCTAAAACCGACCCCTGAGGAACACCATACAGCAAAGGAGTAGCTTCAGACATAAAGTTATTCAAACACACAGAGAATGTCCTATCAGTCAAATAGGAGGACAACCACTTAAGGACAGTTCCAGAGATGCCAAACTCTTTGTTCAGTCTCTGAAGCAACAAGATGTGATCTACAGTATCGAATGCTGCAGACAAATCTAAAAGAATCAAAATAGAATATTCACCAAAGTCTGCAGCCATTCGGATGTCACTGGACACTTTAAGTAGGGCAGTCTCAGTAGAGTGCATCTTACGAAAGCCAGATTGAAATTTGTCCAACATGTCATTGGTGTATAGAAAAGTGGTCAGCTGCTCAGCCACCACCTTCTCCACAACTTTTGAAAGGAAGGGTAATTTAGATATGGGCCTAAAATTACCAGGCTCTGCAGGGTCCAAGTTGTGCTTTTTTAAAATGGGACTTATCACTGCCTGTTTAAAAAAGTTTGGAACAGACCCAGTGGAAAGTGAAATATTGATCAGTTCAACATGTGGGACAATAAGGTCAGTTACCTTATAAAACAAAGATGTTGGAATGACATCAAAAGGACAAGAAGAAGGTTTCATTTTCCCCAGCAATGCCAAAATGTCTACATGTGTCACATTAGAAAACACAGACCAAGAACAGACAGAAGAAGAGACACAAGTAGTGGTGACATCAGGAGGAGTCACATTTGTCCTGATGTCCTCCACTTTCTTGACAAAGTGCCTCAAAAATTTGTTACAATCATCAATACTGTAAACAGGCACTGATGGGGAGGAAGGCGAAACAATTTTATGGATTGTATCAAAGACAACCTTGGGGCTTCTCTTATTTGAATTCACAAGATTAACAAAATAAGTAGATCTCGCCTGTTTTATCATTTCATTAAGGGACACAATCAGCTCTTTTAGGTGCAATCTGTGTACCTCTAATTTTGTTGATTTCCACAGACGTTCCACCTTACGACAAGTTCTCCTAAATAAAGAAATGTCATCATTCAACCATGGCTGAGATGTTTTGAGAGAATTCATTTTGAGCTTTACAGGTGCTACCACATTCAGCACTGTCTCACAGTGGTCATTGAAGGCATTTACAAAAGTGTCTGCATCATTACCAGTATGGGGTATGATGGTGTGGTCTGGGCAAGTATGGGTATGATGGTGTGGTTTTGGCCATTATGGGGTGTGATGGTGTGGTCTGGGCCAGTATCGGGTATGATGGTGTGTTCTGGGCCAGTATGGGGTCTGATGGTGTGGTCTGGGCCAGTATCGGGTGTGATGGTGTGGTCTGGGCCAGTATGGCGTATGATGGTGTGGTCTGGGCCAGTATGGGGTATGATGGTGTGGTCTGGGCCAGGATGGGGTATGATGGTGTGGTCTGGGCCAGGATGGGGTATGATGGTGTGGTCTGGGCCAGTATGGGGTGTGATGCTGTGGTCTGGGCCAGTATAGGGTGTGATGGTGTGGTCTGGGCCAGTATGGGGTGTGATGGTGTGGTCTGGGCCAGTATGGGGTATGATGGTGTGGTCTGGGCCAGTATCGGGTATGATGGTGTGGTTTTGGCCATTATGGGGTGTGATGGTGTGGTCTGGGCCAGTATCGGGTATGATGGTGTGTTCTGGGCCAGTATGGGGTATGATGGTGTGGTCTGGGCCAGTATCGGGTGTGATGGTGTGGTCTGGGCCAGTATGGCGTATGATGGTGTGGTCTGGGCCAGTATGGGGTATGATGGTGTGGTCTGGGCCAGGATGGGGTATGATGGTGTGGTCTGGGCCAGTATGGGGTATGATGGTGTGGTCTGGGCCAGTATGGGGTATGATGGTGTAGTCTGGGCCAGTATGGGGTATGATAGTGTGGTCTGGGCCAGTATGGGGCATGATGGTGTGGTCTGGGCCAGTATGGGGTGTGATGGTGTGGTCTGGGCCAGTATGGGGTATGATGGTGTGGTCTGGGCAAGTATGGGTGTGATGGTGTGGTCTGGGCCAGTATGGGGTATGATGGTGTGGTCTGGGCCAGTATGGGGTGTGATGGTGTGGTCTGGGCCAGTATCGGGTATGATGGTGTGGTCTGGGCCAGTATGGGGTATGATGGTGTGGTCTGGGCCAGTATGGGTTATGATGCTGTGGTCTGGGCCAGTATGGGTTATGATGCTGTGGTCTGGGCCAGTATCGGGTATGATGGTGTGGTCTGGGCCAGTATGGGGTATGATGGTGTGGTCTGGGCCAGTATGGGGTATGATGGTGTGGTCTAGGCCAGTATGGGGTGTGATGGTGTGGTCTGGGCCAGTTTGGCGTATGATAGTGTGGTCTGGGCCAGTATGGGGTGTGATGGTGTGGTCTGGGCCAGTATGGGGTATGATGGTGTGGTCTGGGCCAGTATCGGGTATGATGGTGTGGTCTGGGCCAGTATGGGGTATGATGGTGTGGTCTGGGCCAGTATCGGGTATGATGGTGTGGTCTGGGCCAGTATGGGGTATGATGGTGTGGTCTGGGCCAGTATCGGGTATGATGGTGTGGTCTGGGCCAGTATGGCGTATGATGGTGTGGTCTGGGCCAGTATGGGGTATGATGGTGTGGTCTGGGCCAGTATGGGGTATGATGGTGTGGTCTGGGCCAGTATGGGGTATGCTGGTGTGGTCTGGGCCAGTATGGGGTGTAATGGTGTGGTCTGGGCCAGTATGGGGTATGATGGTGTGGTCTGGGCCAGTATGGGGTATGATGCTGTGGTCTGGGCCAGTATGGGGTATGATGGTGTGGTCTGGGCCAGTATGGGGTATGATGGTGTGGTCTGGGCCAGTATCGGGTATGATGGTGTGGTCTGGGCCAGTATGGGGTATGATGGTGTGGTCTGGGCCAGTATGGGGTGTGATGGTGTGCTCTGGGCCAGTATGGGGTGTGATGGTGTGCTCTGGGCCAGTATGGGGTATGATGGTGTGGTCTGGGCCAGTATGGGGTATGATGGTGTGGTCTGGGCCAGTATCGGGTATGATGGTGTGGTCTGGGCCAGTATGGGGTATGATGGTGTGGTCTGGGCCAGTATCGGGTATGATGGTGTGGTCTGGGCCAGTATGGGGTATGATGCTGTGGTCTGGGCCAGTATGGGGTATGATGGTGTGGTCTGGGCCAGTATGGGGTGTGATGGTGTGGTCTGGGCCAGTATGGGTTATGATGCTGTGGTCTGGGCCAGTATGGGGTATGATGGTGTGGTCTGGGCCAGTATGGGTTATGATGCTGTGGTCTGGGCCAGTATGGGTTATGATGCTGTGGTCTGGGCCAGTATGGGGTATGATGGTGTGGTCTGGGCCAGTATGGGGTATGATGCTGTGGTCTGGGCCAGTATGGGGTATGATGGTGTGGTCTGGGCCAGTATGGGGTATGATAGTGTGGTCTGGGCCAGTATGGGGTATGATGGTGTGGTCTGGGCCAGTATGGGGTATGATGGTGTGGTCTAGGCCAGGATGGGGTGTGATGGTGTGGTCTGGGCCAGTTTGGCGTATGATAGTGTGGTCTGGGCCAGTATGGGGTGTGATGGTGTGGTCTGGGCCAGTATGGGGTATGATGGTGTGGTCTGGGCCAGTATGGGGTATGATGGTGTGGTCTGGGCCAGTATGGGGTATGATGGTGTGGTCTGGGCCAGTATCGGGTATGATGGTGTGGTCTGGGCCAGTATGGGGTATGATGGTGTGGTCTGGGCCAGTATCGGGTATGATGGTGTGGTCTGGGCCAGTATCGGGTATGATGGTGTGGTCTGGGCCAGTATGGGGTATGATGGTGTGGTCTGGGCCAGTATGGGGTATGATGGTGTGGTCTGGGCCAGTATGGGGTATGATGGTGTGGTCTGGGCCAGTATGGGGTGTGATGGTGTGGTCTGGGCCAGTATGGGGTATGATGGTATGGTCTGGGCCAGGATGGGGTGTGATGGTGTGGTCTGGGCCAGTAGAAGAAGAAGAAATTTTATTTATATAGCACCTTTCACAGAAATAAAATCACAAAGTGCTTCACAGAGTGCAAAGGGGAACAGCAACAACACAAAAATAAACAAATGTACATTTGAAAAATCTGTATCTGTAGAAGACAGTCAACTAAAAGCTTGTCTAAATAAATACGTCTTCAGCTGCTTTTTGAAAGAATCAACAGTTTCAATCTCACGAAGGGAAAAAGGCAGGGCATTCCACAGTTTTGGAGCAACTGCCTGAAAGGACAAATCACCTCTGGTTTTAAAGCGGGTCTTTGGGACCATGAGGAGGTTTTGGCCCGAGGACCGAAGGGACCGACTGGAGCTGTAGGGTTGCAGCAACTCAGAGATGTACGAGGGGGCCTGGCCATGCAAAGCTCTGAACGTCAAGACCAAAATTTTAAAATCAATTCGGAATTTAATGGGGAGCCAGTGCAGAGAGTATAAAATTGGAGTAATGTGTGCGCGCCTACAAGATCCTGTTAAAAGCCTCGCAGCAGCATTTAGAACCAACTGAAGACGATTTAAAGCAGATTTGTTAAAACAAGTAAAAAGGGAATTACAATAGTCCAAGCGTGACGAAATAAAAGCATGAATCACCAATTCAACAACAGACCTTGATAAAATTGGCCTCAGCTTTGCGATGTTTCTCAAATGATAAAAACAGTTTTTTACCAAGAGTCTGGAATGGCTGTCAAGGGACAATGATTGATCAAACCAAACTCCAAGATTTCTTATGCTTGGCTGAACTGATGAAGCAAGAGAACCAAGATGGCCAGCAATTAAAGGAATTTTCTGCTCTGGGGCAATGATTAAAGTTTCAGTCTTTTGAGGATTTAGCTGAAGACAATTTTCCGTCAGCCACATCTTTACACTTGACAGACAATCCATTAACTCTGAAAGTGTATGCAACTCTGATTCCTTGAATGAAAAGTACAATTGGATATCATCAGCATAAAGATGATAGGACACATTTTTAAAAAGGCTGATGATTTTCTTCAGAGGGGTGATGTACAACAGAAACAAAATTGGGCCTAAAACCGACCCCTGAGGAACACCATACAGCAAAGGAGTAGCTTCAGACATAAAGTTATTCAAACACACAGAGAATGTCCTATCAGTCAAATAGGAGGACAACCACTTAAGGACAGTTCCAGAGATGCCAAACTCTTTGTTCAGTCTCTGAAGCAACAAGATGTGATCTACAGTATCGAATGCTGCAGACAAATCTAAAAGAATCAAAATAGAATATTCACCAAAGTCTGCAGCCATTCGGATGTCACTGGACACTTTAAGTAGGGCAGTCTCAGTAGAGTGCATCTTACGAAAGCCAGATTGAAATTTGTCCAACATGTCATTGGTGTATAGAAAAGTGGTCAGCTGCTCAGCCACCACCTTCTCCACAACTTTTGAAAGGAAGGGTAATTTAGATATGGGCCTAAAATTACCAGGCTCTGCAGGGTCCAAGTTGTGCTTTTTTAAAATGGGACTTATCACTGCCTGTTTAAAAAAGTTTGGAACAGACCCAGTGGAAAGTGAAATATTGATCAGTTCAACATGTGGGACAATAAGGTCAGTTACCTTATAAAACAAAGATGTTGGAATGACATCAAAAGGACAAGAAGAAGGTTTCATTTTCCCCAGCAATGCCAAAATGTCTACATGTGTCACATTAGAAAACACAGACCAAGAACAGACAGAAGAAGAGACACAAGTAGTGGTGACATCAGGAGGAGTCACATTTGTCCTGATGTCCTCCACTTTCTTGACAAAGTGCCTCAAAAATTTGTTACAATCATCAATACTGTAAACAGGCACTGATGGGGAGGAAGGCGAAACAATTTTATGGATTGTATCAAAGACAACCTTGGGGCTTCTCTTATTTGAATTCACAAGATTAACAAAATAAGTAGATCTCGCCTGTTTTATCATTTCATTAAGGGACACAATCAGCTCTTTTAGGTGCAATCTGTGTACCTCTAATTTTGTTGATTTCCACAGACGTTCCACCTTACGACAAGTTCTCCTAAATAAAGAAATGTCATCATTCAACCATGGCTGAGATGTTTTGAGAGAATTCATTTTGAGCTTTACAGGTGCTACCACATTCAGCACTGTCTCACAGTGGTCATTGAAGGCATTTACAAAAGTGTCTGCATCATTACCAGTATGGGGTATGATGGTGTGGTCTGGGCAAGTATGGGTATGATGGTGTGGTTTTGGCCATTATGGGGTGTGATGGTGTGGTCTGGGCCAGTATCGGGTATGATGGTGTGTTCTGGGCCAGTATGGGGTCTGATGGTGTGGTCTGGGCCAGTATCGGGTGTGATGGTGTGGTCTGGGCCAGTATGGCGTATGATGGTGTGGTCTGGGCCAGTATGGGGTATGATGGTGTGGTCTGGGCCAGGATGGGGTATGATGGTGTGGTCTGGGCCAGGATGGGGTATGATGGTGTGGTCTGGGCCAGTATGGGGTGTGATGCTGTGGTCTGGGCCAGTATAGGGTGTGATGGTGTGGTCTGGGCCAGTATGGGGTGTGATGGTGTAGTCTGGGCCAGTATGGGGTATGATGGTGTGGTCTGGGCCAGTATCGGGTATGATGGTGTGGTTTTGGCCATTATGGGGTGTGATGGTGTGGTCTGGGCCAGTATGGGGTATGATGGTGTGGTCTGGGCCAGTATGTGGTATGATGCTGTGGTCTGGGCCAGTATGGGGTATGATGGTGTGGTCTGGGCCAGTATGGGTTATGATGCTGTGGTCTGGGCCAGTATGGGTTATGATGCTGTGGTCTGGGCCAGTATGGGGTATGATGGTGTGGTCTGGGCCAGTATGGGGTATGATGCTGTGGTCTGGGCCAGTATGGGGTATGATGGTGTGGTCTGGGCCAGTATGGGGTATGATGGTGTGGTCTGGGCCAGTATGGGGTATGATGGTGTGGTCTGGGCCAGTATGGGGTATGATGGTGTGGTCTGGGCCAGTATGGGGTGTGATGGTGTGGTCTGGGCCAGTTTGGCGTATGATAGTGTGGTCTGGGCCAGTATGGGGTGTGATGGTGTGGTCTGGGCCAGTATGGGGTATGATGGTGTGGTCTGGGCCAGTATGGGGTATGATGGTGTGGTCTGGGCCAGTATGGGGTATGATGGTGTGGTCTGGGCCAGTATCGGGTATGATGGTGTGGTCTGGGCCAGTATGGGGTATGATGGTGTGGTCTGGGCCAGTATCGGGTATGATGGTGTGGTCTGGGCCAGTATCGGGTATGATGGTGTGGTCTGGGCCAGTATGGGGTATGATGGTGTGGTCTGGGCCAGTATGGGGTATGATGGTGTGGTCTGGGCCAGTATGGGGTATGATGGTGTGGTCTGGGCCAGTATGGGGTGTGATGGTGTGGTCTGGGCCAGTATGGGGTATGATGGTATGGTCTGGGCCAGGATGGGGTGTGATGGTGTGGTCTGGGCCAGTATGGGGTGTGATGGTGTGGTCTGGGCCAGTATGGAGTGTGATGGTGTGGTCTGGGCCAGTATGGGGTATGATGGTGTAGTCTGGGCCAGTATGGGGTGTGATGGTGTGGTCTGGGCCAGTATGGGGTATGATGGTGTGGTCTGGGCCAGTATGGGGTATGATGGTGTGGTCTGGGCCAGTATGGGGTATGATGGTGTGGTCTGGGCCAGTATGGGGTATGATGGTGTGGTCTGGGCCAGTATGGGGTATGATGGTGTGGTCTGGGCCAGTATGGGGTATGATGGTGTTGTCTGAGCCAGTATGGGGTGTGATGGTGTGGTCTGGGCCAGTAGAAGAAGAAGAAGAAGAAATTTTATTTATATAGCACCTTTCACAGAAATAAAATCACAAAGTGCTTCACAAAGTGCAAAGGGGAACAGCAACAACACAAAAATAAACAAATGTACATTTGAAAAATCTGTATCTGTAGAAGACAGTCAACTAAAAGCTTGTCTAAATAAATACGTCTTCAGCTGCTTTTTGAAAGAATCAACAGTTTCAATCTCACGAAGGGAAAAAGGCAGGGCATTCCACAGTTTTGGAGCAACTGCCTGAAAGGACAAATCACCTCTGGTTTTAAAGCGGGTCTTTGGGACCATGAGGAGGTTTTGGCCCGAGGACCGAAGGGACCGACTGGAGCTTTAGGGTTGCAGCAACTCAGAGATGTACGAGGGGGCCTGGCCATGCAAAGCTCTGAACGTCAAGACCAAAATTTTAAAATCAATTCGGAATTTAATGGGGAGCCAGTGCAGAGTATAAAATTGGAGTAATGTGTGCGCGCCTACAAGATCCTGTTAAAAGCCTCGCAGCAGCATTTAGAACCAACTGAAGACGATTTAAAGCAGATTTGTTAAAACAAGTAAAAAGGGAATTACAATAGTCCAAGCGTGACGAAATAAAAGCATGAATCACCAATTCAACAACAGACCTTGATAAAATTGGCCTCAGCTTTGCGATGTTTCTCAAATGATAAAAACAGTTTTTTACCAAGAGTCTGGAATGGCTGTCAAGGGACAATGATTGATCAAACCAAACTCCAAGATTTCTTATGCTTGGCTGAACTGATGAAGCAAGAGAACCAAGATGGCCAGCAATTAAAGGAATTTTCTGCTCTGGGGCAATGATTAAAGTTTCAGTCTTTTGAGGATTTAGCTGAAGACAATTTTCCGTCAGCCACATCTTTACACTTGACAGACAATCCATTAACTCTGAAAGTGTATGCAACTCTGATTCCTTGAATGAAAAGTACAATTGGATATCATCAGCATAAAGATGATAGGACACATTTTTAAAAAGGCTGATGATTTTCTTCAGAGGGGTGATGTACAACAGAAACAAAATTGGGCCTAAAACCGACCCCTGAGGAACACCATACAGCAAAGGAGTAGCTTCAGACATAAAGTTATTCAAACACACAGAGAATGTCCTATCAGTCAAATAGGAGGACAACCACTTAAGGACAGTTCCAGAGATGCCAAACTCTTTGTTCAGTCTCTGAAGCAACAAGATGTGATCTACAGTATCGAATGCTGCAGACAAATCTAAAAGAATCAAAATAGAATATTCACCAAAGTCTGCAGCCATTCGGATGTCACTGGACACTTTAAGTAGGGCAGTCTCAGTAGAGTGCATCTTACGAAAGCCAGATTGAAATTTGTCCAACATGTCATTGGTGTATAGAAAAGTGGTCAGCTGCTCAGCCACCACCTTCTCCACAACTTTTGAAAGGAAGGGTAATTTAGATATGGGCCTAAAATTACCAGGCTCTGCAGGGTCCAAGTTGTGCTTTTTTAAAATGGGACTTATCACTGCCTGTTTAAAAAAGTTTGGAACAGACCCAGTGGAAAGTGAAATATTGATCAGTTCAACATGTGGGACAATAAGGTCAGTTACCTTATAAAACAAAGATGTTGGAATGACATCAAAAGGACAAGAAGAAGGTTTCATTTTCCCCAGCAATGCCAAAATGTCTACATGTGTCACATTAGAAAACACAGACCAAGAACAGACAGAAGAAGAGACACAAGTAGTGGTGACATCAGGAGGAGTCACATTTGTCCTGATGTCCTCCACTTTCTTGACAAAGTGCCTCAAAAATTTGTTACAATCATCAATACTGTAAACAGGCACTGATGGGGAGGAAGGCGAAACAATTTTATGGATTGTATCAAAGACAACCTTGGGGCTTCTCTTATTTGAATTCACAAGATTAACAAAATGAGTAGATCTCGCCTGTTTTATCATTTCATTAAGGGACACAATCAGCTCTTTTAGGTGCAATCTGTGTACCTCTAATTTTGTGGATTTCCACAGACGTTCCACCTTACGACAAGTTCTCCTAAATAAAGAAATGTCATCATTCAACCATGGCTGAGATGTTTTGAGAGAATTCATTTTGAGCTTTACAGGTGCTACCACATTCAGCACTGTCTCACAGTGGTCATTGAAGGCATTTACAAAAGTGTCTGCATCATTACCAGTATGGGGTATGATGGTGTGGTCTGGGCAAGTATGGGTATGATGGTGTGGTTTTGGCCATTATGGGGTGTGATGGTGTGGTCTGGGCCAGTATCGGGTATGATGGTGTGTTCTGGGCCAGTATGGGGTCTGATGGTGTGGTCTGGGCCAGTATCGGGTGTGATGCTGTGGTCTGGGCCAGTATGGCGTATGATGGTGTGGTCTGGGCCAGTATGGGGTATGATGGTGTGGTCTGGGCCAGTATGGGGTATGATGGTGTGGTCTGGGCCAGGATGGGGTATGATGGTGTGGTCTGGGCCAGTATGGGGTGTGATGCTGTGGTCTGGGCCAGTATAGGGTGTGATGGTGTGGTCTGGGCCAGTATGGGGTGTGATGGTGTGGTCTGGGCCAGTATGGGGTATGATGGTGTGGTCTGGGCCAGTATCGGGTATGATGGTGTGGTTTTGGCCATTATGGGGTGTGATGGTGTGGTCTGGGCCAGTATCGGGTATGATGGTGTGTTCTGGGCCAGTATGGGGTATGATGGTGTGGTCTGGGCCAGTATCGGGTGTGATGGTGTGGTCTGGGCCAGTATGGGGTATGATGGTGTGGTCTGGGCCAGTATGGGGTATGATGGTGTGGTCTGGGCCAGTATGGGGTATGATGGTGTGGTCTGGGCCAGTATGGGGTATGATGGTGTAGTCTGGGCCAGTATGGGGTGTGATGGTGTGGTCTGGGCCAGTATCGGGTATGATGGTGTGTTCTGGGCCAGTATGGGGTCTGATGGTGTGGTCTGGGCCAGTATCGGGTGTGATGCTGTGGTCTGGGCCAGTATGGCGTATGATGGTGTGGTCTGGGCCAGTATGGGGTATGATGGTGTGGTCTGGGCCAGTATGGGGTATGATGGTGTGGTCTGGGCCAGGATGGGGTATGATGGTGTGGTCTGGGCCAGTATGGGGTGTGATGCTGTGGTCTGGGCCAGTATAGGGTGTGATGGTGTGGTCTGGGCCAGTATGGGGTGTGATGGTGTGGTCTGGGCCAGTATGGGGTATGATGGTGTGGTCTGGGCCAGTATCGGGTATGATGGTGTGGTTTTGGCCATTATGGGGTGTGATGGTGTGGTCTGGGCCAGTATCGGGTATGATGGTGTGTTCTGGGCCAGTATGGGGTATGATGGTGTGGTCTGGGCCAGTATCGGGTGTGATGGTGTGGTCTGGGCCAGTATGGCGTATGATGGTGTGGTCTGGGCCAGTATGGGGTATGATGGTGTGGTCTGGGCCAGGATGGGGTATGATGGTGTGGTCTGGGCCAGTATGGGGTATGATGGTGTGGTCTGGGCCAGTATGGGGTATGATGGTGTAGTCTGGGCCAGTATGGGGTATGATAGTGTGGTCTGGGCCAGTATGGGGCATGATGGTGTGGTCTGGGCCAGTATGGGGTGTGATGGTGTGGTCTGGGCCAGTATGGGGTATGATGGTGTGGTCTGGGCAAGTATGGGTGTGATGGTGTGGTCTGGGCCAGTATGGGGTATGATGGTGTGGTCTGGGCCAGTATGGGGTATGATGGTGTGGTCTGGGCCAGTATCGGGTATGATGGTGTGGTCTGGGCCAGTATGGGGTATGATGGTGTGGTCTGGGCCAGTATCGGGTATGATGGTGTGGTCTGGGCCAGTATGGCGTATGATGGTGTGGTCTGGGCCAGTATGGGGTATGATGCTGTGGTCTGGGCCAGTATGGGGTATGATGGTGTGGTCTGGGCCAGTATGGGGTATGATGGTGTGGTCTGGGCCAGTATGGGGTATGATGGTGTGGTCTGGGCCAGTATGGGGTATGATGGTGTGGTCTGGGCCAGTATGGGGTATGATGGTGTGGTCTGGGCCAGTATGGGGTATGATGGTGTGGTCTGGGCCAGTATGGGGTGTGATGGTGTGGTCTGGGCCAGTATGGGTTATGATGCTGTGGTCTGGGCCAGTATGGGGTATGATGGTGTGGTCTGGGCCAGTATGGGGTATGATGGTGTGGTCTGGGCCAGTATGGGGTATGATGGTGTGGTCTGGGCCAGTATGGGGTATGCTGGTGTGGTCTGGGCCAGTATGGGGTGTGATGGTGTGGTCTGGGCCAGTATGGGGTATGATGGTGTGGTCTGGGCCAGTATGGGGTATGATGCTGTGGTCTGGGCCAGTATGGGGTATGATGGTGTGGTCTGGGCCAGTATGGGGTATGATGGTGTGGTCTGGGCCAGTATCGGGTATGATGGTGTGGTCTGGGCCAGTATGGGGTATGATGGTGTGGTCTGGGCCAGTATGGGGTGTGATGGTGTGGTTTGGGCCAGTATGGGGTGTGATGGTGTGCTCTGGGCCAGTATGGGGTATGATGGTGTGGTCTGGGCCAGTATGGGGTATGATGGTGTGGTCTGGGCCAGTATGGGGTATGATGCTGTGGTCTGGGCCAGTATCGGGTATGATGGTGTGGTCTGGGCCAGTATGGGGTGTGATGGTGTGGTCTGGGCCAGTATCGGGTATGATGGTGTGGTCTGGGCCAGTATGGGGTATGATGCTGTGGTCTGGGCCAGTATGGGGTATGATGGTGTGGTCTGGGCCAGTATGGGGTGTGATGGTGTGGTCTGGGCCAGTATGGGTTATGATGCTGTGGTCTGGGCCAGTATGGGGTATGATGGTGTGGTCTGGGCCAGTATGGGGTATGATGGTGTGGTCTGGGCCAGTATGTGGTATGATGCTGTGGTCTGGGCCAGTATGGGGTATGATGGTGTGGTCTGGGCCAGTATGGGTTATGATGCTGTGGTCTGGGCCAGTATGGGTTATGATGCTGTGGTCTGGGCCAGTATGGGGTATGATGGTGTGGTCTGGGCCAGTATGGGGTATGATGCTGTGGTCTGGGCCAGTATGGGGTATGATGGTGTGGTCTGGGCCAGTATGGGGTATGATGGTGTGGTCTGGGCCAGTATGGGGTATGATGGTGTGGTCTGGGCCAGTATGGGGTATGATGGTGTGGTCTAGGCCAGTATGGGGTGTGATGGTGTGGTCTGGGCCAGTTTGGCGTATGATAGTGTGGTCTGGGCCAGTATGGGGTGTGATGGTGTGGTCTGGGCCAGTATGGGGTATGATGGTGTGGTCTGGGCCAGTATGGGGTATGATGGTGTGGTCTGGGCCAGTATGGGGTATGATGGTGTGGTCTGGGCCAGTATGGGGTATGATGGTGTGGTCTGGGCCAGTATGGGGTATGATGGTGTAGTCTGGGCCAGTATGGGGTATGATGGTGTGGTCTGGGCCAGTATGGGGTATGATGGTGTGGTCTGGGCCAGTATCGGGTATGATGGTGTGGTCTGGGCCAGTATCGGGTATGATGGTGTGGTCTGGGCCAGTATGGGGTATGATGGTGTGGTCTGGGCCAGTATGGGGTGTGATGGTGTGGTCTGGGCCAGTATGGGTTATGATGCTGTGGTCTGGGCCAGTATGGGGTATGATGGTGTGGTCTGGGCCAGTATGGGTTATGATGCTGTGGTCTGGGCCAGTATGGGGTGTGATGGTGTGGTCTGGGCTAGTATGGGTTATGATGCTGTGGTCTGGGCCAGTATGGGTTATGATGCTGTGGTCTGGGCCAGTATGGGGTGTGATGGTGTGGTCTGGGCCATTTGAGGCTTGTCTGAACTGGTTTGGACTAGTTTTTTGTCTCAGTCTTTCCCCATTTCAGACACATGGACAGACAGTGGACATGCCTCCTGTGGGTGGATGCTTCAGCTCGATGTGGCGCTCTGGGGATGTCGGCGTCCACCGGGACTCGTCTGGACACGTCTTTCCCAGAATCGTACTGGATCTGCTGGAACAACCTTCCAGCAGATCCGGTTCAGACGGTCTGAAGCAACAGAGTCTCCATCTGGACTCTGTCTTTGGACTAATGAGGAACAGTTCCTGGATGTCTCCTTTCAGATGAACCACACTCTCCGAGGAATGTTTCACAACATTTTCATCATCATCATCCTCATCACCACGCTCAGCTGATCCTGCCTCCCAGCCGTCTTTGATTTACAGCCTCCACATCTCTTCACTTTCTGCCACTTCGTCCAGGACGTCTCTAGTCTCTGTGAGACAGCAGACCGCCGAACCCCGGAGCGGCTCAGCCAAGTGTCTGAAAATGGACACAACGAAGGTCTTGCTGGTTATCTGGTGACATGGTGACATATTAGTCACATGTGTGGAAAAACAAACTCCTCGCAGCCTCAAATGGAAAACCCAAGAAGAAGAAACTCCGAGCAGCGGATGGCTGTCATCTGTGATGGATGGAGTTCGTTAAGTCTTCCTCCAGAGACTCCTCCACATAAATCTGTCTCAGCTTCAATTATCATAAACACAGCGTTAGATTTCTTCATCAGGAGGAATAAAAAGCCTTCCTGTGAGACAGAGGATCATCCTTTGGTCCTGCAGTGGACTTCCACGACTTCCTGGCTTCAGGTTTTAGTCTGATCTGCTCGTTCTGGTCTCATAAACCTTAAAACGAGGTCTGAAAAGAAACCACTCAGAAGTCAAAGTAGTACACTATATCTCATAAGTTTTGGGACAATTTACCAATGGATTGAATAGAAACCCGTCCTAAAACTTGTGAAAACAGATGTAAAACATTTCTTCAGTTTAATGCTGGCATCTTATCCTCTAAGTGTTTGGGTTCTTCAGCCTTTTTCTGAGTTCTGAACAGTTCTTTAGCCTTTTTCTGAGTTCTGAACTTTTTTTTTTTACAACTTTTCCAGTACAAACTGATTCCCACTTTAGCAAAAAAGCAAAGAGCTGGTCAGATATGAAATGATTGAAACTTTGGCTGTTTCAGAGGGGAGCAAGAGTGGCAACGATGTTGACTGTAAAAATGACTTAGCTAACGAATGAACCAATTAGCTACTTAGTTCATTTGCTAATAAACTAATTAGTTAGCTAGCGTTGGCTAAAACTCCATACACTCAGCATGGTTGCATGCAGAATGAGTTGGGTTGTTCTTACGAAATATTTTTGCCTTTCAGGAAGTTTGAAACCATATTTATCTTAATTTTAAAAACTTCTTTGGAACTTTTGCTAAAGGCTAGCAGCTAGCTCACTTCTTCTCATTGGAGGAGGTTGAACAGCTAACTGACACATTGGCGCCAACAAGTGGTGTGAAGCTGAATTGCACCAGAGCTTCTTATGGATGATGGTCATATTTCTTGTGCCTTCTTGATAAGTTATGCTCTCCCGCAGCCCAAACAGCCCGCAGATGCTAAGATGGAAGTGTTTCATGGCCCTCCAGATGTCTTATAGGTCCGATACGGAGGGTCTTGTAGAAGCATCGGTTTCATGCCTGGGTTGTTGGTTTCAGAGGTTCCATGTGAGACCTTACAGCTGGTACATGTGTTCCTAAACAGAAAAACATCAAATGTTCCCTCAGTGTGCAGCGTCCTCGGCATTTAGTCCCATTACAGAGGAAGCTCTTTTAATGTCTCCAGGTCTGTTTGATGCACTTTTTATTGGTCATTTGTTTGTTTTACATCAGTTTTATGGACTCTGAGGACAGGAAGAGTCTCAACAACGTCGTCGGGATGACTGACTCATTCAGTTGTCTCCATCCTGACTGTAGTCTATGGAAATGCTTTTCTAACCTGGACTTTTATCAGTTTTTATTGTCTTTATTGTTATTTAGCTCATCTTTTGGTCTGTTCGGCAAAGCTTTCCTGTTCTGATGACAGATTGCAGATATGTGATGAAGATGAGGATGAGTCATTAAGTTACACCCAATAAAAACATCTTATTTTTATTTCTCTGAAACCAGTGGGTGCTGGTGGATTTTGGACCAGTTAAACCAGTTTCAGAGAATCAGAGTATTACATTTGTGATCAGAAGTTTTTTGACACTTTCCAATGAAAGTAGGAAAGTGGTTCAAAACTTGTGTTTTGTAGTATAAGCTGAGGACAAATAGTTGAGAAGTGTTATGAATGGATTTACTGCTTTTAAAAAGAAATCTCCCTCATTTAAATCACTGTGTTAGTCATGAATGTCACCTGAGCGGCGATCAGCTGGTTAAGCTCCGCCCCCTGTGGAGGATCCTTTAAAAAGCTGCTCGGTTAACGGTCAGCGAGCTTTTCCAGCTGAAGGTTAACGTGATAAAAAGTTGAAAAGGTTAGTGACCAGGCAGTTTCCACCAGGGTAAATCATGTGACACAAGCAGCCAAACTGGTCACATGACCACAGTTACTCTGAGATGTCGGAGGTTTCGTTTGTCCCAATTCTCTTTCAAAGTGAAACCGAATCAGGTTTTTTTTAGGTAAATTTGTCCTTTTTCATCTGAAATGTTGAGGTTTTTGTGTCATTTATCATTTTTATTTTCCTTGCTGGGAACTTGGTTTGACAGAAATCATTTGATTTATTTTGCATTTTTGTTTATGTTTATTGTTGGAAAACGGTTTTGTGGGACTTAAATCACTAAATTCTGGAATTAAATCCAACAGGAAAATGTTCCCAAACGTGTAATAAATGTAGAAACATGCAGTATGAAAACTTTTCAGATGCCCTCATTTCTTACTTTGTCATATAATTATTTATATCATCTGTAAAAGGAAAGTCGAGTTGAAGGTACTGTGGTGATTCCTGTTCCCTGGTGGGCGTGGTCAGCTGAGAACTGGAAGTACACCTGATCCACATTCCAGCAATCTACAACAACCTATTTAAGACCAGCTCTGCCTGCTATCCAGCGCCAGATTGTTGATTGCACTGCGGTAAACAGCTCTCGGCCTCTGCTTGCGTTGCTTTGTGCACACTTTTGATTTGTAACCTGTCCTGTCTTCCTCCTGCCAGAGAAAGCCTGCCAGTTCATAGACGCTACCTGCCAGTTTTGCCTGCCTGCCTCCTGCTGCTCACCAGTATGCCAGTCTCTGAAGTCCTGCTGGAGAATTCACAGGGATCTGTGGAACCCCAATAAACCTCTCTCAGTACTCTGACAGTGTCCGCTCTCTGGATCCTACTAGCCCCTCCCTTACAACAGGTACAGAATAAGTTTTTAATATCTGCAGCTCTGTTTAAACATTTTAATGTTTAAAAATGTTCTTAAAAACACATCACATTTTTGAGAACACTACATCATACAGGCCTTTTTTCTTTTTTTTTTTTTTTGCCTTTTTCATGATTTTTTCTTAGGTTAATTGGTTACTCTAAATTGCCCCTAGGAGTGAGCGTGAGTGGGTGTTCGTCTCTCTGTGTGGCCCTGCGATGGACTGGCGAGCTGTCCAGGGTGTACCCTGCCTGTCACCCAAAGCCAGCTGGGATAGGCTCCAGCTTCCCTGCGACCCTGAATTGGAATAAGCGGTTCAGAAAATGATTGTTTTTTTCTGCTTTTTAGCCTTTTACTGGTTGAGCTTTATGCTATCTTGCTAACATGTTACTAACATGTAGAATGTCACCATGGTGACATTCTACATGTCTACAGTGAAGCCTATACGGTGGTGCATAAAACTGCAGTTCCCCCTTCATCCACTAGGGGCAGCAAAACAGAGCAAATCCCCATAGACTCCCATGTTAAAAAGACCAACTTCACAGCAGAAATAAACCTGTTTACAGACTGGTACAAAAATCCATTTTAGGTTTACCTTCATGACAACTGTGGGAGGAGTGAATTTTTTTTTTAAGTAAAAACTCGTCCGTTTTCAAGTAATTTAATCTCGGAGTTCGGCATATTTAGGGGCGTGTCCTTTTGATTGACAGGTACACGATCTCCCGCTTCAAGTCAGAAGAACGTAGAACAACCGCGGTTTTTAGCTGGTTAACAACGTGACTTAGCTTTAGCCCGCTTACCTCTGTTAGTTCGGTTAGCTCTTAGCAACAGAAAGCTTGGAGTTCACTCGATGTCAATCATCCACCATGACGCTCACAGCCCCCCTCTCAGCTCCACCTCTTTGACCATATTTGTATTTTCCGGGTGAGACGACACGCATGTCCCTGCCAAGATGGTGACGGTAGGAACCGCCCACCAAGCTTCAATTCAGCTCTTCAGAAACCTATGGGTGACGTCACGGAGGCTCCGCCCACCTTTTATATACAGTCTATGACTCTACCATGCAAGCATGCCACCATGCTATGGTGGTGCTGCAGCTCTGAAATGGCCTGCACATGTGTGCAGGCTGGACAGGGGGTCTTTGTGCTGGTTCAGGGTGGGGTTCAGAGGAAAAACCTGAACTCAAACCGCTGGCCTCCAGCACTAATTACCCTCAGTGTTCATTCACAATTCATGACGTGAAAGAAGTCCTGAAGCGTCAGCGTTTTTCATTGTTTCTGGTTAACTGAAGTCTGTGTCAGACGTCAGATTTATTCCAGATTAAACCAGAGTAAAGTGAGATAGCTGGAGGTGAGATCTTTTGATGGTCAGCCGTCTACAAAACTCTCCTGTGCAGAGTCTGAATCGGACTCTGTCCGCGCAGAAACAGATGCTGCTTTCTGAAGCCAGGTCTTGGTCTGGCTCCACCCATCCCTCCAGCAGTCCTGCACCTATACATCGTTCACCAGCAGAATGTGTACGCTTCATGTGGTTTTTTTAGAAAGCCGCCTCTGTGCAGTGGACCGATCTGGAACCAGGCAAACAGCTGCTTCACACCTCCTTCATGAGCCCCCACCTGAAGTTCACCTCAGCAAAGGAGTTCAGACACAGGCGACTTTACCTGGAAGCCTCTAGGTAGTTGATTAGTTACATTGGTTAAGCAGAAATATGGAGCCAGAACACAACTGACCATAAGTTTACGGACAGTTTATATTGGATTTCATGGAAAAAATGTCCCAAAACTTCTGATCAGAGATGTATATGAACCAGAATTGGTCCAGTTTTGTGGTGGTGTGAACCGCCTCAGTAGAGGATGGATGGATGATTTGCTGCAGCTTAAAGAAAATCAGTAAGTTGACTTTACGTTTTCATTAATCCACCATTTAACTTATTTTTGTGTAAATGTGACAGTTCTGATGAACATATGAACCCAGAAGTTTATTCTCGAGATGTTTGCTGCCGGGTCAGCTTACAGGAGCTTTTCCTGTCTGAATATTTCTCAGGCCAGGATGATCAGGTAGACCAGACTGGAAATGAGGGAATATGTCAAGTTAATATGCTGACAGAAGGTGGAGAACTATTGATTAAAAATCAATTTAATCAGAAATTGTCACTCAGAGATGATATGCGACAAGGATCCAATTAAACCAGTTCTTTGCTAAGTTTATTCAGTTCGTCTTAGAGACAGGAACATTTTCCTGTTGTCTTATTCTGCGATGAAAAAGGAGCCGAGCCCACCGGAGCATCCGATCTCTTCTGGCCCTTTGCTTTAGTGGTTTTATTGGAGGTCTTCCTGAACCCACCTCCAGCTGATCTTTACATCTATCCTGTCCAGGGCTTATCTCAGCAGACACATGTGGACCAGGAGGCCCTCGGAGATAAGCCGAGACCTGGCTCCGCCAGCACTGCTGGGAAATGCCTGATAATGGTGAAGAGGATGCTGAACTGATGTGGACATGCAGGATAAAGCTTCCCCTCAGGTCACGTATGATGCTGGAAGGAGGCTGGAATGGGAAGAGCTGGGTCTTCTGGTTAAACATGGTGAGACTGAATAATGAGACATTTTATTTGGAAGATTTGATTTATTCAAAGGTTGAAAACTGTTTCCTGTTGCTGCTGATGAAAGGAAAAAAAAAAGAATAAAAATAATTTATTTACCATATCAGCTCCTTTGTATCACAGAAAACATGAAGCAAAAAACAAATGTGACCTAAATCCAGTCTAAAACCTCAAACCAGTCGCTCCCAGTAAATCCCAGTAACTCGGATCCTGCTTCTTACTCGATAACATTTGTAAAGCTGCATGTTTATTTGCATAAATCACTTTCTATTTATTCAACTATTTTTATTTAACCTTTATTAATAATCATTTTCAATTTGATTTCTATATTCAGGATTATTTTTTAAAATCAATTTTAGATTGTTTTATTTTGTATTCTATTTGTAATGAAACTGATGGCTTATTCATTTTTATTTTGCTTTGATTAAATTTTCTATTTTATTTATACTTTTGTTCTCTCACAATATTGTTGTTTAATTATGCTTTATCTTAAGTTTACCTTAGAAATATCTTTCATACTAAATTATATGATTATAATTAGAAATATTAGAAATATTTCATGTGATCTTTGTTAGAAATAGATTTTATATATATATATATATATATATATATATATATATATATATATATATATATATATATATATATATATATATATATATATATATATATATATATATATAGTTTCTATTCCTCTGCTTCGGTATAACAGAAACCTAAACATAAGGAAATGAGAGGTTTTTATTGACCCAGTTACACTGTCATTTTTCTACTTTAAAATGTGATGTTATGACCCGTTTTGATGGCGGACCATCATTCATTCAGCACATTTGCAGAGCTGAGAGAACAACTTTCCGATCCGGGACAAGACATCTCGCTTCACGTCATGACAAGCCTGTTTTCAACACGCAACGTCGCAGATTCAGTAAGAAACACAAGGAGATTAAAAGAGTCTTAATTAAGATTGTGTTCTGCTGGCTGGATGTTAGATGGATGCTGAATTGGCCGTCGATAGACGGGAAAGTGGCAGAAGATCTGTAGTGTCTTTAAAAAGGACATTTTTCCTCTTGTGTTTTACCCTCCAGCCAGCAGGTGGCGCTTATGATCCGCCAAGAGAATGAAAATGAATTTCAACCAATCAGCGAGCACGTTACTGTTACGTAGCGACCATTAATCAATGAAAATCTTCTAAATGAGCGCGTTGGAGACGTTTCCGGTTATTGGTCTGCACGGAGAAAAATTGTGTTAAAAGCAGAAACTGTAGATAAATGTTTATCTTCTGACACCCAGCAGGAATGAGTCTGTCTGTCAGGTAAGCCGCTCCGCTGCCGTCGTTCCGGTTCAGCTCCTTTCGCAGGTTAGAAACGTTCTGCCGTTGCCGCTAACCGGTGTTAGCATCTGTGGCCAATATGGCATCAGTTACCGTTATCAGGTGTTAGCATCCAGTACTGTCCAGTCAGTCCGGTCCGGTCCATGAGAAATAACAAACCCATATCCTGACGAGGAGATGAAATTCTTTCCAACGAAGAGGTGAGAGGTCAGAAGCAGCACTGAAGGGGTTAAATGAAATCATGATGCAGGTTAAAAGGGTTATCGGTTCCGTGACCGTTTACAGTGAAGGAGCAACGTGGTGTCCGGTTAGTTAGTAACTAGTAGAATGGATGAAGCTGCTAGTTACTGACGGTTAACAGCAGCTGTTAGGGATGAAGCCGGGTGGATGAGGTTCTACTGAGTCTTGTAGAAGGAGCGTGTACCGGCAGGAAGGAGTCTGATGAGTTTCTGTTGGCAGAGCGGAGCTGATGGCCGATAAACCGAGGAGGAAGGAGCTGACGGAGGAGGAGAAGCATGAAGTTAAAGAAGCCTTTGATTTATTTGACACGGACAAAGATGAAGAGATTGACTACCACGAGCTGAAGGTGAGGAGGAGCAGCGGTTTGTCTGGTTTGGTTCTCCTGGTCTGAGTGCAGATCTCCCGGTCCACCAGGTGGCGATGCGTGCGCTGGGCTTCGAGGTGAAGAAGGTGGACGTTCTGAAGATCCTGAAGGATTACGACACAAACGGGAAGGGAAAAATTACCTTCGAGGATTTCAGAGAAGTTGGTGAGTTTTCTGACTTGAGCTTCCTTCTCCTGACTTGAGGAGTCTGCGCCAATCTGGTCCGGTATCAGGCTTCGGTCCTGATCCTGATCAGGGACCTGATATCGTGTTGAATTCCCGCCTCACTGATCGAGCTGGAGCTTTACTGGTCCCAGGTTTACAGATTAGAAATACGATGGTGGTCTAAACAATGTTCTGTTCAGGAAATATTTAGCTATGCTAATGCTAGTGTCAACTTTTAGAGCATTTTCGACTTTGGCCATGCTAATGCTAGTGTCAACTTTTAGAGCATTTTAAACTTTAGCCATGCTAATGCTAGTGTCAACTTTTAGAGCATTTTCGACTTTGGCCATGCTAATGCTAGTGTCAACTTTTAGAGCATTTTCGACTTTGGCCATGCTAATGCTAGTGTCAACTTTTAGAGCATTTTAAACTTTAGCCATGCTAATGCTAGTGTCAACTTTTAGAGCATTTTAAACTTTAGCCATGCTAATGCTAGTGTCAACTTTTAGAGCATTTTCGACTTTGGCCATGCTAATGCTAGTGTCAACTTTTAGAGCATTTTAAACTTTAGCCATGCTAATGCTAGTGTCAACTTTTAGAGCATTTTCGACTTTGGCCATGCTAATGCTAGTGTCAACTTTTAGAGCATTTTAAACTTTAGCCATGCTAATGCTAGTGTCAACTTTTAGAGCATTTTAAACTTTAGCCATGCTAATGCTAGTGTCAACTTTTAGAGCATTTTAAACTTTAGCCATGCTAATGCTAGTGTCAACTTTTAGAGCATTTTCGACTTTGGCCATGCTAATGCTAGTGTCAACTTTTAGAGCATTTTAAACTTTAGCCATGCTAATGCTAGTGTCAACTTTTAGAGCATTTTAAACTTTAGCCATGCTAATGCTAGTGTCAACTTTTAGAGCATTTTAAACTTTAGCCATGCTAATGCTAGTGTCAACTTTTAGAGCATTTTAAACTTTAGCCATGCTAATGCTAGTGTCAACTTTTAGAGCATTTTAAACTTTAGCCATGCTAATGCTAGTGTCAACTTTTAGAGCATTTTAAACTTTAGCCATGCTAATGCTAGTGTCAACTTTTAGAGCATTTTAAACTTTAGCCATGCTAATGCTAAAGTCAACCCTTAGAGCTTTTTAAACAATGTGAAGGGTGTTTTATATGAGGAGTATGAGGCCGGATGGAAGCGGGGCATTGGGGTGTACATGTGTGAGTTAGGGCTGGGCGATATGGCCTAAAAATAAAATCTCAGATGTTTTTTAAAACAAATCTGATTTCAGATTTTAATTAATTTTTTCCCCCTTACTGTAAAGAGAAAAAAAAATACAAAAGTCAAAAATTATTCTTTTTCAAAAATACTTTAATTGCGACCAGCCTAGAAGTTACCTGAATTTTAAGTGCAACTAAACAAGCTGTTAGACTAGATTGTAAAAAGAGATGCAGGCGCTGCCGCTGTAAACCAAAATTGATACAAAATACCATTTTTTTAAAATTCCTTAATGTTAATTAAAGTTATATTTCTTACATATATTATTATATTCTTGCTGTTTTTTTTTTTTTTTGTTTAATTTACACATTTTTGGCAAGAAAGACGAGCCTGTCAGCATCTGGCTTCAGACCACTGTGGCATGTGCCCCCTCCCACTCTGAAAACCCTGCGTTTCCATCACACCTAGAACTGCTTAACAACTAAATATCGCCATAAAAACCCGCTGCTATAAAAATTGTTACGACCTCAAGAGGTGGTTTTTTCAGACATTTTGATATAGAAATATATTGCAAAAGTGTAATGGAAACACTTTTGTGTTTACGTGTCCCCAGACGTGACGTGGGGGTCGTGACCAGGTAATTCCCGGTAAAGATGGCGCGGTGTGGAAAAAAAACAGCGAATTTCAGAGTTTAGAGGAGAGAGAGAGGGAGAAAAGCTTCAAAAATCCAAAGCAAATTCTCCGCAGCAGGAAGAAAACCCTAAAATAACGCTACAAGCCCACTTTGCATTAACCGCAATTACGAAACGTGATGCTAATGTGCTAAACATTGTTCAACGGAAACAAAACGTACAAATGTTTTTATTTAGCAAAAAAACAGTGTAATGGAAACGCAGAGGGGGCACTTGTACATTTCTAGCTGCTATGTTGTGTTTATGCGTTTCTGTGGGAAACCAGCGGGAGCACGCTGACGTCACTATAAGGTACGGAAGCCCAAAAGGTGCTGGCGGGGCAAAAAAACTCAGATTTTCATAAAAATCTTCATAAACAGCAAATTCAAATAATCGATGAAATCAATTAATCGCGCAGCCCTAGTGCGAGTGTGTGGAAGTGATGGGGTAGATAGTGTGTGTGTGTGTGTGTGTGTGTGTGTGTGTGTGTGTGTGTGTGTGTGTGTGTGTGTGTGTGTGGGGAGGGAGTGTGTGTGGTTGGAGTTGGGGCCACATTGTTTGGGCGGGGTCACTAACAACGGCTGGTTTTTTCTGTGTCTGATCTAGCTTGTGAGCTCTAGGTTCTCCTGATAGTTGAGGACTTTGTTCTCCCACAGGAGGAACATGACTCAGTGTGTAGAGGTGTATGGATGTGTGTGTGTAAGCGGGTGTGTATGTGTGCTTCTGTAAATATGTAGGTTGTTCTGTCTCATTCTTTCTTTTTCTCCTCCTCTCTATGAGGTGTATTTCTGTTTCCTTCTTTCTGTCCTCTCCGGTCCGGTCCAGCAGGAAAAACTTTGTCACACAAACAATTATGCAAAATAAAAAGAAAATAAGCTAAGAATCCAGAACATAAAGGGGAGAATTATCTCTATAAAAGCTCCCATCCAGACCATCATTCTGCTGCTTCAGTGCTGGACAAGACACAAAAAGAAAGCATGAAGCAGCTGCAGACTTTGATTTAAAATCATGGAAACTGGATGAATTGATCGGTGTCTCTTTAATGTTTGGTTTCTCCCAGAAACACCATAAATGAGCAGAATCCCATCAGAGGTGCGTTTCTCATGACTTGGTGTGCGTCCACAGTGACGGATCGCATCCTGGCCCGAGACCCGAAGGAGGAGGTGATGAAGGCCTTCAAGCTGTTTGACGATGATGAGTCGGGGAAGATCACACTGAGGAACCTGAGACGAGTGGCCCGGGAGCTCGGCGAGAACATCGGTGAAGAGGAGCTGCGCAGCATGATCGATATGTTTGACACGGACGGAGACGGAGAAAGTAGGTCCTTCATGACGTGTGTTTAGAGCTGTGATTGGACGAGCTGGGGAATGCTGCTACATGCTGATTTACATGTTAGGATAAACATGTGTCCCTAATGCATGAAGCTTAATCACCAGTTCTTCATCATGGAAACCATCTGACAGCGTCTTCCTCCTCCTCCTCAGTTAACCAGGAGGAGTTTCTCGCCATCATGACTGGAGACTCCTGAGGACGGGTCCTGTCCTGCTGGGGAGAAGCAGAGCAGCTTCCTGTGGGGGGTCCTGAGTGGACCTGGAGGTGTTCCACGGGGTGACGGAGCAGGGACAAGTCATGGCTCATGTGGACCAGGATGTATCAAAGCTCTGGTGTTCAGTCTGGAAAGGGGGACACGGGGAGCGAGGTTCACATCCCAGTGTTTTATTCTCTCAACATTCATCTCACATCCAACCACACGCCCCCTTCCTCTTCCTCGCCGTCTCCCTCCAGCTTCATCCTGCGTTCATTCAATAAGGCGTCTTAACCCATCTGAAAAGTTCTGGACAAATCCACTTGCAGCTCGAACCCTGTGGAGTTCTGGGAGCGCGTAGTTTTCCTGACGGCGTGCTGGAGACCGGGACATCAGAGCTCTGGCCTGAGGGGTGGAGCCACGTCATGACAGGAAGTGATGTCAGCTTGGGTTCATTCCGTCTGTCCTGAATGAAAATGTCTTCATGTGCATCCAGAAAGTTTCTCATTAAAACATGCAGGTAAAATGCGTAAATCATGAGGTATATTTAAATGTCAGGAGAAGTTATGAAACGTGTGTTACAAATATAAAACATAAGTAATAAACGTGTAAAATGTTTCAAAACATACTGTGAACATGTACAGATCAGTTCATGTGTAAAAGGTTTAGGTATGTGTGTTATCTTAACATGAGTTAACATATAGTACCTGGATGAACATTGATTAAAAATGTATAAAACAGTTTTCATAACATGTCAAAGTACATATATGTATGTTAAAAATGTAAAAAGTATGGCATAGTACTGATTAAACATGTATGGAAAATACGGCAATCTGCCATATTTCTGCCAGAGTTGTTCTGTCAAGGGCAACATGTCATGTACATGGCTGCTCATGATAGGCTGAACATTTTTATTTTTTATTGAAATCATTGGACTTGATATGGCAGCGTTGGACCTGACAGAGGAAAGAGAAGAGTCTAAGTTGCTAAACACAGTATTTGTAAAATATATAAAAACTACTACAGTATTACAGTACAACAAGTTACACTATTCACAAAAAGTTAGGGATATTCAGCTTTTGGGTGAAATTTCCCAACAAGCCTAAAATGCATTCAAACCTTTACAGGTGAACTTAATGTGATCTTCTCTAAGCTTTTAAATGCACATGTCCAACTGTTAAATGTTTCAATAAATTTTGCACAAGTTGCTGTTCTCTAACAAGGAGCTTAACGGCAAAAATCCCGGCAGGTGTGTGATCCTTGAATTGACCAATAAATGTCCTGGTTCAATTAGAGCTGGTGTTTAAACAGTTGTCCTCATCATGCTGTTCACATTTTGACATCATGAGACCAAGACGACACCTAACAATGGAACAACAGTCCCTTGCCATTGCGATGCTTCAAACAGGACGTTCTCAGACAGAAGTGGCCACTGAGCTTGGAGTGTCACAGAGTGTCATCAGCAGGTTGCAACAGAGATATGGAGAGACTGGAAGAGTCACAGAAAGGCCTAGAAGTGGACGTCCTTTGGCCACATCCCGTGCTGATGACCGCTACATTGTGAACACTGCCCTGAGAAACCGGATGATGAATGCCACTCAACTCCAGGCACGTTTAAGAGAGGTGAGAGGCACCCAAGTGTCACGTCAGACCATTCCAAACCGTTTCCATCAGCGTGGTCTGCGTGCTAGACGACCTGCACGGGTACCTGACCACACCACCAGGCACAGGCATCATCGTCTTGCATGGGCCAGGGAGCATTTACGCTGGACGAGGAACCAGTGGGCCTCAGTGCTGTTCTCTGATGAAAGTCGATTCACACTGAGCAGAAATGATGGCCGGCAACGATGTTGGAGACGTCAGGGAGAGCGCTATGCATCAGCCACTGTTGTCACCAGGCCAGCTTTTGGTGGTGGCGGTGTTACAGTGTGGGCAGGGGGGTCCACTTGGTACAGAACTGCCCTACACTTTGTGAATGGTACAGTGACAAGCCCATACTACCTGAATAACATCATTAATCCAGTGATTGTGCCCCTACATGAACAGCACAGGCCTAATTTCATCTTCATGGACGACAATGCTCCTGCTCATCGAGGCCGCATCATCAGGGAACGGCTGTTGGAGACTGGTGGACCTCAAATGGAACGGCCTGCACTCTCTCCAGACCTGAATCCCATTGAAAACCTGTGGGATCAGCTGAGCCGTCGTGTTGAGGCTCGAGACCCTGCACCCCAGAACCTCAATGACCTGAGGGCTGGCCTTCAAGAAGAGTGGGATGCCATGCCTCAGCAGGCAATAAGTTGCCTTGTGAACAGCATGAGACGTCGTTGTCAAGCTGTAATTGATGCTCAAGGGCACATGACCAGATATTGAGACGTTCACATTTCTTGTTGTGGTGTAACTACCATTGTTGTTACCTTTTGTGTTGAATGAGTTTTTTGAGATGAGGAAATCAGTAGTGCATCCTTCTACTTAAATGTCTTACTTTTATGATATTATATCACTGTAGCATGAACATATTGCATTTTCCATAAATTTCACCTGAAAGCCAAATATCCCTAACTTTTTGTGAGTAGTGTATGTAATGTGGAGTAATAACGATATGCAAAGAAAAAAAACTTCAGTAGAAAGATGAACACTGCAGGCATGTGCAACCTGTGGTCATGCCATCATGGATCAACTGAGCGCTGGTGAAAGGAACGCGACCATGGCCCAAACTGCTGGAGAGGAAACCAAGACTTCAGGGCCCACCGAAGACCGAGCCGAGCCAGCCCAAGTAGAGAGCAGAGGGAGCCCCCAGGCACGACGAGGTGCCGAGAAGCAAAGGGCGACGGCGAGCTACATTGTGTTGACACGTACTACACAATGAAATTTTTTAAATCATTAAGTCACGACACATACTATACTATGTCTTTTCTTTTACATACACTATACAATGACATCTTTTGAGCCATACTGAACTATGACATCTTTTATAAAATATTATACGATGACATTTTTTTTACCCATACTACACTATGACATCTTTTGAGACAAATTATACTGTTATACTTTTTTAAACACACTATACTATGACATCCTTTAAAACATACTATACTGTTTTTTTTACACATACTAAACTATGACTTTTTTTTACCCATACTATACTGTCTTTTTCTTTTTACATACACTATACGATGACATCTTTTCACCCATACTATACTGTCTTTTTCTTTTTACATACACTATACGATGACATCTTTTCACCCATACTATACTGTCTTTTTCTTTTTACATACACTATACGATGACATCTTTTGAACCATACTCTGTTGTCATTTTTTGACATAAAAAACCATGTAGTGACACATACTATACTATGTCTCTCTTTTTTTTATTTAAACTATGCTATGACATCTTTTACAACATACTATAACATCTTTTGAGCCAGATTATACTTTGTCATATTTTTTAAACACACTATACTATGACATCCTTTGACACATACTATAGTGTGTTTTTTAGACACACTATACAATGTCATTTTTTTACGTACACTATACGATGACATCTTTTGAACCATACTATACTGTTATTTTTCACACATACTATACTGTGACATCTTTTATAACATATACTACGACTTTTTTTTTTTTACCCATACTATACAATGACATCTTTTGAGCCAGACTGAACTATGACATCTTTTATAACATATTATACAATGGCATTTTCTTTACCCATACTATACTATGACATCTTTCCAGCCACAGTACACTTTGACATCTTTTTAGTCAAATTATACTATGTCATACTTTTTTAAACACACTGTACTATGACATCCTTTGACACATACTATACTGTTATTTTTTTTACACATACTATACTATGTCATTTTTTTTTTATATACACTACACGATGACATATTTGGAACCATACTATACTATGTTATTTTTCACACATACTATACTATGACATCTTTTGAGCCATACTGTACTATGACATCTTTTGACCCATATTATACTTTCATTTTTGACACATACTAATCTATGACATCTTTTATAACATATTTTACTATGACTTTTTTTTTTTTACGCGAGGGTTCTGGTTCCAGAGCCCAAGCCATGCGTCGAGGTGAGTCCAACTATATCTAGCCGGAACCGCTCAACCTCGCGCACAAGCTAAGGCTCCTTCCCCACCAGAGAGGTGACGTTCCACGTCCCTAGAGCCAGCTTCTGCAGCCGGGGATCGGACCGCCAGGGTCCCCGCCCCTTGCTGCCGCCCAGCTCACATTGCACCCGACCCCTACGGCTCCTCCCTCAGATGGTGAGCCCACGGGAGGCGGGGCCCATGTAACCCTTTCGGGCTGAGCCCAACCGGGCCTCATGGGCGAAGGCCCGGCCACCAGACGCTCGCTCTCATACCCCGCCTCCAGGCCTGGCTCCAGAGTGGGGTCCCGGTAACCCGCATCCGGGCAAGGGAACATTCATGCCCAGGTTGGTCGTCATCATAGAGGTCGATGAGCTGTGCTTCGTCTGGTCCCTCCCCTAGACACCTGTTTGCTATATGTGACCCTACCAGGGGCATAAAGCCCCAGACAACATAGCTACTAAGATCTTCTGGACACACAAACCCCTCCACCACGATAAGGTGACGGCTCAGGGAGGGGCCGAAAGAAGGAGATCTCGTATACAGGCGGCTGAAATGAGTTTCCTCCGCAGGGTGGCCGGGCTCTCCCTTAGAGATAGGGTGAGGAGCTCGGTCATCCGGGAGGAGATCAGAGTAGAGCCGCTGCTCCTCCGCATCGAGAGGAACCAGTTGAGGTGGCTCGGGCATCTGGTCAGGATGCCTCCTGGACCTCCCTGGTGAGGTGTTCCAGGCACGTCCCTCTGGGAGGAGACCCCGGGGAAGACCCAGGACACGCTGGAGGGATTATATCTCTCGGCTGGCCTGGGAACACCTCGGGATCCCCCCGCAGAGTTGGCAAATGTGGCTGGGGAGAGGGAAGTCTGGGCTTCCCTGCTTAGGCTGCTGCCCCCGCGACCCGACCCCGGATAAGCGGCAGAAGATGAAGATGAAGATTTTTTTTACCCATACTATACTATGACATCTTTCGAGCCATACTACACTATGTCTTTTTTTTTTACATACACTATACAATGACATCTTTTCACCCATACTATACTATGACATGTTTTGAGCCCGATTGTCCTTTCGCATATTTTTTAAACACACTATACTATGACAACTTTTGACACATACTATACTGTCATTTTTGACACATGCTATACTATCACATCTTTTATGACATATTATACTGTGACATTTTTTACCCATACTATACTGTCATATTTTGACCAATACTATACTGTCATTTTGACACATGCTATCCTATCACATCTTTTATAACATATTATACTATGACATTTTTTTTACCCATACTATACTATGACATCTTTTGAGCCATACTATGCTGTCATTTTTTGACACACAAAACCATGTAGTGACACATACTATACTATGGGTTTTTTTTTTTTAAACATACTGTACTTTGACATCGTTTTACCCATACTATACTATGTCATATTTTGACCCATACTATACTATGACATCTTTTATAACATATTATACTTCTATACATTTTTTACCCATACTATAACATCTTTTGAGCCAGATTATACTATGTCATATTTTTTAAACACACTATACTATGACATCTTTTGACACTCCTTCACCATCCCCCCTGCCCGCCCTGACACTATACTATGAACTGCTTATTCCAATCCAGGGTCGCAGGGAAGCTGGAGCCTATCCCAGCTGGCTTTGGGCGACAGGCAGGGTACACCCTGGACAGCTCGCCAGTCCATCGCAGGGCCACACACAGAGAGACGAACAACCGCTCACACTCACTCCTAGGGGCAATTTAGAGTGACCAATTAACCTAACATACATGTCTTTGGATGGTGGGAGGAAGCCGGAGTACCCGGAGAGAACCCACGCATACACGGGGAGAACACTCCACAGTGCTAACCACTGCGCCACCGTGCAGCCCAATATGACATCTTTTATAACATATTATACTTTGATATTTTGAACCCATACTAAACTATGTCAGTTTTTTTTACATACATTATACGATGAACCTAT